>NC_079160.1:43958395-44274471 GCF_947563725.1 Argiope bruennichi
GACGAAGGGGGCACACGTGAAAGTTCATTGACAAGGGTCATGAAACTTTTTGAGTCTATTTAACCATTTATGTTATTAATTTTAATCTATCTTTATTATTTTATGAGTTATTAAGCATCAAAATGGGTCCGGGACTAAATAAACACCCTGTCTATGTGCCAAATGTGGTAGCTCTAGGTCAAACAGTCTGTCCAGTAGTCCTGTCCAACACGCTCACACATTCATCTTTATTATTAGTAGAGATAATGTCCAAAGCATTTTTTCATCGCATCACAGCTATTTTTTGACACTGAACAATCCACTTTTAGCAGGCCACTTTGAAACTTTCGAACGACATTGTATTTTATAAAAGATAAATTGCCATCTTTCATTATATATTTGCCAACATTCTTCAAGTGGATTCTTATGGATTCAATCTCAAAGCTCCTTATTTCTCTTTCTTTTGAGAACCAGAGAAGAACAAAGCGACCTTTATATTGTCGGGAGCCCCCAAATGCTTCATTACTCATTTTTACTCGCATCCAAATATTTTTATCTGCTCGGGATCTCACCTTTAGAGTCACCAACCAAGACAGCAAAGGTGGAACTTGACTTTAGCTGCTGCAGATAAAATTTCTTAGGTAGGGCTCTATCTTTAGAACACAAACTCCTCGTCGTATTTTCGTGACAATTTTTTTTTATCTCCTCCTTCTCTTAAAGTTTTCTTTTTTGGAGATGGAGGTAAAAAAAATTCTTTTTTTTTTTTTTTAAAAAAAAGTTGCACATCCGTTTGCCGGTGGTTTGACGCAAAATGTGGATGGCGTGGTTGAGTTATTAATGCATTGAGAGTGTGAATACATTTGTGGCAATATTTATCTTCAGGGTCTTAATCTTAAGAACTGTTTTTATTTAGAAGTACAGCAGATGTCTCAATTTAGTAAGAAACTCACAACCGTTAAAATTAGTTGCATGATGATTCTTTCCGATTTTCAGGTCATATTTGTTTGTGTATCTTATGCGACAGAGACGGATGGTGTCAATTAGCGACAGCTCAGAAAGTGCAACACAGACATCTGTTTTAAGTATTTATGGTTTCCTGGCTACCTAAGTGTAATTGAAGTGGAAATCTGCAACTTAGTGATTAAGATTTGAGGTTGCAATAGATAAGATCAGAAGAGGCAATCCGGTATGGCGATGAATCTTCAACGTGATTTTCGGACTATGGTTTAGGTTTCGAGATTGGAGGATAGAGGTTTGAGATTTAATTTTACTGATTAACCATTTACTCGCCGTGTACGTAACACTGGTCATTTTAAACATGATTTCATGGATCAAATTTCAATAATATTTACACAGATAACTTTCGATTAATTCTGGTTTCCAGTCTATTGGAAGAGTAATTCATAAAGAAGCAATAAGTGATTGAAACAGAAGACTAGAATCCTAAATAGCAACAAAAGGTACCTTTTCTTCACAGTTGCGCAACAAAAATAAATAGCGCTCAAGATAACTTAATTTCATTTCCACTAGCATTAGTAATAAAACCGGGGTAACTAGTGTCTTGGATGTGGCATTATTCTATCGTTTTCTCATCCCATTTTGCTTTAAAAGTGACAAATAAGCACTAATACTTTGCCTCCATAGCGCCTTAACATGTTTGCTAGCACGATTCATGCTGATTCGGACTACTATTAAATAAGACATTAAATTCTTTGCTATCTCTCAATTGTAGTAGAGAAGAGAATTTCTAAACAGCTACTAAGTGTGAATCATAGATGATTCACATAATGAACTATATGTTAAAACAAAGAGCTATAAAATAAATATATTCGTATTCTACTCCCAGCAAATTCTATTCTGAATGAGAACTTTTTCTTATTCAGAAGCTGTGACATTGCATGCCATGGCACCCACATGGGAATGTGCCATATATTCTCATGCCATGTCATCCACATGGGAATGTGCCATAGATTCTCATGCCATGTCACCCTAATATGGGTGACACGGCAACCAATGTGTTAAAACTGGCGCCCAGGACATCTATACTCTCTTAGTCTGTTCTTCATTACGTCACTGATTCTGTAGTCTAAGCTTTCGTATCACCTTCATAATTGATACTTTGAAATGAAAATGAAAAGAAAAAAAACTGATATGATCCTGTGTTGTCTCCTTTTCACTTGCAAAAAATGCGTATATCGACCGTTTCAATTTCATGAAATGTTAAAAAGTAATTAAATTTATCTATTTCATTGCCATCTTCGGTAACCAGTTTTTTTTACCCCCATCGCCTAAATGCTTGCTCAGTCTCATTCGAGTCGAATTGAGTAAAATTTAAAAGTATACATTTTAAAATATAAATTACAGATAATTTAATGAATATTCCAGGTCACCTTTACAATGTGAGTTTTGTTTAAATTCCAATGTAGAATTGAATTTTGAACCGCTCAATGATCTTCAAAATCCATTGCCATATATATGCATTGCCATTTGTATGTTTGTTTATTTTCCCACATTAATTGAAGGATTGCAGTTAATTGTTTCTGTTGAGAAATCAAGAGATAATTTAGTCTTCAATCTGCTACTTATCCTATCAACAAGTCCCATAAAAGAACTATTAGCAAAATTGGAAGAAAGCTGAATTGAATCGAATGAGAACTTTTAGCAAATTGAGTGAACAGAGCAGAATTAACGCTTTGAAATTAGTATATGTCTAGGAAAATTTGAAGTTTAAAAATATTTTGCTGAAGAACCCATTAAGACATAGTTATACAAAATATGTAATAGAAATTTTTAATCCGCTGGGCCCATTGAGCCCTGGAACTAATTGGCCTAGTTTACAATATATTGTTACGAACCTGTGATGCGGCTTCCCAGCATACTGGTTCCATAGGATATCCCAAGGCTTGGCGACTTTGGCGCCAAAATAGATTATACCCGAAACATTGAGAATTTTCCCGAGCCGTCCAGTAGGAACGGAGATACGCATCGAACGTTCCTGATTGGTTGAGAGGCTTCTAGCCCCGCCTCCTGAGACCTATAAAAGGAGCTGCAGCTGCCGGGGAGTGACGGTGATTTGAATCGTGAACCAGTGGAGTCGAAGAGTAGTCGGAAGCGACGGTGATTTGAATCGTGGACCAGTGGAGTCGAAGAGTAGTCGGAAGCGACGGTGAAGAACTCGTCTTCCAGGGACTAGTGGAGCAGCGACGGAGTAGAGCTGCTGTGTATGCTGTTGTATGCTGCTCGTCTCGGCTGAAGATAATCGTCTTTTGTGCTGTGTATAGTTGTCGTCTTTGTGTTGTCCTGTGTGTCTTCGTGTAAATAAACGTCGTTGTTTTATTTTCTACTGGTGATTGAGTGTTCTCCCCACCTTATAACTCCCACTATCCAAACGAACCCCGGAAATTTCGTAACAATATTATACATTGTAAAAATGTCTTATAATGAAGAATGCCTTCTTTATCCATAAGAATTCCGTATCTATATTCCCCTTAACTATGATCCTCATTTTTCTTTAAGTGTCTCCATTTTTTCTGGTTCTTTTGCACTTTGAAGTTGTCAAATGGATTGAAACAAAATGTTCTGCCATCGGCTTCCGTCTGTCTATCTTGCTGCCAAAATGAAAATGAATAAGTGCCAAATCGGCCATGGACCCTTTTACCTGTTGGCTTTGGCACCGAGCATCGGGCTGAAACCAAGGTCTTGGCGAGCAGCCTGCGAACTAGCTCATTTCCTCAATTTGTCTTTCTGCGCACCACCTTCATTGCCAGCTCATGTCACGGCAAACAGATCGTGTACCCGATGCGAATTGTCTTTCCAGGAACTTTTCAATGAAAGAATAGCTTTTACGGAAGCGCCAAGCTCAGCACTTAACGCTGTTTTAGAATGAAAATTAAAAAAAAAAAATTTTATAAGAAAGACGGACCTTGATTAAAACCGTGAACATACGTTCACTTAGATATTTATTTTCAAAGGGGTAGCGCGAGAATTTTATAATGTAGTAAAGAAAAGGAAATACGCCCCTTTTCGGTTGTTTAAAAAGCAAAATTTGACATAATTTATTTAAAAAAAACATATATCAAATTCGTCTTTAGATACAGTACTGTAGCGAGAACAAACAGTATCTGGAGCAATGGTTTTATTTTTTGATGCCTTCGTGTTATTTCTATTTAAAAAGAGACATAAAAAGCACTAATGTTTTGCCGTCATGATGTCCGCGAATCCCAGCGCTCTGTGCATCCATAACCCCATGCCCCACCCCCGGTCGCTGCATTATTATCAAAATGTATACTTCGGTTTCAGTTTCTCTGCAAAAGCAGCACATTGCAAAAGGTGATGATCCTTTTCGGAATAATTTTCATTTGTGGGAAAAGTTTTGATTCTCTTTCTTTTGTGTACAGCCAACCACCTGGGCATCACTGAACGAAGCAGTATGGACAGGATTTGTTTGGGGCCGATTGATGTCTGTATCATAATTCATCCATATTACTGGCCGATTCACCACACTGACATCCTCTTCAATGCGGTTGACCCCCAGCTACAAAGTGGTCAATCTCTGACCTTCCTCCTCATCTTCCCCAACACTTATCCTCCTGTTTAACAAGGAACAGGCCACTGCTTTGAGAAATTCTTCTCAAAATTCTCTGTATCCTTCCAAATGTGCGTTCCACAACAAAAGAAAGGCAAATACTCAAACAAAAAAAACTGTCACTTTTCCTCATGATATCTTTCAGCATTTTAATATTTTCTGGCCCATTAATACTGGGTTTAAGTCATTATTTCCAACTTTTAGATTCTTTCTAAGTTCCGAAACTTCTATGCATTCCTTTAAATAATTATAAACTGTTCCAATTCCTCCACACATGCATTTATTTTCCCGCATTCTTTCAACCCTTTGGAAGCATGAAAGAAATATCTCATATCCTGATATAATTTGGATTGATGGTATTTTCTTATTTTTATTTCTGGGTTAGGAATAAAGTCATAAGTTACTCTTCTTTTTTTGTACATATATCATCTGTAATTTTATCATTGTAACTTTATTTCTTCTTATAATTCCCGTTTTGGGATACTATTTGATCTGAGAACAGTTATATCAGCACTCTCTCTCTCTCTCTCTCTCTGTGTGTGTGTGTTCCGCCATTTTGATTCGCTAACAGGATTGAAAATCGCCCATACTTCGATGTAAAGGTAATGTTTAGAAGGATATTTTGATGATGGAATTGGGTTAATTACGTTACGAACATCGAAATTTCGCATGAAGGTTCACACTATCGTAATACAATTAATTTTGTTCCGTCACCAAAATGTTAATCATTAAACTGTCATAAATATATCTATTCAGTTTCATATCTGTGCACTTGGATTATTAGTTTGACTTAGTTAAAATAATATCTCACTTTAACGCTACATAAAGATTATCATGAACCATGGTCTAAAGGCGAAGACAATAGTTGGTAGGTTCTCTCCTCACTTTTGAAACTTCCACACCACACTAGAAGAAGGAACTTTCGTCGCCGATGGATTTAGCAGGCATCAGACCAGCGCATATAAATATCTGGGTATCTGGTGAAAGCGAATCGCAAACCCACTACTTTCTGATTTTGATGTTGTGCACCTAGGGTACATTACCTTACCGTAATAAATTGCCTTATAGTAATAAAACTGCTGTTTTATTACTATAAAGGAATATTGCTTCTTATTACATCAAGATAAGGTCTATAAATCTTAGGTTCAGTGTACACATTTAAGATTTAAGCGATAAAAGGCGGGGAAAATGATTAACGGATATGGTACATTAATAGTTGTTGAATAATGCGCACATATCTTCCGTGATGTTTCGATATCTGACAGGTAATTAGCGACCGTTTTGTACACCATTTTCCACAAAAGACAGAAGAAAATAGTACATATCTAAACTACTATCAAAGCACTTCATTCTTTGTATGTAATGACCTTTAAAATAATGTCTGTACATGTACGTGAGTGTTGCTATCTAAGACTTGCACGGAAAATATTTAGAATGTCTGTACATGTACGTGAGTGTTGCTATTTAAGACTTGCACGGAAAATATTTAGAATATCTGTACATGTACGTGAGTGTTGCTATTTAAGACTTGCACGGAAAAATATTTAGAATGTCTGTACATGTACTTTAAGTGTTGCTATTTAAGACTTGCACGGAAAATATTTAAAATATCTGTACATATACGTGAGTGTTGCTATTTAAGACTTGCACGGAAAATATTTAGAATGTCTGTACATGTACGTGAGTGTTGCTATTTAAGACTTGCACGGAAAATATTTAGAATGTCTGTACATGTACGTGAGTGTTGCTATTTAAGACTTGCACGGAAAATATTTAGAATATCTGTACATGTACGTGAGTGTTGCTATTTAAGACTTGCACGGAAAATATTTAGAATATCTGTACATGTACGTGAGTGTTGCTATTTAAGACTTGCACAGAAAATATTTAGAATATCTGTACATGTACGTGAGTGTTGCTATTTAAGACTTGCACGGAAAATATTTAGAATATCTGTACATGTACGTGAGTGTTGCTATTTAAGACTTGCACGGAAAAATATTTAGAACAGCTGAGCTATGTTAAACAATATAAAAAAAAATATTTGAACATTTATTAAATTAATTTGAACATTCATTTTTAATAAATTTGTGTGCATGTTTTTACAGCATACTGGGGTTTCCATCGACAAGGTTATTGTCAAGCAGGATTTTCAGCAGCGTTAGCAGAAGTAAGTATCAAATTTATTATTTTATTCATTTTATATGAATCAAAATGACAACAAACGTTCATTCATTTTATTACTAAGAAATAAGCTAATTTTTGTGCTATTAATAGCTGGAATTGATCTTGCAATTATATAATCTCAACTCCTATGAAGAGATTCAAAGCTTAAAAATGAAGCCTAAGACAATCTAACTCGGTTTTACTAACTTTTTTTTCTCGCCAATGTTTGTCTTTAAACTTGCCGCAAATGTTTTCTCAGAATTGCTTTTAAAACAAATGAGCAAACACTCTATCAGAGACAAAGAAAAGGGGGGAAAATGAATGTGAGAGAGGGGAAAAAAAATAAATACAGAATTGGAGGAAGACAGATGACTGAAGTGATGACAAATCTTGAAAACGTCAACTTAAAGCTATTCTTCTAAGTCAAGAATTTTTTAGCTATGGCTCGTGACTTTTCACATAGATCAGAATAAAAGAATTTTGTGTTGCCAAAATAAATAAATAAATAAAAGAGGCAACTAATTCTTCAATATTAATAAGCGAATTTAATTTTAAAAAAAAACTGTTTTTAACAACAACAACAACAAAAAACACACACACACACATTTTGACTAAATGTTGTATTATCTTGATTATTATTGATACTAGTAGCGTTCTTTGACCAGATATTCGCATAACCAGCACTCCAATGACATTTCCGAGATTGCATTACTGTAAGTATTTGTAAATGATACTATACGATAACAATTTAAATTTCATAAAATCTCTTTTTTCTTATGTTTTTGCCTCAACGGGCATATATGACTGTAGATTCCTATACTTAAAAATATTTGCCGTGTTGAGCTTTATCTTTCTTTAAAATTTTGTCCTGTGTTCTAACTTAACTGCATATCGTCTCTCTCAAAGTGTGAAAGGTTGCATATCAAAAAATCCATTAGTTTAGTGTCCTTTAAGGTAACCAAGGGTTCCAAATCGCTGTTTTATAAAGCAAGATGACATTAAATGTCAATGAATTAGAATGGCAACTATTAATATGGCTTTTTTTAGAAGATCATAAAGAGATCCGGCTAGAGGATTTTCAACCAAATGGAATTTCCGATATACGAGTTTTTGCAATTTGAACCACAATACAAATAAATCCAAGCTACAAAACTAAACATCATTGATCCTATGAGCATTCCCAAATCTCACATTCGTAATGAGAATCACAAAAAGACCATTCTCTAATGAAACGAGCTGTACCAAAATTCGTCAACTGCCTCTTTAACCAAATTATTTTTCCCCACAATTTCTCAAAGGTTGAATAACAAGCATTTTTTTAGTGATTTTCACTTAACAAAATTTCTTACTGGACACGGTAATTTCAATTACTATCTCAAGAAATTTGGATTATCGAACACTGATCTGTGCTCTTGCAGCGTGGGTGGAGTTCAAAATGTCGAACACTTGCTTTTTGATTGCTCCAAACTTACTGAAGGGAGAAGAGATTTTGTTGTGGATCTAGATGCCTGTAATATTAAGTTTCCACCTCCGCTTCATGTTTTGGTCGACAACAAAATGGCTTTTTTCTCATTCTGTAAATTTATTGCCTTTGCTGCTTCAATTTTTAATTAGTTTTGTTGTTTATTTTTCCTGTTGTTTTTATCCTTATTTTTATATGTACATATTTTTTTTTCTATGTATGTAGTTGTTTCAACTTACCTCTGTAAGCCTTGTGCTGTACTTTGTGGTGCACAAGGATTGACTTATTATTAATAAAAAAAATACAAATAAATATTCTATTATATGAGTGCATGTCCTTGGGATTTCAATAATAAAACGTTTCCACCAGAATTTGGGCACTGAATGTCTTTTCGGATGAAATTAGTGTTAAGAAATTGATTCTTAAATTAAAATCAATAAAATGTTCAGAAGAATTTAATTCTTGATATTTATATCTTGCTAAATGAAATTAATTGTTTGAACTATTCAATTTCAGGACGGTCAAAAGCTTTTTGTTGGTGCTCCTGGTAGCTGGTATTGGCAAGGTAATAAAAACAGACATTTTTTTTTTTTTTTTTTTAAGAATTTCAAACAGTTTCAATCCTTAAATATTAAATCAGTTGATTATTTTATTTACTTAAATTCAACATTAAACTTTTTTTTTTCAAAAAATTGTTTAGATGATTTGAATTTGAACAGAGTATAAAATTTATTCTTTGATTTTAATTTGAAATGGAACTTTAATACTAGACAAAGATTTTTAAAGGGGGAAAAATAAAAAATTAATCAATCAATTAATTAATTAATTAAATTAAAAAATATTATTATTATTATTATTTTATTCTTAGAAATCGAAATCCATTATAGTTATACAATATAAAAATATTATAAAGGGGGGTTCCAAAATTAACGCTAGGTTTGAATTTCCCGCCATTCGTGCAGTAAAGTGTTGGCAACCCTGTTAAAAAATCCGCTTGACAACTGATAGTTTAGTGTTAGTAAAAATAGTAAAAATGGAGCATTACATGGTAGAACAACGTGTTAACGCAGGATTTAAATTAGATAAAAAAAAAAGCATTTTTTTTTTTTTTTTTTTTCTTTTTGTTTAAATTGTTATACAGTAGACTCCCGATTATCCGCGCCTGCCGCACTAAGTTTTTTTTTTTTTTTTTTTTGCTTCCAAGCAAAGAGAAAATGCTTCCAAAGCAAGAAGCAAACATAAATGACTGATTTCTTCAAAAAGGTGTAGTTTTACAGTTATGCTTTTGTAATTACATAATACATTACAGTATTAAAAAGTACATATGTATTAATTTTTCTGTGTATCCTTGACGCCTCTCGCAAGTACAAAGCACTTTTCTGTTTTCATTAACAAAATGCATTTTAGGTTCGTTTTGAGTGACATACTAAAATATTAAGCGTTACTTAAACATTTCCTGCTGTTTATTTTACTTTTTATTGTACATAAAACGATTTTTCAAAGTTGGAATGACTGTTTTCTCTTTTGCTATACCCGTTTTTATCTTTTTTCGGATTATCCGCGATTTTTGTTATCCGTGGCGGCCGCGCCACCCAATTCCGCGGATAATCGGGAGTGTACTGTATTTTTATTGAATCGTAAAGTACACAGGATAGGTTATATATGGAATAACATAAGGGCACATGGCCCCCACGGTTTTGCTGGCATATATGCAATCCTTCGTCGAAATTTTCTATAATCATTTTGCATAAATGTGGCTAAATTTCGTTGAATTTCCTCCTTCAATGCACATGTGCTTGTGGACTTGTTGACATAGACCTTTGACTTCAAATAAACCCATTAAACGAAATCCAAAGGTGTTAAATCACACGATCTAAGGAGCCAGTTCTAAAATTTTAGAACTGCGGCTGCTAGACTTTCATTATTTTTGAAATATTGTTCAACAATGAAAACACGTTGTTCTATCGTGTAAGGCTCCATTTTTAGCAAAACTATCAGCTGTCAAATGTGTTTTTTTAATACGATTGCCAACACTTTATTGCACGAATGGTGGCAAATTCAAATCTTGCGTTAATTTTGGGTCATCCTTTATTTTGTAAAAAGTATATAACCTTTTATAATTTAATGTAAAAATGTATCTATAAAATTTTTAAGGTGATCTGTTATTCTAATAATTTTTATTATATCATTAGAAACTTTTTATTTGAAGATAATAACTTATCGGATTGTTTTTCAGGGCAGGTATATTCCAAAGATTTGGTTACGGATGAAGAGAGGAAAACCAGGGAATCACCAGCGTCTGATGATGACAGCTTTCTCGGTAAGATAGTGTGTTTGATATTTTTGGCGCAAGGGTCTTCTCTAAACTGCGCCAAGCTTCGTGAGACAAATGATCATTGAAATAAAATATTTGTACAGGAAAAGGAGGTATAAATAGAGCACTGAAAAAGACTGGGCTTGTGAGGACCCGCAGGTTAAATAATGCTTTGGAAAATATGGATTTTTTCGGGAATTATGGATTTTTCTAAAATTGATTTGGCTTTGATGCGTTTTTGGTGCAGGAGCCATTCTTGTCTAAACTGCGCCAAGCTTCATAAGACTGTTGGCTATTTAAATTTGATATTTGCACAGAAGCTATAGAAATAGAGCATTGAAAGGAAGATTGGGCTTATGAGGGCCTTCGGGTTAAATAATACTTTTGGAAACATGGATCTTTTCGGAAATTATTGGTTTTTCTAAAATAATTTTTTGGGGGGCTTTTTACTCTTAATCATTAATATATGATACCTTTTGGGAGTAAAAAGATTTTATTTATGTAAAATTTTCATTTTCGTTTTCACATCCAGATTTTAAATTACAACTTTCTTCGGGGATTATTTTTTAATTAATTACTTGTGGATTACTATATTGACTTTTGAGCAATTTGAAAAAACATTTCTGAAAAATGTGAAACTTTACTTGTAAAACATTCACTGGCTAGTCAATCTTTTAAAAATATTTATATTGATACTGCTAATAATTTTTCCTAAAGCCTATCTCGGGTTAAATCAAATCTATGAGTCTGTATACAAAAAGAATAAAAATAAATCAAACTCTGCTATTTACTTATTTGAAGGAAACTTATTAAATTGTTCATTATTATTATTTTTTAATGTCATCTATTCATTTCATTAACGTTAGAAAATTTCAGAAGGAAAAGAAAAAGCGTAATTCACGCAAATTTGGTACAAACATAGCCATCAAAATAAAGGCACTTCTCCATTACATCTGGATATTTATTAAACAATCACTCATTTCGCTAACTTTTTTACAAAACTATACCAGTAATATCTTAAACGTCCTTCAAAATTGGAGATTGTGAAACCAATATATACATGTTCTAATCACCATCAATAAAATGGAGATCAATATTAAAATTATTCTGTCTCTAAATGCATATTTTTTAAATATTTCTCAAATGGAGCTCAATATTAGAATTATTCTACTTCCGAATGCCATCATTTATATATTTCTTTAAAGGAGCGCAAGATTAAAATTATTCCACTTCCAAATGCATCTTTTCTACGTATATGTATTTCTCTAATGGAGCGCAATATCAGAATTATTCTACCTCCGATTGCGGCTTTTATATACTTATATATATATTTAACAGAGCGCAATATTCAAATTATTCTACTTTCGAATGCGTCTTTTTATATATTTTTCAAATGGAGCTTAGTATTAGAATTATTCTACTTCCGAGTGCCATCATTTATATATTTCTTTAAAGGAGCCCAAGATTAAAATTATTCCACTTCCAAATGCAACTTTTCTAGGTATATGTATTTCTCTAATGGAGCGCAATATCAGAATTATTCTACTTCCGAATGCGTCTTTTTATATATTTCTCTAATGGAGCGCAATATTAGAATTATTATACTCCCGAATGCATCTTTTATAAATTTCTCCAATTTCTTTAATGGAGCGCAATATTAGAATTATTCTACCACCGAATGCATCTGTTATATATTTATACATTTCTCCTATTTCTTCAATGACAAAACATTTTATTTCTCTTTTTCAAATTCTTTTTTATTAGGGTATTCTGCGGCAGCAGGCGAATTTACAGGCGATTCAAGCATGGATATTGTGGTTGGTATGCCACGAGGAAATAACCTGACTGGAAAGGTGAGCTCAGCCTGCTTGAGTTACAACTTTTCCGTGAGCAATATATGCCATTACATTCAATTACTGTCTCACTTCCGATTTTAATCAAATCTTTCAGTTTCATGCTGTTGAATAATTAATTGAATAGAGTTGAAAAGTCAAAGGATCATTTGTTCTTTTTTCTCCCTCAGGCAGTGCTTTATAGTTCGCTGTTGCGAAACTTACAGAATATCAGTGGCGAGCAAATGGGATCTTATTTTGGATATTCTGTCTGTGTGTCCGATATCAACGGTGATGGGTAAGTGAGATTATATACGATATCAGTAAAAATGGACTAAATATAATGTATATTAATATCTTTCTTATATTGAAATTAGGAAAGGATCTTTTTAAGGTCAGAATATAGCTGCCTATATTAAAATGACTTGTGCTATCACCCGAGAATGACCACAATTCACCTAGTGGCAAATCCTTAAACTAGAAGGTTTTGGTTCGGAAACTGCGTTAAATAATGAGAAAAAGTCAGTTGAAAAATGGTAGAGCGTTATTCCTATAATGTTAAGGATAACTTAATTACTTGAATAGATGTCTAGAATTAGAATTATCGAGGTATACGATATCAATACCACTTGAAAGGAAATATGATATTATAAGACAATAAAATTACTAAATAAATCTAGTATTTTAGTAAGGCACTTGTACATCAACAAGGTATGATAGAAATCTTGTTTTTAAGTGATTTCCTGTAAATAATGTTACAGATAGGAAAAAATCCAAAACCCGTCCTTGGGTTGTTCAATGAAAAATGTAAGAGGTTCTGTAGCAAATAGTGACGTTTTATTTCACAGGAAAAGCAACTACACTGCACAATATACAACAGCAAAAGGCAATAGAAGAAAACATTGTATCAGCACGAAGTTCTGAAAGAAAGTACTTATAGGAAACTCGCTCAGATACTCGCTTGAGCTAAACTTAACAGGACGACTCTGTCTTTCGATTTTTTATAGTTTCCTAGACAAAGCAAACAGAACTTGTAGAAAGATATAGTATCTTCGCTCCTAATCGAGATGCAGCCAAATGTCCAGTAGTTACTGCAGTTTACTTTTTTGTCACTAAATTTATCGCCATGTCGTGAAGGAGGGATCGTTGATCCTACATTATTTAGCTTCCGTTAGAGTTACCTACAAAATTCTTTTCCTGAACAAGAAACAAAACTACGCACTATACGGCGGGTGAGCGAAGGGAGAAGAGATCACATAGTGATCCCAAAAGAATCAGAATATGATATTGGAGTTGGTGAGTAGAGAAAACAATGATTGTAACCGCCTAGTATATTCTTTTCCCGCTTTGTTTCATGTATTTGATATATACTGTTACAAATTCTGTAAAGTGAATGTATTTTGACTTTTTGGTGAGATTTTTGGTGCTATGTTCCACACTTTGGCGATAATTTTTTCCTAGAGACTTAGATACATATATGGTGACTTGAATTCCAAAATTTTTACTCTCTTCCATAAAATGTGAAAGTCTCCTGAGAGTGCATAAATGTCTTTCTACAATCACCTGTCATTCTATAACTGTTTTGCTTTTACTGAATTTACTGGTAACACGCAATCGTCGGAAACTGAGATGAAAGTGTTGAACTTGGTCGAGAATCTAAGCTGATTTACAACGTGGCAGTTTGAATTTTTTCAGCACTCTGTCAACTGAACTGGTTTGAACTGTTGTAATCTTTTGTGGACCGAACTGTTTTTTGCTTTTATTGACTGTAAATAATAACCATAAATAAATTTCTTTTGTATATTTTAATTAGAGTCTATTCAATCTACAAACTCGTCCGAACCATAAAAATACATACAAGCGTTTTAAAGCGACAAGATTTCTATAACAGAAAAAAAATGATAAAATAGACGCTTCCAATATTTTATAATGACCCAGTACTTAAATGGTCACTGTAAAATTATTTCTTCAACTTTTTTCAAAAATAATTTTAAACATACCAGAAAATGAAGTAATTATAATGCAACTTACAAATTAATAAGTAAAAATATTCATATAAGCAAGAATATTCCATTAAAGATCACAACAACGTTTAATAGTACTTTTTTCTTGTTTGCAAGTATCTTAATATTCAATTTTTGGCTCAAAACATTTATTTATCTATTGCAAATGCTCAGAAGATTGGCTATGACGCCATTAGATCTCTAGCCTTCCAACATTTCTGAACTTTGCAGTTTAAAAACACAAGTGCAGAGCACGAGTCAAGATTAGTAGCATCAAAAATTTAATCTGCTCAAGTCTGCACAGAGGACACAACGGAGAGTCACAAAGCCCAAGCCAAAACAAGAACAGTTAGGAGTTAGTCCTTTTTTTATGTTAGAGGCAGCCAACATTCTACTGAAGCTGTCTCAAAACCTTACACATCTTGCAAAAATTCTTAGTAAAATGTCGGAGACACAAAGGAAGAGGCAAAGCCGTAGCAGATTTAGTGTTAACCAGGGTACACCGCGTGGTGGCCTGCTACTTCACAACCCATGGCTCAAACATACACTTTTCATACTGAATAATTCTTTGCAAGTCATGCATTAACACTGCCATCTCACGAAACAATCAGAAAAAAATATTTTTATTCATTCAAAAATGCAATTCCACAGATTTTAAACAACTTATTTATATTTTAATTACTGTAACTATAATATAAAAAGTAAATTTGCATTACAGTTTGGATGATATTGTTGTTGGAGCTCCTCTTTTTACGGATTTGCAATCCAAAGAAAGCAAATACGAAGAAGGCCGAGTCTATGTCCATTATCAAGATAGCAAGGTAAGTAGCAAATCGTATGTTAAGGATTAGTTGATTTTTCAATTAATTTAGGACGTTACACTAAGATACACTTGATTGCAAAAATATAACGATAAAAGAGAGCTTGTTTTAAATTTAAAAGGGAGGTATTTTTTTAAACTTTCAATCAAATAAATAACTTTTTATTAATAAGATGTTATTCATTTTTTCTACATAAAATAATTTACATGTTTAGAATGCAGATCTAAATATTAATATTTTAGATATCAAAATTAAAAGACATTTCTTTAATCTCCATTCCATTGATGCCATCAAAGTTTTTTTTTAAGTAATTGTTTCATATTTCATATATGGGCAAAATTATGTTAGTTGTTTTAATTATTAAATGTGTATTACATTTTTGGGAAATTTTAATAACTACAGTAGACTCCCGATTATACGCGCGCCTGCCGCACTTTTTTTTTTTTTTGCTTCCAAGCAAAGAGAAAATACCCCCAAAGCAAGAAGCAAACACAAATGACTGATTTCTTCAAAAAGGTGTAGTTTTACAGTTATGCTTTTGTAATTACATAATTCATTACAGTATTAAAACAGTACATATGTATTCATTTTTCTGTGTATCCTTGATGCCTCTCGTAAGTACAAAGCACTTTTCTGTTTTCATTCACAAAATGCATTTTAGGTTCGTTTTGAGTGATATATTAAAATATTAAGCGTTACTTAAACATTTCCTGCTGTTTATTTTACGTTTTATTGTACATAAAACGATTTTTCAAAGTTGGAATGACTGTTTTCTCTTTTGCTATACTCATTTTTAGCTTTTTTCGGATTATCCGCGATTTTTGTTGACCGCGCCACCCAATTCCGCGGATAATCGGGAGTGTACTGTATATTGGAAAAACATTTCTAGCAACTCATAAACTTTTTACTGGCCTGCAGTCTTTCCCATAAACATTATTTAGTTTAGCATTTCACCTCCGATTAGCGCCAAGCCTTTTCTAAGATGTAGTCTATATTCGCTGGCCATAATAAATACGAAGGAAGCATCATTTTTAAAGTATTATTGTACATAAATATAATGACCTTATAAGTTTCAGCTCATGAGTGTGTGATCAAGATTCATATCTGCCAAGTATCCTCAGTTTGTGTGTTTTAATCTTCAAGATAAGGCATCAATACTTATATCTTATAATCACTCTTCATATTGTAAAGTCTCGATCCAATAAAAGGTAGCGTTATGATGAAATTCTTTATTTACAGCTTTATTTACATAAATTTACAGTTCATCATCTAGGTTAAATGATTCTTATTTGACACAGCAAGGATAGTTCCTCGAATACTTTCGGAGAAACCTTCCAAGGAAACTGCTCGCCGACTCTTAGCGTTCTCGCAAATAGGCGTAGCTCCAGGGATCCACCAAATCTTTTCGGGTGGAACTCTAGTCGGACACTCCGTTTTCTGCCTCAGTGTCCACGATCCTCCTCTTCCAATCTCCTCGCACTTTTATCCTGTTCCCACCCTCATTCACATCGGACCATTTTCCCGGTTATCCAATAATCGTTCAGCAACAACTTCACTGGTCTACCGTCGACCGTGGGAATGCGTTGGGGAGCCACCCTCCACAATGTAAAGAATGCAGGTTTACATATGTTTCAAATACAATGCAGGTGGGGTCCCTTATCTGGACTCGCACTAATTGCCCAGATGTCCTTACTTTAAAGGAGTTGACCACCTGGCACTTCTGGAAGCACTTACACTGCGGTAGGGCGTCCCAATTGCTCATATTGCTGTCTGGATGCTAATTATGGAGCGTGGGAAAAGAAACGTCACCATGATCAAACAGGGAAGAAGCTGAATCATTACAATAGGCTTCTCACATGTCTTGCTGTTAGCATCTCCATTTGTTTAATTCTTCACTCTTGCACCTAGAGTGAACAGTATGAACTAAATATCAGCAGATCACTAACTTTTGCTTACAAATGTGGACTAACTAATTTCATTGTCTTATCCATCAGCACCATTTTGATACTGATGGCAGAAGCATATTGGATGGAACCTACACAAAAGGGCGGTTTGGTCTGTCTCTGGCTACTCTGAAAGATATCAACAAAGATGGATATGAAGGTGATTTTTTTAGCTTTTTATATCTCTTTATTTATTTACCAGCAATTTTTTTTAATCTTATTTTTGGCTCATAAATTTAAATAGAATCAGCCAGAGTGGAAAAAAGGTTAAAAAAAGAAATTGTTTGATTGATCAGAATGACTTAATTAACGTAATCAATTAAAAAAATAATTAGGCCTTTAATTTCTATTTGTTTATTATCAGAATTATTTTGTGTGTGTGTGTCTGTTTCTTTTGTGTGAAAGCTTGCAGAAATCAGGAAGAATGGTTTCCCGAAAACTTTCTCGCAAACTCTCTAATAAAAATGTTACCCCTCCCCCCTCCGTGAAGAAAAATGTGGACTTCGGGTAATGCAAAGAACACCTTACATGACATTGGCGTACAATAGTTACAATATTGTTAAGAAATTTCCGGGGTTCGTTTGGATAGTGGAAGTTATAAGGTGTGAAGAAGGCTCAATCAGCAGGCGGCAGTAGAAAATAAAACAACGACTTTTATTTACACGAAGACACACAGGACAGCACAAAGACGACAACTATATACAGCACAGAAGACGATTATCTTCAGTCGAGACGTGCAGCAACAACAGCATACACAGCAGCATAAAAAACAGCAACATACAACAGATTCTACTGCAGACAGTAGCACACAGCTTAGTTCAGCACTAGCTTCACTCCGCTTAGCTCTGGAAGGCCAGTTCTTTACCGTCGGTTTAGACTACGAAGACCCACTGGTCCACGACCACTCTTCTCTGTCGCTTCCGACTACTCAATTCACCACTGGTTCACAACTCAATTCATCGTCACTCCCCGGCAGCTGCAGCTCCTTTTATAGGTCTCAGGAGGCGGGGCTAGAAGCCTCTCAACCAATCAGGAACGTTCGAGGCGTAACTCGGTTCCTACTGGACGGATCGGGAAAATTCTCGATGTTTCGGGTATAATCTATTTTGGCGCCAAATGGCGCCAAGTTTGTCGATAAGCTCTGGGACCTCGTATGGAACCAACTATGCTGGGAAGCCGCATCGCAGATTCGTAACAATATATTAACCTATTGGAATGGATTTTTTTTAATATTGAATCTATCATGCGATCCTTGGCAAGTGTTTTGGCGATCAATCGCTGGCAAACGGTTAAAAGCATTCGAAAAATCGAATTTGTGCTTAAACGCGTTTTTCCCAATCAACTGCAAGTAAAATTTCAGACAGAATTACACTGGTAGTCACAAAATCTCATATCCAGTTTTATGTATTTCTGTCATTATATTGTTACAAATCTGTAATTTTGCTACCCGGTACGAACAGTGTCATCCTGGGAAAAACCGTTAAAACCCTTTGTAAGATCTGTTCTGTGCGTCAATGACCTGAGAGCTTGGCGACCATTTGGCGACTTGGTGATAAATTTGGCGACAAAATGGATCATACTGGAAAGTTCGAGAAGTTTCACGATCCATCCAGTAGGAACGGAGATACATCCAGAGACGCCCTGATTGGTCTGAAGATTCTAGCCCCGCCTCCCGGAACTATAAAAGACGGGCACTCTGAAGCTGCAGAGAAGTTGTGTGGATCGTCAGAAGTGGTGTGTGAGAGAAGTCGGAGTCACCAACAAGTAACAGATTTTAGAGGATTAGACAGCAAGCAAGCTGCTGAACTATAGCGATTAAATGCGTTGCATTATTACGATTAATTTGCGATATTTGTAGAAGAAAAATTTTGTAACAATATATTTAAACTATCCCATTAACATGCTTTTGAAAAGTAGTGACCGACAGATGATCAATCCCTTTTAAGATTTGGCTTAAAATTTAATAAATGCCTGCGCTACAGATGTTAAATCTGCGTACCGAATTTTATCCATCTAGCTCTCTTCGTTTTGTAATTATCGAGTTAACTTATGTTCGAACATGCGTACAGACAGACATCCTCTAAACGGATTTTGCTGGAAATTTGATAGAAATCTAGAAATTAGCTGTAAAAACCGTATGCCAAATATCAGCTTTTTAGCTCGCTCAAAGGATTCTTGAGTTATATTTTTTTACAGACAGAGAGACATACAAAATGACGGACATTTTTCAAAAATGTCTTTTCGAACTCAGGAAGTTCTAAAACTCGGAGATCCATGAAAATCTCGAGTTAGAATTTTTTGACGATCACAGTATTTTCTCGTATGCTTCATATACAAAAAAGAAAAGAAAAAAAAAAAAGAGGGAGATAGTTTTATGATACAAGAGTGATTAACGAAGCAATTTCAAATGTCGTCGTGATCTAAAGAACTAAATCAATAAAATAAGTATTTACTAGCTCTTTATGTTGTCAACTCGTAAATTTTATCTCTTAATTTCTCGAAACTCCAAAATGAGTAGACAAAATAAAATGCTTATTTACTCTGCCTACTTGCGTCCAGTATGAACTTATGCCTGCCCTGTGTGGGGATATGCTGCCAAGACTAATCTTAGACTTATTGAACGCCAGCAAAATAACTTAATTAGAAATTTCTGCAATATGAAATACTACATGCCCAATACAAATATGTACTTATGCCTAGACTATCCCCCTCTTAAAAAAGTCATTAAAAATCTAGCCACTAACTTCTTTAAAAACATGGATAAGAATGAAAATGAAGCAATAGCTAAAATCCCTAAATATAAACCATCTACAAACTCTAGAAGACCCCGTAATATACTACTTTAATTTATCTCAGCCCTTTAGTTTCTCTTCCTAACTTTTATTTTTTCAAACCCAAATTAAACAGTATCTTAATAGCCAATTCTAGCTCACAAGCAGTTAAAACTTACTAAGCCCAACGGCAGCGTACCCCCCTCACCCCCACCCTCACCCTAATATCAGACAATCACAATGAGTCCTGACACTCGTCATCTCCAAATTTCGTCGAAGACGGCCACGGCAAAGTATAAACAGCAAAGAACTGTGAAGTCTCTCCTTACCGGGGATAAGCCCCTGCCGGGGCTAGGCGCCCCGTCAACCCAACCATCAAGCTGCAGTGAAGTTTATGGCCATGGCAAAGTATAGACAGCAAAGCAATGGGAAGTCTCTCCTTACCGGGGATAAGCCCCTGCCGGGGCTAGGCGTCCCGTCAACCCAACCATCAATCTTTATGTTGTCAAACAACTTTAAACAAGGTTGTTAACTTTTCGACCAAGATTTAAATCATACTTTTTATAATTTCATTTACCTGGAAACCGATTTACCAGCATCATTAAATTTCGTCACTTGTTTGTTTGTTTGATTCAGTTAAGTTTTGATTGATTTATTCAACTCATTTAATCAATGATTGATTTATCTGATCACTGATATGTCAAAATTGGTTTATTTATTGGAAAATCTTACAACAGAAAACAACTGACAAAGAGATTTATTTTCTGGGCGTTGTGCAACTAGATTTCATCTATGTTGTTATTTAATATGCAAAGTAGAAAGCATCAATTTAATAGAACGTAGAAAATGTAGACTGTTGTTCAAACTGTCTGTTGTCCTCCCTGGGAACGCCTTACATGGTATTGGCGTACAATAGTCACGAAATATTTTTTGACATGAATTTGACATTTTGGCTGAATCTTTCGTTCCAGCCTTGGCAATTAATCCCTGGCATGCGGTTAATAGGATCCAAAAACCGTATTTGTGTTTTAGACACGTTTCTCTCAATCGTTTGAAACAAAAATTTGGCACAAAACTGAACTTGTAGTCATAAAATCTCTTACCAAATTTGATATATTTACGTCACTGCGATTTTCTATTGTCGCATTTACATATTTCTGAAAGTATAGACAGACAGATACTTGTTGGATTTGGCTCAAAATTTGAACGATATCTACTCTATTGACATTAAATCTGAGTTCCGAATTTCATCTATCTAGCTCCCTTCGTTTTGCAATTATCGTGCTAATTTACATTAAAAAAACCGGACTTCCTCTGATCAGAATTTCTCAAACTTTGATAGAAATCTGAAAATTTGCTGTAAAGACCGTATACCAAATTTCAACCGTGTAGCTCAAATCATTTCTGAATTATCTTTGTCACAGTGAGACAGATAGACATTTTCTAATTATATATTTTTCGGGCTCAGGGTGATCTAAAATGTGGAGATTCGTCAAAATCTCGAGTTCAAAGATTTTGATGATTACTATACTTTCTTTATACTAAATATACAAGAAAGTTTGGTTTGGTTATGCAATTTTGGCCTCTTAATTTTGAACCGCGGTCAGATGACGAGTACGACACCTGAGCTGGCACCTCCCTCTCCACACCACACCAGCGGGAGGACGTTTGGTCATGACGGATTTAACGTGCATCAGATCCCCTTACACGACAGTTCTTCGGTGGAATCGGGTCTCGAACCTCGAACCCTCCGGTTCCGAAGCCGAGACCTTACCACCAGGCCATCGCGGCCCCTATAAAAGGAAGAGAAGTGGGGAAAATAATATTTGATTTCTGTATATATTTGGTTTAATATCTTTGATTGTCTAATTAATGTATGTACTAACTGGTTACTTTGCTTTTCAGACTTTGCCGTTGGAGCACCATACGCAGGAAAAGATGGCAAAGGAATCGTTTACATATATCATGGCAGCGCCAGTGGAGTCAGAGACAAACCGTCCCAGGTGAAATGAAATATGACATTTCAATTGGCTTTATAAATCTATAAAAACCAATGAAAATGTTTTGCAGTCGAATTTCTCTCATACATTCATATTATGAGGAGTTTTATATTTAACTTCATCATAAAGGGGAAAATATAGACTACGTTTTACATCATGGCTTTCAGAAGATGGTGACTGTCTATCATAAGTTCATTGGATATCAGATGAGTCTATTTAATAAATAAGGAAGCATGAGCATTGTTGTGTTTAAACACCACCACTATGTTATAACATGTTATGTCATCTATTTATAACATGTCATTCGTCTGCTGCTTGTTTTAGATTTTGTACTTTTCCCCTCACAGCAAATGTGTAAAGTTGAATGTCAACCGCAAACTCATGACAGCCGGGGAATACGAGCATCTTCTCGTAGATTAGTCAAGAAAAAAATTTAATTCAAATATGCAGTTTTATTGCATGTCGTATATTAAAATTCATTATTTAGATTGTTGTGTTGTGAAATTAACGAGTTTGCAGATGTCAATGAAGAAGCGGATCAACAGACAGTTAACTATGGATGAATTGATTCTGCATTTAATATACTGTTGACTATACTGTTACTACACTATGCTATACTATTACAATAAAGCCATGTACCATACTCCAACTAGATGGTAGCGGCAACCACTTAATAGCAAGATTTTTAGCAGCAATACATGGAAAAAAAAGTTTCGGTTGCTTATATTTTTATTTTTTTAACCGTTTGCATTTCTATTTTAGATTTATGTTATTCAGTTCTAATATAATTCGAATATACTATTGCCTGTATTATTACTATACTATATTATACTATTATTATGACTTACTATTATATCATACTATTACTATTCCATCTGGCTGGTTGTGGCAACTAGTTAACAGCAATATAATTCTAATATACTAAACTATTAATATTATTATAAAGCCTAATACCATATTCCATCTGGCTTGTTGTGGCAACTAATTAACAGCAATATAATTCTAATATACTATACTATTAATATTACTATAAAGCCTAATACCATATTCCATCTGGCTTGTTGTGGCAACTAGTTAACAACAAGATTTTTAGCAGCAATACATGCTTAAAAATTTTTTTTTTCAGTTGTTTATGTTTTTATCTTTTTTTAACCGCTTGCATTTCCATATTGAATTTTAAAGAATTTAAATTTTATTTTATGCAGATTATTACTCCAGAGGAATTTCCAGGTGTTGAACTGAATACGTTAGGCTTTGCTGTTTCTGGATCTATGGATATGGATTCAAATGAATATCCAGGTAATCAAAATTAACCAATGCTTATTCAGAATTTAAATAAGATTGTGAAATGATTCTAACAAAGAGTGATTTTGCATAATATATTTCTTTATTTATTTTAGATATTGTTCTTGGAGCATACGAATCGGAGCGTGTTATTTTCATGAAGTATGTGTACATTTGCTTTATATGAGATTAAACATTAATCTCACTATTTCTGTAACATAACATTTTACAAAATTAAATATTTAAATATACGTATGTTTTTGGATTATATATTTTAATAAAAATATAATGTATTTCAAATCTGTAGGTCACGTCCTGTAGTGAATATTACATCCAGTATGAAACTAAATAAAGATGTATTGAGCCTGGAGGACAAAACATGTACTCTTAAAGATAAAACTAAAGTAGCTTGGTAAGTTTTGTTTTTATATTCAAAAATTCTTGGCGACATAATTTATTAATTAACCAGCCGCCTTTGGCGATTAGTTTTGTTACTGGAGATATTGGTTGTATTTAATGTCAATTAAATCTCTTAGACTTAACTTCATGCCCATAATTCTGCCAAGAAATAATTTTTAAGTAACAAAGTGTCTTAGATATTAAAGTCATCTGTTTTAATCATCTTATATGTTTTGTTCATTTTATGCATGCATCTTTTTTAACAGAAGCTAATCAGATGACATTATAGCGCTATTGCAGATGTAACTGTCTGGTTTGTCTATCCTCTAAATTTCGCAATATTGCAATTTTTTTTTTTTCTTTTTTTTTCATTCTTCTTGTAAACTACACAGATATTAAACAGATTTCTTCTCCTCTAGTTTTCAACAGTAGAAAAAAAATCACGCAATTAATTATTTGATTAAACGAAGAATTTGAATTTCAGGACAAAAATGTAATCTATGATTGGAAACTAAACAAAAAATATTATTTTAAAAATTACGAAAATTTATGAAAATTTTGCAAGACTTTTAAATTATTATCACTTAAAAGATATTTTTTTTTTTAAAAAAAAAAAGGAAATGGTGGAAGAAAAATTTATTGTGCAATAGTATTTTCGGGTGTTATCGTAAGAAATCTGCAAAATTCGACTTAATTTTTCATTAATTAAAATTCTAAATAAAATTTGTAAAACATATCGAGGTGAATATTCTTATCCTTCAAAGCATATACCAAATTTCATAAGTATAGATCAAACGGCTTGACATGTAGACACGCACACATTAATTTGTGTTATTAGTGGAAGTATCAAGATTTCAGATATTTGTTGCTATGATTTATTAGAAGAAAATGATCTTGAAAAATTAACTTTATATATATATATATATATATATATATATATATATATATATATATATATATATATATATATATATATATATATATATATATATATATATATATATATATATATATATATATATATATATATATATAAACGTGTTTGTAAATAGACTTTTATGGATGAACTACAAAGTTTGGAATTTTCTTTCTCAAACATCTGGCGGTCAAAGCATCAATATTGTTACGAACCTGTGATGCTGCTTCCCAGAATAGTTCGTTCCATGGGAGGTCCCAGAGCTTGGCGACCATTTGGCGACTTGGCGACGAATTTGGCAAATTTGGCGCCAAAATAGATTATACACGAAACATCGAGAAATTTCCCGATCCGTCCAGTAGGAACCGAGTTACTCCTCGAACGTTCCTGATTGGTTGAGAGGCTTCTAGCCCCGCCTCCTGAGACCTATAAAAGGAAGCAGCCGCAGCTGCCGGGCAATGGTGGACCAGTGGAGTCGGAGAGTAGTCGAAAGCGACGGTGAAGAACTGGGCTTCCAGGAATAAGCGGAGCAGCGACGGAGTCAAACTAGTGCTGAACTAAGCTGTGCGCTACTGTCTGCAGTAGAGAGTCTTGTTATATGCTGCTGTTGTTGCTGCACGTCTCGGCTGAAGATAATCGCCTTCTGTGCTGTATATAATTGTCGTCTTTGTGCTGTCCTGTGTGTCTTCGTGTAAATAAACGTCGTTGTTTTATTTTCTACTGCCGCCTGGTGATTGAGCGTTCTTCACACCATATAACTTCCACTATCCAAACAAACCCCGGAAATTTCGTAACAATATATACATCTAAAAGTGAGTTTTTTTCCCATGTCTGACTTAAAGTTCGTATTATAATTTTAGAAACATTCAGAAACTTTAATTTTTTTTTCTTTTTTTTTATGTTTAAGAACCTTTTTTTTATGATTTCAATTGTGATTTAATTGCTTCATCGAATTATTTTCGGCGTCTCATAAATTCACTTTTTTTTTTAATCTCCGGATTTTTAAGATCTAAAAGAGATTAATCTGTAATCTACTTTTCAATATGATAAAATAAACGCATTTTTTAAAAAAAAAATTATTTATTTTTATTATCCACGACGTTTTAATTTCCAATGTATTTCATAATTCACTCACAATTATCATAGAATTTTTAACCAATTTTTATCAATATCTTTTCTTGAGAATACAAATCATATGAAAACAAATTTTAATTAAGAAATTACCGATTAGCAGATTAAGTGTTGAAAACACTGAAATAGATCACTGCAATCAAAAGTACTCAACAGAGAAAATTTCAGAATTTTAATATGTCGGGAACTAAATGAAAAATCAATCAGAAGTTTTATCTTTACAAGCATGATTAAATTGAAATGTGCAATAAATGCTAAAAGAAAAGAAAAATACAGCCGTAATTTATATAAATTAATGACTGACGTATTTTAAAAACGCATTTTGTCTGAAATTGTTATGAATTAATAATTATTATGTTTGAATCTTTATTTTTAGTGTTGAAGCCACCTTGTGTTTAATGTACAACGGAATCGGTGTAGCTTCAGAAATAGGTTTGTTAATTATTTTTTAACAATATAAATAAATAATTTAATGCAATACTTTTTATTTAGTTTAATCAATTTAGATCAGTATTTGTTTATTCAGGATCTACAGTTTGAAAGTCTTTAATCATTCTGCTTTTTTCTTAGATCTCGCTTTAAACCACACCCTTGACGGCAATCTAAAGAGTCCAAGAGCTTTATTCCTAGATGCCAACCCTTATCAAGTGTCTAGTCGAACTAACAACATCAGACTAAAAAAGAACGTCGAATTCTGCAATAAGACCACTGTTTACATTCAGGTAAGAAAAAATAATAAGAAAATTAATCTAATAATGTATAATCAGAAAAAAAAAATAGTTTTCAAAGTCAGTTTTTGAATTTTAATTTTTAACTAGTTTGAATCTTTAGAATGAAATGCATTGTATTACTTATTTTTCTTTTTCTGACTTTTTATTCTTCATATTTCTAGAACGCTATTCGAGACAAGCTGACTCCTATAGAAATAAAAACGAGTTACGAACTTATTGATTTAGAGCCCTACAGATATGTTCTAAAACCGATCCTGAACCTAAATGTTCCAACAGCTGCAACAAACGAGGTAAAAAATCTTGGATATTCCAAAATTTGTTGGTATAATATTTATATCGCATTAATTGAATACCTAATATCTTACTCGTATCAAAATTTTCTTTCATATATTCCTTTGTTTTAACCTGCTTTTAGTAAAAGCTTTCCCCAAAAAATAAATTATGAAATTTTTTTTTTTCCCCGTTTGATTGGCTCGACTAATTTTTTTTTTTCCGTGGGGAATTCAAACAAATTATAAGATTTAAATTCGTGATATCTAACAAGATTTGTGATATATGTATATTCGTGGTGTCTAATAAGTAAATTGCTTTATTTAAAATCATAATGACACCCCATCCCCCAGTCTTGTTTTTAAGAATGTTTTCAACTTTAAAATTTAATGCATTTTTATTAGTTACGAATTTTTTTCTTTTTATTTCAGATAAATATTGAAAAGAATTGTGGAAAAGATGATATATGCATTCCAGATTTACAACTGTTAGCTGCTTCGTAAGTTAATATTTTATAATCTTCTCTTCAGATTAAATCAATTGTCAGTGGTTGTAAGACGAATTACATTTTGAACTTACTTTTACCATTTCTGTTTGAGAAGAAAAAAAATGTTATTCTTAATTAAGTTTTTAATAGATTTCGTACGAACTTCTTTCTTCGGAATATTTTATTTCTAACTCATTAATTCACTAACTGAGTAATTTGAGAGCGAAATAACTGTCAAATTCACAATAAAATACTATTTAAACATCTGATTCCTTATCACTTTTTATTGGCTGGTTTGAAAAATGGAAAATTACAATCAATGTCACGAAAACAGAAGCTATTATTTTTCACAAATCACCTGTAAATAAATCTTACCCCCAGCTAAAAATTAACGACAAAATTATTCCGTGGTCTCAGAATTGGAAATACCTCGGAGTAATTATAGACAGGAAATTAACATGGAAACCCCACTTTATCTACATCAAAAATAAATTCCGTGAACTAGCGTGAAAATTCTACCTCCTAATATCATGGAATTCCAAAATGAATAGGGAAAATAAATTACTTATTTACACAGCCTATTTGCGTCCAGTACTCACTTATGCCTGCCCAGTGTGGGGGTATGCTGCCAAAAGTAACTTCAAACTATTAGATCAACAACAAAATGAAATAATAAAAAATATCTGTAAAGCAAACCAGACTCTTCTCCAATTCTGAAATTTATAAAGCAATCAAATATCCCCCACTCAAAAAATTCGTTCAAAAAATAGCCATTAACTATTATAATAACCTTGCAAATATAGATAATGAAGCAATAGAACTAATCCCTAAATATGAGCCCAATCCACTAACTAAAAGACCCAAAAACGTACTTCTGTAAACCCATAACCCTTTCGCTAACAATCCTAACCCTTTAACATCACCTGTCCAAATTAATGTAAACAGACAATGCCCATGGCGCCATCTAGTGCTACAAAAAAAAGCCTGTAAACCACCCTACACTAGATTCATATCGCAAAGTCCCGTTTACCTCTGGCAGCATACCCACTCACCCACTCCACCAGTAATAACCAATAGCATTACGCCATTCAATAATCTTCCTCATCCCAAACAATCACAACGCTAGCTTCACCCAGAAACACAATTAAAGAAAATTCCCCAATAATCCAACAAACTCATGGCAATATAATAAAAGTAAAGCTCTATCAGTCACATCAATAAGGAGATAGTCCTTCTCCAAGGACGGGAGCTCCAACAAGCCTATCATTGAAGTCGAAGTCAATGTGTGTGTATATATATATATATATATATATATATATATATATATATATATATATATATATATATATATAAAGAAAAATCAAAAATACAATCATTATGAAATTTAATTAAAATTGATTTTTGAATCAAACTAACAAAGAAACACTTGTATTTAGAGAACACTAATACTGCTACTACTAAAACACAAATAAACCTAACCAAATTAGTAAAAATATTAAATTAAAATAAGCAAAAGGAATAAAAAAAAATTATGAATCCGGCCTGAAGACTTTCTCAAGGGTCACCCCCTGGCGGTGATATTTCCAGTCGATATTTTCTCACATTTTCATAATATGTTCTTTTTACATACAACTCCGTAGCACAAGGGAAAATATCAAAAATCTGATCAAGATTCAAATTTCGGTGCAAAAAAAAAAACCTTTTATCTTCAAAATTTTATCGGTGTTCACCCACTGTATTTACAGACAAATATAATTACAAAAATATCTTTTGCGATTTCTTCATTAACAAGACACCAGAGCTAAGACACGAATTTCTGCTAATAATATTTGGCTATGTAGTGAATAGCTTATCAGCCAGTTAACAGCTACGCCACCCGAGCAATTGCTTTTGTATCATGGTCATGTTACTGGGCTGCAAACCACAAGGTTCCAGGTTCTATCCTCGCTCATACCAATCCGCCACAGCTACTATGTAGACGTGGACAAAAGTTTTGTGGTTCCTACGGTCCCTTAGCGCCGTTACTCACGATCGACTAAGACTTAGAACAGAACACAATTTTTGTTCAGAAGAGGGTAAGGTCTGAAAGGGAACTGAGGATTAACAGAGAAGGATCGGCTCGTGAAAGGAGCGGAGATATTTTAACCTGCTACATTTATATACAATTTATGTAATGTAACATTGTTGTCATCAATATTTAGGGCCAATTTAAATTGGTGGCGTTATCAACTTTGATGAAATTTATTTTAACATGACAATGAAATTCCGTGCTTGCTTGGAACTAGCGCTAACGCAATAAGGTTTTGCTTCTATGTTTGGTTATTATTTATATTATATAACCATCAATATTTGGTTACTATTTATATTACTTTAGTTCATTCCCGCCAATATTTGGCCACTATTTATATCCTGTTAGTTCATTTTCGCCAATATTTGTTAACAATGTAGTGTTTGGTGACGACTGGCAGAAGCATTTTAACTTGGTAATGACAACGTGTTTTTTTTTGTTTTTTGTTTTTTTAACTTTTTTAAAGAATAAGGATTTAAAGTGTTAAAGCCTTCTCTATCTTATTACATGTGTGTTTTTGCGCCAGTTTAAATTATAGCCAATTATTTACTTTAGCGAAATTTATTTTAACATGACAACGAGAATCCATGTTTATTTGAAAACAGCGTTAACATAATAAGGTTTGGCATCAATATTTGTCTTCTATGTTTGGTTACTATTTATATTATACGACCACCAATATTTGGTAACAATGCAATGTTTGGTGACCACTGATACCAATATTTTAATTTGGTGATCACTGGTGCTAGTAACAGTGTTTCTTTAAAGGTTTTTACTTTTTTTAAAAACATAATGATTTGAAGTGATAAAGCCCTTTTTACTATTATATGTGCATTTTTACACAGGCAAAATAATAATAATAATAACTTTACAATTTAAGTAGCAGAATTATTTCAGAATACCTCAAAACATTATTGATCAAAAGAACAAATTTTTAGACTACTTAGAGAATCTCATATGCATAGAGATAAATTTGCCTCAACATTTCACTAATAAAATAACTTAAGTAACTTAAAATTCGACAAAAATGTATTTTGCTATTGTCTTTTAAATCAATTATTATCGCTTCTAATGTATGCCAAAAAATCGTGATGTTATTATTATGATTATAATAGTTAGTTGCTGCTTTAAGGATAAAATCGTAAATGGCTACACATTTAATTTATTTTCAGAAATATGGAACAGTATTCCATTGGTACAAAGAAGCGATTAGAGTTGGATATGACCATTCGAAATGCCGGAGAAGACGCTTTTGAATCAATGTTATATGTGAAGATGCCTTTAGATGTAAACTACATAAACATCGAAAAATCCAAACTGGTAAGGACTAAAAATTAGGTCTTTAATATTGCGAGTTCGCAAATTGTACAGACTAACTCTATGGCAAATGATACCGACGTGCTCTGATTGGTTTAAACCTTGGCATCTTTTTGGCAATGTTTTGCACTCATTATAGTATAGTTATCGCTTATTTGGCTCAAACCTTGCAAAACTGTGCCAAACTGTTTCCGATCTTTATTGATATTCTTGAATCCATTCCTAAAATATGTGTTACAGAAATGCAAGATATAAGTATTCAAAAGAAATGTATAAACTATTTATATATTTATAAATCTTAATATTAAGTTAATAACAAATATCAAGATTAATAATTAGATTGTTAATAACTATATGAATCTAAATATCTTAACAAATATAGCACATTTGCAGATAGACATCTAATGGTAATAATTTGAATACGAAATTAATAAATAAATATCTCCTTATTTTATTTTGCATGAATATTAAATAAGAATTACAATGATTTCTATTCCGTTTAATGTCGTCTAAATATCTTAATAAATATAGTATATTTGCAGATAAATATTTTATGGTAATGATTTTAATGTGAAAATTTAACAAAAAAATTGGTCGATCATTTCCCGTAAAATGAAAGCTTAATTTTCAAGTCTTATTTTAATAATACTTCACAGAAAAATTGCTACCTGTGCTAATTCTTTATTTACAAGATCTGAAATACGAAAAATAGCTCTATTCTCATCAATCTCAATTATTTTATAATTGTATTTCTCTGGAAGATTTAATTCCTCCATTTTGAAAAAACGGCAGGCAAAAAAATACGTAGAAACCAAACAATGCAACAGGGTTGCAACAGCTACAGCATAGAAAGTCTGTGCGAAAGAAATCGACCAATCAGAGCACGTCGGTATCCTTTGTCATAGAGTTAGTCTGTACAATTTGCGAACTCGCTTTAATATTAGCTTCTCACTTCCAAATTCATCAAGACTTTTCTGCTTATTCTTTCATTTATTTGTTAACATATTATTAAGATTTAATATTTTACTTTACGAAGTAACAGATCATTCGTTACGGTATGATGCAAATCAAATATCAACAAGAGTGGTCTCTTCTAAACTTTCTCGCATACTCTCTAATAAACTTGTCATGCCAGAGAACGCCTTGCATGGCATGGGGGTAGAATAGTTAAGAAATATTATCTTGATGTGAATTTAGCAATTTTACTCAATCTATAGTGTCTCCTTAGCGAGTTATATCCCGATTAATCTTTAGCATGCGTTATTAGTATTCAAAAATCGAATTTGTGGTTTAGGACGATTCGCTCCATCGATTGAAACAAAAAATTTGACCCAAAACTGCGCATATAGTCACAAAATCTCATACCAAATTTCATATATTTATGTCATTGTGCTTTCGAATTATCATGTTTACGTGTTTCTGAAAGTGCAGGCAGACAAACAGCGGACCCGTTGTTGTTTTGACTCCAAATTTGACAGCTGTCTAAGCTATAGATTTTAAATCTGTATCTAATCTTATCTATTTAACTCTCTTCATTTTGTTGTTATAGTATTAACTTATATTCGAACAACTGGACCGACGGACTTCCTCTGAACTATTCAAAATTTGATAGAAATCTGCAAATTTAGCATAAGAACTATACCAAATTTCAACCATATAGCTCGAAACGTTTTTGAGTTATCTTTGTCACGGACAAACAAACAGACAGACAGCCATTTTCTAAAAATGTATCTTTCTAAACTCAGATAGGTCTAAAATTTAGAGATTTTGCAAAATCTCGAGTTTGAAATTTTTTGACGATTACTATATTTTCTCTGTATTACAAATACGATAAAGTAAAAGCGATATTTGTTTCTATAATAATAAACAAGTCGAAATTTGAATTCTGTTGCAAGAACTGGAAACATTTCCTTAATAATTAATTATTTGACACATGTATTTAAGTAGTATAGTGCTGCATACGATATTATTAATTAAAAAACAAAAATATTATTTCTAATCTATTATTTCCAGAATTTTTTTTACATTTATGTACGTCAAAGAAAACGATGATATTACTTAACAATAATAACAAATGCAAATAGTATGAAATTGAAATGTACATAAAAAAAACATTTTTAAAAATTCGAGCAAATATTTAAAAAAACAACAACATATTTTTATTTCTTTTTCATCAAAAGACAGAGAAGTTTCATCAAATGATAAAAAAAAAATTAATGACTTGCCTATTTTTTTATGCATTACCTTTTACATTAATGAAATAATAAATACAAGTTATTATTATAGAATACATTAAGAGAATAAAAATTTGCGTTTCTTTATATCCTTTGAGTAAAATCACTATGTTGGAAATTTTATATTAGAAACAAAATGTAAATATAATATTTTTTTATAAAATCATTGAAATAAATATAAATTTTAAGTTCGATGAATAAATGATATTCTGAATTTTTCACATAATAAATGATATTTCTAAAAATTGTTAGTTAGAGACTGTTTTACATTTTATGAATGATTTTTAATCTAGTGAGGTTATTTTTTTCAAATAATAAATGATATTTCTAAAAAATGTTAGTTAGTGACTTTTTTACATTTTATGAATGATTTTTAATCTAGTGAGGTTATTTTTTTCAAATAATAAATGATATTTCTAAAAAATGTTAGTTAGTGACTTTTTTACATTTTATGAATGATTTTTAATCTAGTGAGGTTATTTTTTTCCAAATAATAAATGATATTTCTAAAAATTGTTACTTAGAGACTTTTTTACATTTTATGAATGATTTTTAATCTAGCGAGGTTATTTTTTCCAAATTATAAATGATATTTCTAAAAATTGTTAGTTAGTGACTTTTTTACATTTTATGAATGGTTTTTAATCTAGTGAGGTTATTTTTTTCAAATAATAAATGATATTTCTAAAAATTGTTAGTGACTTTTTTTACATTTTATTAATGATTTTGAATCTAGTGAGGTTATTTTTTTTCCCCGCAGGATTTTCCTGTGAGTTGTAGTGGTGCTCATCCAGAGTTAACTGGAGAAAATGTTCTCCAATGCGATATTGGAAATCCATTGCCTGCCAACAAAACGGTAAGAAAATAATCTTATATTTTAGAGAAAAAATGTTGAAAATTGTAGAAAAATGTAGAAAATTGTTTTTTCTTCGCCTATATAACATTTCAAAAAACTATTTATTTTAACATTTTGATAAACTATTTATTTAGATATTTCAATGCAAGCAATTGCATTTATTTTTATAAACATGACATTTTGGTTTTACATTTAAAAAGCAGGATTATAAAACGATTGATAAGAATGCTCCCCCCCCCATATTATATTAATAGTGTGAGAGTTGTTTTTAAATGCTGTATTTATCTATATTAATAACTTCTAATTATGTTAATCTGCTTTATTATTCTAAAACTAGTATTGAGAAATCACCCAGCAGCAAATTTCAGATAATAATGTAACAGGCGCTCAGTGTCTCCAGTCTATATCAGTGGTTTAGTAAATACATATGAGACTCCAGGCGATATTATTTTTTCACCACTTAAAAATATTTAAATTAAAAAAAAAAAAACCTTTGTTTCAATAAACTGTCACCAACTGGACATCAATAATCCCTTTGTCACTCCCTCACATTCTACACACTTTTAATTTAATTAATATGTATATTATTTAATTTTGTTTTTTTATTGCAGTAACTTGACAAAAATAAATATGATTTACTGTGAATTAATACTGTGAATATTATCTATGTTTGCACAAAGTATTATATAATCATATGTTAGGTTATAATAAATAATATACTAAGTGGACGGTATGAAACAAACTAGTACCTGACTAAATCTACTTGTCGAAGTCATGATAGTTCTTATGTTTTATAATTCATAAAATTTTCATATTTTTAGAGTTCTCAACGTGCATTTTTCTGGAATGTCTTTATTTAGCATATATATATATATATATATATATATATATATATATATATATATATATATATATATATATATATAAAATTTAAGTTCTAATTAATTACCTAACTTTTATTTTAAATTAGTCCATATTAACCTCATTCTAAAATGTTCTCTTATTTTCTAATCCCATAACCACTTTTTATTTAATTGTTTTCAATACGCGCGTTAGAAAAATTTTGACTTTAGCATTTTCTCACAATTCGAGTGAAGGGATTGAAAATCCGTCATGCTTACGATATTCTTTTAAAGATACTTAAAATACCCTTGCCTACGCCGATACGTCAAAGAAATCCCTATCAGAATCTTATAGTAAAATCAATGAAGGGAAAAAATTCTGGCACTTTGCTCTTATATCGAGATATAAACCGACGTCAATTTTATATATATATATATATATATATATATATATATATATATATATATATATATATATATATATATATATATATATATATATATATATATATATATATTGTTACGAATCTGTGATGCGGCTTCCCAGCATAGTTGGTTCCATAAGAGGTCCCAGAGCTTGGCGACGACTTTGGCGACAAAATAGATTACACCCGAAACATCGAGAATTTTTCCGAGCCGTCCAGTAGGAACCGAGTTACGCCTCGAACGTTCCTGATTGGTTGAGAGGCTTCTAGCCCCGCCTCCTGAGACCTATAAAAAGGAGCAGCCTGCAGCTGCCGGAGTCGTCGTGAATTGAGTAGTCGTGAACCAGTCATAGTCGGAAGCGACAGAGAAGAGTAGTCAGGATCGACGGTGAAGAGTGGTCGGGATCGACGGTGGAGAGTAGTCGGAATCGATGGTGAAGAACTGGTCTTCCAGGGATTAGCAGAGCAGCGGCGGAGTCAAGCTAGTGTTGAACTTAGCTGTGCGCTACTGACTGCAGTAGAGTCTTGTTGTATGCTGCACGTCTCGGCTGAAGATAATCGTCTTCCATGCTGTATATAGTTGTCGTTTTTGTGCTGTCCTGTGTGTCTTCGTGTAAATAAACGTCGTTGTTTCTTTTTCTACTGCCGCCTGCTGATTGAGCGTTCGCCACACCATATAACTTCCACTATTCAAATGAATCCCGGAAATTTCGTAACAATATATATATATATATATGCTTTTTGAGTTTTCTTTTCCCTCCTAAAGAGAATCAAATAAATAGTAGAAAAATGATAATTTAGAAGAAACTCTTCTAATAATATATATTTCTAATCTGGAAGAGAGTACTTATTAAAACAAATTCGACTTTTTTAAAAAATTAACTTCATCCGAGATGCAAAATTAATAATTGCATGAAACTTATAAATCGCTTGACTTAATTATGATATAGAAAAGGGCAAAAAATATTTCAAAAATTTCAATTTTACTAAAACTCTAATGGAACGAAATATTTTTCTATATTGTATTGAAACCAAAACTCATAACAGATTTCAAAATTATTTGATCTCATCATTTATTTTAGCTCAATTTCAAAATCCTTCTGGAACCGTCACGGGTAGTCTCTTCCACAAGCGATCTGGTGTTCACAATGGTCGTAAACAGGTAATAAAATAAATAATATCTGACAATACTAAATTCAAAAGTAATTTTATATTAGAAATAGCGACTATTTTATAAATTCAATACAAAACTAAATCATTTTTTTTTCGTACTTCATTACAGCACAAATGCAGAAAAGAACGATACTTTGTTCAACAATATGTACGAAATCGAGTTGCCTGTTCGTGTAGAAGTTGCACTAGCAGTTAGAGGGTAAGTTTGCCAGTTATTCGGAAGTCCAGCGACTGGCCTTATTTTCAGTAACGCCAGACGCTTTACTGAAAATTCAGACCTAAATAATGATTTCCTTTATTTATTCTTTTAAAGATGATTTCTGGATTATCATGTGTACAGATAGACTGACCAACAGATAGATCTAATTCTAAATATAGCTTTTTTTCCAGATTAGAGGCATCAAAATTTTGAAGAATAATCAAAGATTCGAGATCAGTATCTTTCAGCAATTATAATATATCTTATTTGTACACTTTGTAAAATAGTATTAATATACATCTTAAATTAGTAATTGAAATGTACATATGCTTTGAATTTTTGATTGTATTCTGTTTTAAACTATTATTAAGAAGTTGATATTTTCTCTACTAGATGGCGTGCACGATTTGTATATTGAGTTACCGTAAATTCTCATTCAGTTCATTCATTGATATGCAATTATTGAGGTTGAATGAAATATTCAAAATCGGAAAAGTATATTCTGTTTTGGCGAAATCTACATAAGATCTAAGTCTAAGGTTCATAAATTCGTGATAATATCACTTTAATTATCTCTAAATATTTAATTTGTACCGTAAATCTCAAATCATTTGCTACAACTCTTTTTCCACATACATACATTCAATTTTGGCAATAAGTCCATCAAATCTTGGAACTTTGACAAAGGCCAGCATCTTTTTTTTTTTTATTTCCTCTCTTTAATCTCAGTAAAGGAGAGCAGTTTTGAAAAGGTCTCTCAAGTCGTTGCCAAAACCGACTTTGGAAGTGTCTTGTTTCATTCATTCACAGTTTGCGCGCTGCTATTTTAAGCATTTACTATCAAAATAGACTCGTATTCGATGTGTAGACTCGTGTTTAAACGCTGGATTCATTTCGAAAATTCATCTCAGCTTTTCAGAATATTTTTTAAATATTAAATTTTTAAAAAAATGTAATAAAAATATTTTTAAAAAATTCCCATTATTTTATTCGTAGATAGGGACAAAAAAAAAACCCTTCAGATTAATTGAGTATTTATCAACCGAAATTATACTAATTTAATTAATCCATCCCTTAACATCCATATAATTTGTAGGTACAATTCGATTTTAACTGAATTTCGCCAAATTATAAAAATATACTTAAGTGCATTACTATTTACTATGAAAAATTTTGAACTTGCGAATCATCTATACTTATAATATAGCTCAGTGTGTGTGTGTGTGTGTGTGTGTGTGTGTGTGTGTGTGTTGGCGCTCTACAGGCAAGGTCATTTGACATACAGCTATCAAATTTGGTACATGTATACCTTAGAGGTCGGGAATGTGCCCCTGGGGTCCCTTTTTTCGAAATTTTAATTAAAATTTTAATTATTAATTAAAAACTAACTTTTGCGCCAAAAAAATCTTCCAATTTCCCCACCGCCAACGTTTCCGCCAAAAAAATCTTCCATTTTCCCCTCCGCCAAATGAGTAAGGCTTCAGTATTTTTTTTCTCCCAACAGTAATGAGGCTAGGGTTAACGTTTTTCGGCGGATTATTTCAAACGATTCTGTTTATTTTCTTAATGTTTTATGCGTTTAAAATTAAACATTGTTAATTAATCCATGCTTCAGATTCATTCTGAAGTACTTATGAATTAAAATAACACAGAATAAAGGAAATTAAAAATGTATAATCTGCATAGCGTTACCCCAACTGGCGTAGAAGAATTCACGCATTTGCGTTACAGTAATTGGCGAAGAAAATTCACGCATGCGCAATGTGTTCCGATTGTTGCCATGACAACCATTATCAACGGACGATTTAAATTATTTTTAGGTTAGTTGCATGCTTTTGTAAGTAAATCGTATTTATGTTAGTTATATATATTTTTTGTATATGCTTATAGTTTTAAGTACATCGTTTTTTAAGTAGTTTTTTAAACCTGTTTTCGACCGATTATTTTAAACTATTCATTTTATTTTCTTAGTGTTTGATGCATTTAAAATGAAACATTGTTAATTAATCGATCTGTTCATGATGAATCTGAGAAAATTTTGTTGACAAATTCTTGAGATATTACATAAATTAAGAAAGATATTCTTTAGTGCCCATAAAGTTTGAACGCTCAGTGTTTCTATTATCAGTAATCATATTATTAAAAAAATGCTTTGCTTCAGTAAAAAATATTATTATATTAATTGCAGATTTATCATTTACACTTTAATTTAAAGCATAAATTCTACGAGAGGAAACAGAAAATTAGAGAGATACATATTACGTTATGACTGAAGGCCTTTATAATATTATGAGTGAATTATATGACTATCAAAATTTGAAGTTTTAAAATATTTTGCTGAAGAATCTATTAAAGTTGGAATTGCGTAAAATATTTAATGGTACGACCGGAGTTTAACCCCCTGCTTGGCACAATTTTTAAAAATCGCCAACAACGGCCTAGCGAAATGTTCAAAAGCAAAAGAGCAGATGTTCAATTATAGTGCATAATAAAGATTGCCAGCTTTGGCGCGTTATCGCAACTTGGCGAAGAAGGGAGTTAAACTCCGGTTCAACCTATTTAATTATTAAAATTTAAACGAACATTAAGATTGGCGAACCGGCTGGTCGCCAAAGGCGGCTAGTATGCTATATAGTTTGACGATTGAAATCGTCAAATTGGCGAAATTTTTTCTTGGCGCTTTTTGGTCGCCGTTACAACCGACAAGCACTAATTTTTATAAATCTCACAATAAAATGCTCATAACATTAAGCAGTGGCGAATGATCTTTCTTTTAATGACTGATAAATTTAATTTAACACCTCAACGCACTAATAACTTAAGTGTTAAGGATTTAACTTTTTTTATTTTAGTAATTTTGGGGAAAATATATATCTTGTATTGATTTGCTTTCCATATGTATACTGGTGTGCAAAACTTAAGCAACAGGTGCTTTTTTTTTTTGCCATAACTCCTCGAGAAATCATCTGAGAGACATAAAATTCAGAAATGCGAGACAGCATTTTGTACTTAAAAAATGGCGAAAGCATAGTTGCGCAAAAATGAATACAATGCATATAGTATGGAATCAAACAAACAAAAAAAAGAGCTTTATTGAACTTATACTACCGCTACACATGATTGCCTGTCTAAGAGAAAGAACAACAAGCAGATGTTCCTTAGTATGGAATATGCTCTCCACTTACTGCAATGGTTGCTTCGCGTCGTCTCTCGTATACTCACACCAGACTGTCCAACATTTCTTGAGGTAAGAGTGTCCATTCCTCAATCAGTATCTATTTCAGTTCTTGGATTTTTCCCGGAGCAAGTAATCGTGCCGCAAGGCGTCTCTTCAAATCATCACACACATGTTCTATGCGATTCAAATCAGGAGAGACGCACATGGGGAAGGATTATCTCCTTACAATAACGATCTACAGTTACAGAACCTCTGTTGAAAACGTGGAGCTCAGACCGCCCGTTTAGCATAAAGCCTGTCCGAGGACGACGCCAGGACCACCCTAGCAGTCTCTTTCCATGATGTTACTGGAATGAAACCGTATCCCGACCTTTTTCTAAATCAACTATCGTTGAGAATCACTTGTGGCACTGAAACGACACCCACCCGTAAAGAGGACACGACTCCATTGATGAGATGTCCAATTTTTGTGCTTCTTACACCATTCTAAGAAGTGCCACCAATGGCCAACTTTCTAAGGGATGCAGCGTTCAGGACGGTGGGCGAATAGATCACCTTTGTGAAGGCATTTGGCCACAGTAAACCGCGATACTTGTCGCCCTGTTGCTGTACACATTGCTGAGCAGTAGCGCTTGCTGACTGGTATCGATTCTCTTTTCGCCTGCAGGACGATATATCAGTCATCCACTGCATTTGTTTTCCTAGGGCGGCCACCACTAACCTTTCTAACAACTATACCTATGGTTTGGAAGGTTTTTCCAAGCGCGCGAAAAGACACTTTTGTTGATTCCGAACTCTTCAGCTACACTAGTCAAACTACGCCCCTCCAGCTTTCCGATCATTCTTCCACGTGTGAAGTCGTCCAAGTGCTTTCTTCTAGCCATATTTCACGAAAAAACTCACTTGTACTTGCAACGAATGTCTTTAATTGCTCCTACTCCTTCCTTTCCTTGTGTCTTGAGCTGAGCGCTGTGACTGTGCGCGTTTTGCTTACACTCACGTCGCCTATGATGTTTTGTTACTAACATTTGCATACGCATCACCTTTCTACAGAATTGTGTGTTCACTGTACTGATCGCAATAACCCCTTTTCTGCAATTTCATGGCTACCCGCTTAAAATTTACGTTGTTGCTTAGGTTTTGCACACCAGTGTATATTATGAAAAAGATGTTCATGTAATTTTTAAAATGTAAAAATGATGCATATTTATAAGTTATTGATTTCATTTACTTACAAATAAAGGACGTTTTTATTATAATTATAGACTAGAGGGGTTGTCACCTGGTGACTTTCGCTCGCCAACTCCGATATTTGTCTGATACTGCACGCGCTGTTCGTCAGTTCCAGCTAGCAAATTTTTAAATCCCACTGACCATTCATTCAATATTGGAAGCTTAGTCTTTCTACGAGGAAAACTTTCATTTTCCAATTGGCATACTTCCAACTCAAAACCCCACAATGAAAACAATATTTGCTTGTATCTCCAATATCTAAATATTGAATAGATTTTTATCATTTTACCACCAATTTAGCTACTTCACGATAAATTTTTCTTTTCAAATTGCCAGATTCTCGCTCGGTCTTCCTTGGCATTTTTTCATCTGATATCGCAGGACGCTCCACTACTATTCAAAAAATAATGAAGGGTTAACACGTGTATTGTTTAGGTATTCAGACGATTGCCAACGAGAAGGCAAAAAATTTCCGTTACTTAAAAAAGAAAAATTAACTGGAAGTTTATTCATTGGTATTGCCACAAACGGTGTGCCTAAAAGTAGAATTAGTAAATAATATTGTTTTAAACTCATTTGCTGATTTTTAAGTGAAATATTAAGTAAAAGGAAAACATTAATTTGATGCTAATTAAAGTTTTCTTTTTCTTTCTTTTTCTTTTTTTGTCACCATTCCACCTCAAATGCAATATAAATGCTTACTGCGAAGTAATAATAATTTTTATTAAATATTTTGAACAATACTGGCAAAACAAACCTCAAATATCATGAGTCAGGTGACTCGTTGTCTACCAATCACAGAGCGAATAAAACGCACTTTTTACATAAAGTTTTTTTAAATAATAGATAGATTAAAAGGAAGTTATAAACTTCAGACAAAATATAACATTTAAAAAAATTATTTTTTGACCTGTCAAATGAAATGTCACGTAAGTGAATAATTCATATTCTAATATATAATAAATAAATAAATAAAATATCGTTTAACTTATTTAATAATGGCTGAAATACACAAATGCTTCAACAATGTAGTAAACACATAATGCAGTTTTAATGTTTGATAAATCGTAAATTTTGAATTCTTCATTCATTTATTTTTTGGCAGTTTATTTCATATCATTTGTTAAACAGCCTGTCTAGGATCGTCTAAATTATCCTAGACAGCTGCTTTATTGGAAATTCGCTTTAACGTTAAGGAAGCTCTTGTATAAAAAAGCAGCAGGGAAATATATATATATATTTACCTTCCGAAATGGTGTGAGCAGGTGCTGAAAATCTATCGATATGCTTCTCAAAACAACTACAAATTTATTCAACGAATCTATTTATAAGCCGAAGCATATCTTTAATCAGCGAAGTTTGAATCGTCAAATATTTGATTTGGCTATTGGAAGACACTATTGAAGAAGAACTTTAAATGTGCTCGTAAAAGAAATCTTCTTTCGTGATATTCGATTGCGCTGTTCTTGAAATATGAATGTCGCAAAGTTTTATTGCGGTGGATGACCCAAGAGGTTGCTATTATGAATGACTTGAAAGACTTGTATTTAATTAGAATTTGCTAAGAGAGTTAAAGAGTTGTAATTAATTGAAAAATTAGTTCATGGGAATGCCTTAAATTATTTTAGAAATTCAGTTCATTTTTATTATGTCTTAATTTGATGTCCCTGGCATTTGTTAATTATATGTATTTGACAGAAATAATACAAACATGAACAATTTCAGATTGCTATAGAATAATATTCTTTTGATAACTAACTATTTCTAATTATTGCTGCTTGTCTGTTAAAATTCTGATAAAAATATTTGGAAATCACTTGGTGGCTTCCTTTAACTAGGGGGCTGCAAGCAGGTCGATTAAAAACTTAATTTTCCTAGTTTCCAAATTAAATAAGTTTATAAAAAAACAAATTCTATAAATGAAAAAATATTAGAAGAATATTAATACTATATCAAATATAATTGATCAAATTCCTATATGTTTTCTCATGATCACTTAGTTATTAGAATATTTACAAAACCGAGTATTTGCTTCAATAATATTGTTACAAAAATTTTTCTCTACAATAAATACCGCCGATAAATCGTAATGACGCAGCGCATTTAATCTCTAATAGTTCATTAGTTCAGCAGCTTTCTTGCTGTCTCATCCTCTAATTTCTCTTATTTGTCGGCGACTCCGACTCCTCTCACACACACACAACTTTTGACGATCCACACAACTTCTTCGACGATACACACGACTTCCTCGTAGCTTCAGATTTCCCGTCTTTTATAGCTCCGGGAGGCGGGGCTAGAATCTTCAGACCAATCAGGGCGTAGCTGGCTGTACCTCGTGTCTTAGTGGATGGATCGTGAAAGTTCTCGAACTTTCCGGTATTATCCATTTAGTCGCCAAACTCGCCAAATTTATCGCCAAGCCGCCAAATGCTCGCCAAGTCTGTCGCCAAGCTCTAAGTTCATTGATCTCAGCACGTACAGGACCGATCGTACAACGGTCTTTCTTAAGCGGCGGTCCAACGACCTGCGACCTCACGGATTTGGTCATAAATCTGACATCCAACCCACTAGGGGACCACACTCCCCCATCGCCCGCGGTACGCCTGTAGTTTCCCGCAAAATGTCGGTAGATGGATAAACATCAAAGAGCCGGAAAATTTGTTTGGGCTATGGGGGGGGGGGAAGGGAGTCAAAGAAACTGAGGGTTTTGAGCGGTCGAAAGGGGAACGCGTGCCGTCTGAAGATTTCTCTGGTCGTGGGTCCGCTGCCACAGGCGGGGGTGGCACCACGAAGGAAGGGTGACAGTTTTATGACCACATCTGTGAAGACCATCCGGCCGTTGGACCGCGGCTTTACGATGACTCTATTCGTGCCGGGTAGCAATATTATAGGTTTGTAACAATATTGTGTACAGATATGGATGACTGGCAGTCCAAAGTAAGAACAGATAAATAAAGATAAGTGCATAATCACAAAGCTAACAAGATTAAGAATTTGAACCTAAAGTAAATAAAAAACGTGTTAAAAATGTACTAAAATATGAAATTAAATTGACCATCTTATTAAGAAAAAAGGTATTATGTGCACTGCTTAAGGCCGCAAAGATTGGCTTAAGAAAAGTTATTCATTTAGCTTATAAGATAAATTTAATTGATTTTAACCTTTTTGTTGATTAGGAATTAGAGCAGCTAAATTTCTGTCTTATTGCAAAATTTGTCAGAACTTATTACATAACTTCATCCAAAAATGGATGAATTTGGTAGTTAGTATGCAAAAACATGGCCCTAGTAAGAGTTAATAATGATTTAGAAATGTTTTTTGTAAAAGAACTAATATAAATTTATTTTCTAATTGTTTCCCTTTCTTCCAATTTAGAATCTCAGTTCCCGAAGTCATAACCTATAATAAGTCTGAAGAAATACCTTCATCGTTAGTTCGAGAATCAGATATTGGTCCAGAAGTAACACATGTCTATGAGGTATGCATTAATTTTTCCATTTCTGAAAAATTACTCAATTAAAATTCAAAGGCAGATTCATTATATAAGGGATGACCGAAAATAAAGGCAACATTTATTGGGGACACCTTTCGTGCAGTAAAGTGTTGGCAACTTTATTGAAAAAAAAGCATCTGACAGTTGATAGTTTAGGATTAGTAAAAATAGAGCGTTATACCATAGGATAACGTGTTAACGCAACATATGAATTACATTTTTAAAAAAAGTTTTTTTTCTTTAAATTTTTTATTGAATTGTAAAGCACACAGAATAAGGTTATGCATGGAATAACACATAGGGCATTTCGCAATCTTTTGTCGAAATTTTCCATGACCTTTTTGTATAAATGTGGCTGACTTTCGTTAATACAGATGCTTGTTGGCATAAAACTTTAAATAACGCCATCAAAAAATCCAATGGTGTTAAATCACACGATCTAGGGGCCTAATTTTCAAATTTTCGAACTGTAGCCGCCAGATTTTCATTATTTATGAAATATTGTTCAATTAATAAAACGCATTGTTCTATCGCGTAACGCTCCATTTTTACTAACCCTAAACTATCAGCTGTCAAACGTTTTTTTTAATTGGGTTGCCAATACTTTATGAACGAATGGTGGCAAATTTAAATCTTGGGACACCCTTTAGAAACGATCAATATCCAATTGTTCTGAATAATGTATCGATATTGCTTTGCATTTAAGGTTGGAAATCAAGGCCCAAGTTCGGTGAAACAGGCAGAGGTATACATTTTGTGGCCTACCTATACTTTGGATGGGAAATCGTTGCTGTATTTAATGGCTCAACCAGATGTTCGAGGCAATGCTCAATGTGAAAGAATCGATGATGTTAATCCTCTCAATTTGCAGGTAGGTATAAACATGAAGGGTTTAAAAGCTACTGTTGGATATTGCTTAAAAAATTAATTTGTTGATCACGTTTTTATATCATAAATTATTGAAATATTTTCTATCACTAGGAGAACAATTAGGTCTGTCTGAAATGTCCAATTTCTAAAAATAAACATTTCAAAAATGTCAACAAAAAAAAAAAATGTTTTAACAGAAAGAAATTTTTTCGGTAAAAATATTATTTTTATAGAAATATAATATAATAATTATAAAAAAATAATGATAATAATTATAAAATAAAAAATATATATTTAAAAATACAAAATACTCTTAGAGTAGAATACAAAGAATGTCTATCCATTGTAATCTTGAACATATCCTAATTTCTAAACCCTCAGATATAAGCATACGTTTCCAGGTGGCGATTTTAAGCAATTTTAGTGGCCGATTCTAACTTCATCATCACGATTATCACAAGGAATATCAACTAAGCAAAACCTGGCAACTACTCGAAGTGATTTTTGATTGGCTTAAAATAATATAATTCAGATCTTCATAAACTGATCAGTTTTTGTCACAGAAAACTGGATTTGTTTTTAAGTTTAAATTTTTAGAATGCCAAGAAATATATTTAAAAAATCCCTTTAAACTATCACCGTTTTTTCATGTTTCATTTTCAAAATTGCTTGGTTGCAAACACCTTTAATTTACAGGAAGTACCTTGTATTCTACAAATACCTTCATTTTACAGGAAGAACCTTTAATTTACAGGAAGAACCTTTAATTAACAGGAAGTACCTTTAATTTACAAGAAGTACTTATAATTTACAGGAAATACTTTTAATTTACAAGAAGTACTTTTAATTTACAAAAAATACTTTCAATTTGAAAATACCTTTAATTTACAGGTACTTTTAATTTACAAATACCTTCAATTTACAGGAAGTTCGTCGCCGTCCGAGGAATCACAACATTACCATTCAAGACCTAAAAGAACAGCTGCTCATAGGCGATTGGAGAAGCAAAAATTCGCACTCGAAGTCTGCGAATTCTGTTCATCATCGGCGATCAAAGAGAGAAGATGATATCGATTATCTCATGTCTGATGAAGGAGAGGATCATTTCTTAAGCGATGAAGGAGAAGATGCATTTCAAGATGAGCTGGTAAAACATCCTTTAGGTTTTCAGTTACAATTTAAATTTTCTGTTACGTTTATGCGCAAAATGGCAGTTGCGGAAATACTAAACTCGTATATTTCAGAAGCTGTATAGTTTTCAGTTATTAAGTACGGTTTATATTCAATCAGTTACAATCCATCCAATAAGACTACGCATGCGCAGAAACTGTATAGTAGCAGTAGACAACACAAGAACTTGCTATTGTCCGTTCTTTCAGAGCATGCGCAATCTTCCTTTTGCACATGAGTGACATACTGGAATCTTATAACTTGGCCGATTGTAAATCCATTTTTATTGCCATGGGCAAATGTAGTCGCGTTGTTAAAATTTACTACTACGAAAAATTTTGGCAGTCTGCCAAATTCTTCAACAATAGTAAGGAAAAATAATGAAAACAATTATCGAGAGACTATTTCCAATTTTATAATTGTTCGCATTTAAAATTAATTTATATTTATTTTTCCTGCTTTATGCTATTTTTTCTTTCTTAATTTAAAGCGTGTTTTTAAAATTAAAAATAGTTAATTTTTTTTAATTTATCATTCATTTATTAAATTTTTTTTTAAATTTGAGGTGGAAGAAATGCTTAAAAATCCTTAATTTAAGTTAATGTCCTTTCTGTTTAAAATGTCTATTTAGAGACTCTTCATGGGCTAATGATAAATTGTCATATTCTTCAATGTTACTATGTAAACCAACTGATTTGTCTTGTATTTAGAAATGTATAAAGTGGGATTTTAATAAATATTGAAATAAAATTAACTGATATAAAAAAATTATTTTTAAAATATAGAAAAATCAGTTAGAATCTTCTTTTTCTTTTTTTTTCCTAACAAAGTACACTTAGAGATGATGCATCTCTTACAAATACTACATGCATATAATTAAAAAAAAAATTAATTTCTTTATTAGTAATTTTCACTCTTCCGTAAAAGTTGCATGCCAAATTTTTTATTCTCTTCCAGATAAATTGCCTAGGAGTCAATCTGAAATTATTCTTTCTGAGCTTTCATAATAAAGAAATCTTTCACTTTCTTCACTTTTTGTTTCTTTTTTCAGTCTTGCGGACCAACTTTGTGTACACAGATTCGCTGTACCATATCGAATCTCGAAAAAGGAGACCAGGTTATTTTCAGCATTCGGTCAAGACTTTGGAGAGAAACATACAATGAGGTAAGTGACATGCTAGTTAAAAATAAATAAATAATATTTTAAAATTTATTCTTAAGGGGAGAGAAAAATGTTTTTAATTTTTCAAACGTATTTCAGCTTTTCGATATAAATTAAAAAACATGACCTTCTAGATGGGCTATAAACAGTATTTCGGATGCAAATTGTCACAGATAAACTAAGAAAGTTGCACTAGGAAATCTCAAGCACTATTTCATTCAATGCTTAAGAAATAAATAAAAAAAATATATTATTTGTAGTACAATTTAAATGTAAATATATAGTAACATTAAAAGCTATGTTTTCGTGCCGTGGGATCTACTCTAATCGTATTGCCTATTAATTTTTTTTACATTACAGCATAAAAAAAAGTAAATAAATATGAAGTTTATTATCCCATAAATAATTCCCATTACTAATTTGTATTCATGCTTACCTTTATTCGCGCCTTTATTCCTTTATTCTTATTACCTTTATTCTTATGATTTCTTAAACATAAAAAAATCTCTCCTAGAATGGCTTGCCTTCAAAACCGAAGTAAGGACTTGTACAGCCGATAATCATATAAAAAAAAAAAGAGTTTGGATTTTTTAAAATTTCACCAGTGTTACAGATGATGGTGGATGAGTATATATACTTATAATAGTTTTGTTACAACTTTATGTGGCTTAGAATATATATATATCACTATATATAGAGAGAATATATATAGTTCATAAGTTAAGGATTCAAAATAAAAGGAAAATGTTCCATAATTTGTTTGTCAAATAGATCTTGAAACTCCAAGATATAATATCGAAGTACATACTTAGGAAAGCATTCATAACTCCAATGTTGCGATATGCCTTCATGGACTGTCATGGGATTTGTCCAATTCGGGGTTATCAACCTACCATGTGTTATATAATGATGGTTAGAACCACATACTGAAAATAGAACTCATAACTTTCTAACTTTGATTTATTTTTCTCAATCATACCAAAGCCAATCTGATGGAGACATCAAATTTTCTCTCTTTTATAGACGATAGATGAAAAGACATATTTGCAACTCTCCACGAAGTCGTCTAAAAATTTTAGTCTCTTCTCTTTAATAAAATGATTTAGCTATCATACATAAGATAATATAAGATTTAAAATACTATACAAAATATATATACAGTACACTCCCGATTATCCGCGGAACTGGGTGGCGCGACCGCCGCGGATAACAAAAATCGCTGATAATCCGAAAAAAGCTAAAAACGGGTATAGCAAAAGAGAAAATAGTCATTTCAACTTTGAAAAAAACGTTTTATGTACAATAAAACGTAAAATAAACAGCAGGAAATGTTTAACGAACGCTTAATATTTTAGTATATCACTCAAAACTAGCCTAAAATGCATTTTGTTAATGAAAACAGAAAAGTGCTTTGTATTTACGAGAGGCGTCAAGAATACACAGAAAAATGAATACATATGTACTGTTTTAATACTGTAATGTATTATGTAATTACAAAAGCATAACTGTAAAATTACACCTTTTTGAAGAAATCAGTCATTTGTGTTTGTTTCTTGCTTTGGAAACATTTTCTCTTTGCTTGGAAGCAAAAAAAAAAAAAAAAAAAAAAAATTAAAAAAAAAAAAAAAAAACTTAGTGCGGCAGGCGCGGTTAACCCGCCCGCGGATAATCGGGTGTCTACTGTAATATAAGATATATACTCTAATTAGAACCATCCTTAAGGTATGTAACTACGTTCGAGATGATTTTTTTTTAAACATTCGAAAATTGTTATATTTTTGAATATTTACATCAAAAAGTTTGAAAAAAAATCCATCTATGAAACCAAAATATACCAGTTAAGTGCCCAAAGTTTTTTCAAAATTGAAAAAGATGTCTCGTTTTTTGTTTCAAAAGAGATATAAAAATCTTCTAGTTTAGAGGCTTATCAAATGATTTGCTTAAAATTTTGCAGATAGCTTAAAAAAATTATTATCTTGTTCCTGAAATAAAAAATAAGCTATATTTCTATTGATTCTTTAAATATTGGGGTTCGACTGATAAATAACACAAAATTCTCAAATTTTTTCACATTGTGAAGCACTAAAAAAATTATGCTTCAGATTTTTATTTATGAAGTTTTTTGTAAGAAAATTCTATCATATTCTGTATTTGGGAAAATAGCCTCTAAAATTGTAAACTAGCATTAAAAATGCAAATATAACAATCGGTGTAATTTCCCAAAAAATAGAAACAAAATTCTAATTGTTTTATAAAGAATTCTGCTCAAACATTAAGAATATTAAATTTAAAAAAAAATTCATAATTCTGCAAAAAATAAATAAAATAAAATAAAACACTTTTAAGGTAATCACCTGCCTTACAACTTCATGTTTCATGTACCTTTGCATGATAGAAAAAAAAAAAACTCGTCTGGCATGCAATATAAGCCACCATAAGGAAATAATTAAATGTTAATGCAAAGGTTAATAAATAATTTGTTTGCTGTTCTAAAGATAATAAAGATACATTATTAAATGTAACAAAAAAGAATTTAAATTTATAACACGATCCGAATCCTTAATCTGATTAATTGAAATTAAGAAGTTCCAAAGGCTTGAAGATGTACAGTTATTTACTTTGACATAATATGAAGAAAATAAAATATCGATTCCAAAGTTGTACGTAATTTTTTGAAATTATCTTTCTTTTTTTTTTAATGTTATTTATAATTTTTCTAAAAATTTACTAGAATAATCTCCATTTCTTTGCAGCTTGGACTTAGTGAGGTGAAAACTTCTTCAAAATTGGTAACCCGTATTACACAGCTTCCGTATGGCGTTGATCCAAGTTATCTTCCCTACAAGATATATGTGGTTTGTAATTTTATTACATTTATGCTATTTTTTTTTATTCATATTAAAAGTGTTTGGAATTTCTTTTTCGAAAATTTCGAAGCTTGTAACATGAAATGTGTTTGTTGATGTTTCATATTTAATTAAACGCTAATAAGAAAATCTAGTAATTATAATTGGAGTTGTTTTATAATAGTTGAAAAGCATTATAGTTGAAACATAATCTGATGTCGAATGAGTTAATTGAGATTTAATTTCAATATTGCTACAAAAAACAAACTCACTTTTTAATGCATTTAATTTAATATCAATTAATCGTCTTCAAATGACATTTATCTTTTACTTTTTATTTATTTATTTTAATTTCAAGCTTTATCAACATATTTATTCCAAAGCTGCATATTAATTAAGGCCAACTTTCTGCTTTTTTTAAAATTATTATTTCTTATTTTATTTTATCGTCTGATTTCAAATAAAGAAAATAAAATGCATATCAAAAGACCATTTTCAATATTTTTTTTTTATTAAAAAAGAAAGAATTAATACTTTATTCTAGTTGTATCATATTTAAGAACAGGATTGCATTTTACATTTAATTATAAATAACGCTATTTCATGGTTTTAATTAAGAAATGATTTTAGTAAAGGTCAATATGCAATATTTCGGAATTATTCAAGCTTAAAACAGAAACTTCGTTCGGATCGTTTTGGAAAATTTTATAATATTAAATCCTTTTTATTTTTAGGTTTCTTCTAAAGTCAGTCTTCTCGATGTTGCACTGGCCCCGTACATGATTCCATGGTGGTGGATAATATTGGCCATTTGCATCGGTCTTCTACTTTTAGCCCTATTGGCTTTATTATTATGGAAGGTAATGAATGCGTTTATTATTTTTCACTAGGTATAATGTTGACAAGATAGTGTTTTCAAAGTGGTGTACTATCCATAAATTGCTCGATATAAAAATCGTCCAAAAAGTACTGAAAAAAATTCAGCACATATTTTGTTAAAGCATTAAATACTTAATAAGAAAAGATTTTCAAAATTTTAGTTAAATTTTTAATTAATTAAAAATTTGTTTTTCCGAGATAGAGTTGGAATTCTTTATCGCTCAAAAAAATAATTTTTGGATGACATTAAAATACAAATAAATATTTTTTTAATGTTATTATTGTAACAGGTCCATTTTTTAAAAAGTTCATTCAATATTGAAATGCACAATAGATTATTTGATGTGTCTGGATTTAAAATATGATCTGTAATTGAAAAAAAAATTAATCTATTTACATTTCCAAAACATTTAATTTCAATTAATATTTAATTGAAATTCCCTTCGTTTAATTTTTGAAAAATTAAAATTCCCTTAAATTAATTCAAATTTAAGGGAAGTATTTAATAATACTCTGTATTATTTTGGTATAATTTTATGAATTCAAAATGATTTATTGCAGAAATGGCGACTAAATAAGTGTTGTGAAAGCGCAGACGATAAAACAAATAACGTTTTTAACACAATAACTTTATCAGACTTCGTTGTTGAGATTAGAAATTCTTAAAAAAAATACAAGTGCAAAACATTTTTGCCCGATTTAATGACTACATGGATACACCGTTATTTACATTGATTTATGCTTCGTCACAGAAGCAAAACTTGCAGGTATTAAATAGAAGATTTCAGAAAATTGTTACTCCGACGAGGATGGGATTCGAACCCACGCGGGCAGAGCCCAATGGATTAGCAGTCCATCGCCTTAACCACTCGGCCACCTCGTCACACACTAAGAAGCACTTTGATATTTATAGCTCATAAAAGTGACTGTAAAAAGGAATAAAAGCTACGATTTCATCTAATTTAAATAAAGCAGCCCATTGTTATTTGTCCGGGCATATGATATATGTCGTGTACGTAACGAGATATTGGACAAAACGGCTAAACTTTTTAAATGAATAAATATTTTTTTTTTCATCTGAAACAATAATATAATGAACTACATTCTGAGAATAGATTTTAAAAAGGCGATATGCTATTAATTAACCTTTTTTTAGATTAATTAATCCAGATTAAGCATAACAAAATAACCATATTCTTTATACTATAAAAGTTTAGAAGAAGAATGCTTTATAAGCGCCATTTTTGAAAAATTTAATTAAATTAGTTTAATGAGTTCTTTAATGACGAGTGAAAATTTGGAAAATGTAGGACATTTAATTCAAATTCTGAATCCAGGATGTAAATCATGATTATCCTTGTTAAAACATGATGTCTTGTTACATTATGTGGATATCAAAAACTTAAAGATTAATTTTTTTATTAATATTTTTCTCACTTTTTAAACATTAAATCTAATCTATATTTTAATATAATTTAAATATTTATAAGTAAAATTCTGGAACCGATTTTTCATTCAAATAAGAAACTGTTAAAAAAACACTTATTATAATTCTAAACAAATGAAACTCTAATACCGACTAACTCAAAATGTATATTTTAATTGTATAAATGTCTATTTTAATAAAAAATATAAATTGGATATTTTCGTTGTCCGTAAAAAAAAAAGTATGTTTTCGTAATATTATACAAACTAAAACATAAATAGATTCAATTAGTATAGTTTATTTTTATATGAAATACTAATTCTTACTTTTCGTCTCATTTAGCTTGGATTTTTCAAACGAAAAAGACCTCAGGAAGTCCCTGAAAAAGAACCTTTAAATGAGAGAAACGGATACCGAATGGCCAGTGGTGATGCTGCATTGTGATAAGAATGTGCGAAATATTTATATTTATTGTGAGTGAACTTCTGATGAATCTAAAGACATTCGAGATGGACCTATAATGTGCTACAAAGGACCACTCATGTTACATCCCAATAACGTTGATAACCATCATAAGATTTCATCTTATGCAGACTTCGATAAAGCATGTGCTTTTAACATATGTGCTAACAAATGTGGGAAAAAATATCTGTATTCGCATTCCTGTTATATTCATGAAAGACTTCAAGGGACAGAACTAATATAATGTGTTAAAATATAATTACAATGTGTTGACATTTTTGGAGTGCATTTTCAAGACTTTTTAGTGCGATCAAAAGTCTGACAAAAATTAACTTTATAGTTTTATTTTCAAAATGCTAAAGTGGCAGATGTTTAAGGTAAATAACACCATATAGTTAATAAAAATAATCTCAATTATCTTTGACAATTCTTGCAGCGAAATGGAATCAATTATCAGTGGAATATCGAATCAGACGAGCTAAAAGCAGGTGTGTTTACTACATGCTTATAAAGCAGATGCTTTAATAATCAACATGAAAGACTTCCAGATGGCTGAACTTTTGCTATACAAAATAAAGTGTGTTGATTTTAGGAATGCAGTTTCGATACTTTTATTGCTATAAAGAGTATGAAATTAAAATCATAAAATCCTTTTTTTTTTAATAAGCTATTTTGATTGTTGAAATGGCAACAATTTATTACGAAGAAAGTCATCGCATTCGAAACAGAATGTCATCTGCTTACAAAGCAGCAATGTTTCTTGTAACAGTGCTCAATTATTAAGCATTCTTTCAATGGAATTATCAATGGACTATTTTGAATCTGATGGATGCTCGTGCCTTACGCGAGCATGCCTCGAAAACAGATGCTTTAAGAATTTTTATTTTTCAAAAATATTTATTGAAGTACAGAACGGTTGTATTGAATATAGAAAGATGTTTTGATTTAATTTTTGTGTCTAACATTTGCTTATAATTTGTCAGATTTTTTTTTTTTTTCAATTATAAAATATTCTATAGTTGACAAATGTTATTTTATATTTAGAATGTTGGTTTTCTGTTTTTTCTGTTTCCGCCCAATTTTAGCTGTCTGATTTACCATCACATATTTGCATATTACATACAAATGTTTTACATGGCTTTATGAAAATACAAATAATACATACAAATTAGAATATACATGAAAATAAAAATTATTTGCATGGCGAGTATAATGAATTAGATTTAAAATGTTAATTCCCATATTACCCATGAGCTAAAAACAACAATTAAATTGCAAAACTAAAACAGTAATATTCATTAAGTTGCCTTTTAAGCATTAATAATTCATTAACATAATTTGTAATATATGTTGCAATTCAATACTTATCAAAAAGGCAGAAGCTAAAAGAATAACCGACCTATACGTGTTGGATAGTAGTCCCATTGTTATTGCTCTCCTATGCTTTTACCTAGGAATACTAGCGATAAAATCGGACCTGGTAAGAACAATGAAAATTGATAGAAACAATCATAACCATTTACTTCATATGCAACTGACATTTTGGAAAGAGATGAATTTGCCATAGGGAAACAGTGCCTTCAGTACCTAGAAATGTATCAGATGACAAAGTACAATCGATACATTTAATTAATAGGGTTAACCCTCTGGCTGCTTAATTCCTTAAAATCACTATTTAGATGCGATGTTTGCAAATAAGTTCAAATATCTTTTAAAAAAAGTGAACTGATACTATATGTTATACGATAATAATATAATATAATAAAAATCTGTAATCGTAAAAATAAACAAACTGCTAAGAATTCGGGATGCAACATAAAATAGACTGATTTACAAACCCGCGGAAATCGCGGGATATGCAGCTGGAGGATTAAAATGCTAGAGTTGGGCGGAGAGAGAATTATTGAGTACCATTATGGTGGTACTAAATAATGATCTGGATTTATAAGAAGATTACTTATTTTGTTCTTGTCAATAAATTATTGTTTGTGTCATTATTTGCTGTCTGGTATTTTTGTAGTTTTTAAAATAGGCAGTTCCAAAAGGTCGTTGTTTCAATATAACCTAGAAAAACAACAACTGGCTTAATACTAAAAAATAAATAAACGATGTTTGGATTTTAACAGAATTATCTAATCAATATTATTTATATGTGTTTATTCGTATTTTTTTAATCGAAAATTTCACATTGCACTAAAAAATTATATCTATTGAAAACTGATCATTTGTTTGTATTTAAATCACTCAAATTTATATTATTGACTGAATTTTAATTTTTCTCTAATATAAGCTTTTTTTTTTAAAATCTATTGTAAAATATGTGTGAAATATTTGCCTTTTATCCAGAATTTGTGATTTAAATTAAGAAGCTATTTTAAAATTGTGATTTTGATTTTTTTTTTGAAATATTAATAAAGAATTTTTTATAAAAACTTGAATACTCGTGAAAATTATTCGTTGAATTCTATTCACACAAAGAACATTTTTTAAATATATTTGATAGCTGTATTTATTTTAATTGTATGCCTATTAATAGATAAAAAAAAACATTTTTTGAATATTTGATTCAATTTATATTATTGAAATAACATGTATGGCTTTTGTTTATTCGTTTCAGACAATTTAATGCTTTCTATGAAATAGGTGGTAAAATAATTATAACTGAAAACTGTCTGTCACAAATTAATGCAAGCATTTTCTGCTGTTTTATTTTTTACCTCTTATGATTATATGCAAATACCAATTGTCTGTTTTTATTATATACGTATATTTAAGATACCTACTTATTTATTTGAATTTTATATATGTAAGATATTTCAAAACAAATATTATCAAAATAAAAAAAAAGAAATTACTCATAAAATATTTCAATTGCATAAATGTTTTTAAAGCAAACGAAATGGTGATCATGTTGGTTTAATAACTAGAGGAAGTTGTCTCCCCGAAACTTACTCTATAATAAAGGTGTCATCTCAGAAAACGCTTTGCTTGGCATTGGCGTACAATAGTTAAGAAATATTGAATCTTTGACATTAATTTAACATTTTTGCTGAATCTATCGTATGATGCCTGGCGAGTTTTTTGGCGACTAATGCTTGGCATGCCGTTAATTGAATCCGAAAATCAAATTTGTGTTTTCAATGCGTTTTTCCCAACCGATTGAAACAAAAATTTGACACAAAGCTGCTCTTGTAGTTACAAAATTACATACCAAATCTGATATATTAAAGTCATTCCCTTTTTGAGTTATCGCTTTTACATGTTTCTGAAAGCACAAATCAAAAGACGATCAACCTCTTGTTGAATTTAGCTCTAAATATGACACATGTCTACACAATCGATGTTAAATCTTTGTACCTAACTTGATGTATCAATATCTCTCCCTTTTGTAGTTGTCGTGTTATATTCGAATAGAAGGACGGACAGATTCCTCCTAATGGAATTTGCTCAAATTTTGATATAAGTCTACAAATTCGGTGTAAAGAATTTCATCGCCAAAAATGACACGATAGATTTATAAGTAGATTCATAAAATTTCGTAACTATTGTAAGTTACTGTTATGTAAGCCGTTCTCTAGGATAACTATCAGAGAGCATATGAGAAAGTTTTGGGGAACCGTTCTCGTTGGTTAAAGAAGTAGATCTAAAAAAAAAAAAAAAAAAAAAAAAAAAAAATGTATGCAAGAAAATAATTACGATTTAAAACAATGAAAGTTCTCCACTTTAAATTATTTCCCTCTTCATATTATTTACACATAAGACTTTCAATACATTTTTTCCTTTTTGAAAGATATAGGGTGTTCATTAATTATTGTCGGGGTTTCCGTACCTCATAACTTTCGAATAAAAAATATTACGCAAAAACCGATTACGTATTCGTAAATTACAACTCAAAGAATTTTATTAATGATATTAAAGTGTAAAGCTTGCACAATTTGCACTTTGTAGGCATTCAGCTGAAGGCGATAATGTATTCGTAAATTACAACTCAAAAGAATTATGAATACGTAAATTACAACTCAAAGAATTACGTATTCGTAAATTACAACTCAAAGAATTATGAATACGTAAATTACAACTCAAAGAATTATGTATTCGGATAGTACAACTCAAAGAATCAATAAAATTCTTTGAGTTGTAATTTACGAATACGTAATCGGTTTTTGCGTAATATTTTTTATTCGAAAATTATGTGGTACGGAAACCCCGACAATAATCAATTAACACCCTGTATTTTATAAAAATTGCTGCTATACAAGATGACTTATTCTTATTATTTTATACTATATAAAATTGCTGATTTAGTTTATTTAGATTAACGTCTCCTTTTCAAGTTACAAGAAAGTTATTGTAAGACGGAGCACATAGTAATGAACTGTAGTCAGATGAAAAGGATTGTACCTTTTCCAAGTCCCCTCTCGCTAAAAGAATGTAGCGATCTATAAATTTTTAAAGATTATACGATTCCATTGGAAGAATTAGGCACTTTGAGGAAGCAAATACTTCAAAATTTCAGCTTTTTAATTAATTAACAGGTTAATGAGTTTCTTTAGTTTATTTTTATTTCAGAGGCTTTGTGTAAACATTGCGTAAGAAATATTTCAGAATATTGTGTAAATGTTCTTTTTATGTTTTAATATTCATATTAAGGAAAAAAATGGTTAATATCTGCAAAATTCTTCAAAAATTAATCACAATTGATTAATTTATAATAATTAATTGAAACCATTAATTAATAATGATTAAGTAATTATAAATTGAAATCATTAATTAATAATGAATTAAAATCATTAATTAATAATAACATTAATTAATGGTTTTCTTGCTTACAAATATAACATAAGAAAAGCATCAGAATATGAAAGATAATAAAGAAATAATCAATATCAAGCTAATATATCATTTTACAGGAACTGCCAAGTAAAATATAACATAACCACTTAATGAATAATCGATACATTGATTGCCGCCAGTAATTCACATCAATTATTTAATCAGTTTATTTATTTTAAATAAGCACACTACAGAGAGCATTAATCAAAAACACACAAGAAACACTGACCACAAAGTAAATTAAAACACTCATAAAAAAAAACAGCAAAGAATAAAGAATTACAAAATTCTAAATTATGTATAAATAAAAATGCAAATTTTATGAATAAAAAAGTAAAACATATTAATGTGCCATTTTTTAATTATTATTTTTACCTCAATTTATAATTTTAACAGTTTTTAATCTTAATATTCAAATTCACAAACGTTTCAATTTCATATGAATTTATTTAATTTACAACTAAACTAATAGCATTTTTTAATTCAACTGTCTGCAACTTCCTACCTTCGATACAGCTGTCTAGGTACTTGTCTATTTTACATAATCAGAAATCCGAAATTGTTTATGTTATTAACATATAGGCAAACATAATTCTAAAAATGTATTTTTTGGAGTCAAGGTGGTATAAAACCAGGAAATTCGTCAAAGTCTATTTTCTTTTTTTGTTACTATATTTCTCTTTGTACACTTCGTATACGAAAAAGTAATAATAATAATAAATAAAAAAAATTCAGTAGAACAATTTTTTAAAGGAAGGGAAAGGATTTTGCTTTAGTTTCCTCTCATGACTAATAAAAGCATCTGAGGCACACAATTCTACTTACCTAAACACCACATATTTGTCTACTTCTTGTTTGCGTACATGTATGAAAATGCATTAATGCTGTAGCTTTCTAACATCGCACGCTTCATGTTAGAATCTCTACTCTCTACAATAGCTGAAGAAGTCTACAATTTAACTGATGTTATTGAGGAGACGAGGTGGCCGAGTGGTTAAGGCGATGGACTGCTAATCCATTGGGCTCTGCCCGCGTGGGTTCGAATCCCATCCTCGTCGGAAGCTCATTTTTATTGTTTAAATCCGAATCAGTAAATGGCGATTGGCAAATTCAATTAGGATTCTGGGAATAACTAGAAATTCGTAAATAGTAAATTCAACTATAAAAGCGGATATCCCCCCCCCAAAAAAAAGGCATCTGAAGTACACAAGCCCATTTACCTAAACACCCCATACTTGTCTCCTTCTTGTTTGCGCACATTATGGAAATGCATTAATGTTGTGGCTTTCTAACATTGTACGCTTTATGTATGGAAGCTCTAGAGTAGCTGAAAAAGTCTACAACTTCCTAATGTTACTGAGGAGGCGAGGTGGCCGAGTGGTTAAGGCGATGGACTGCTAATCCATTGGGCTCTGCCCGCGTGGGTTCGAATCCCATCCTCGTCGGAAGCTCATTTTTATCGTTTAAATCCAAATCAGTAAACGCAATTGGCAAATTAAATTAGGATTATGAGAATAATTAAAAATTCGTAAATAATAAGTTCAACTATAAAAGCGGATATCTCAAAAAAGTTACTGTTCATTTCAATGTTCTGAGACGACAACTTTTCGACGATTCTATCTAATTAAGGGGAGAGATATCGAAGGATGAGGGCATTTCCGGAATTCTTCGTCATTCTTTGACCTTGATTTTCGCCCTATTAAGCTCTTTTTATGTTATTTTTTTTTTCACGAGTGAATATCATGTCGTTTCTGACCGTAGTATTTTAATTCAGTCTGCTGTTAATCCGAGTTTATTATATTGTTAAATGTAAACATCCCTTCCTTTCATCTTCCCTCTCACCCCTATTTTGACGAAATAAACCCATCCTAACGCAGACGCAAAAGCGCGGAGGATTTTAGAATTCGTTGTCAAATAAAATCAAAATCTCATAATGATTTTGCTGTCTGCTAACTCAAAAAACTTAAAATTTTGAAAGGAAACAAAAATTTGAAGACTGAAAGAAAAAAAAGTATTCCTTTGGTGTTAAGAGACAGAATTCATTGGAAATTTTTACTTCTGCAGTTCTGACTATAATTTTCTCATAGTCTGGAAAAGAAAAAAAGAAAAAAAAAATGCAATTCGAATTTTTAAAAAAAGAGCAGCAAATATCTCATCTTGAAGGATATTGTGCCACCACGATGCAAGAGTTTACTGAATCTTTTCTGGGAAACCGTTTTCATATCTGCTTGCGTTTCTGAAAAGGATACTTGGCGTTCATAAAAACTCATTGCAAATCGATTCAAAATTTAAAATAAAAATCTAATTTTAAAATTCAGTTTTTTAGAACTGGCTTCAAATACAGAAAACTTTATGCGATGCAAAACTTCATAAAAGCATTTTTCCCCCTGTTTTGAGTGTCGTGTGTTAAATTTACCTTGCCCCAGGGATGTGCAAACGTCGTCTGAGATGCAGGGTAAAAGATGGTGGGCAATATAATTTGTTTAAAAAAACCAACGTGAGTGATCTCTCTAAACCTTTCTGACATATTCCCTAATAAAGGTGTTATCCAGAGAATGCCTTGCATGGCACTGGCGTACAATAGTCACGAAATATTAACTTTTGGCATGAATTTAGCTATTTTGTAGAATCTATTGGCCCTTGGCGAGTTATTTGGCGATTAATCCCTGAAAAGTGGTTAATAGTACTTGAAAACCAACTTTGTGTTTCAGGTACGTTTTTCTAGCCCGATTGAAACAAAAATTTGACACATGATTGCACTTGTAGTCACAAAATCTTCCAAATTTGATTCCAAAAATTCCAAATTTGATATATTTAAGTCATTGCGTTTTTGAGTAATTGCATTTATATATTTCTGAAAGTACAGACTGACAGACAGTCAACTCGGCTCAAGACGGACATACAGTCATGTGGCTGAAAATTTGACAATACCTATTCTATAGATGTTAAATGGGCTGAATTTTATCGATTTAACTCTATTCATTTTGTGATTATCGTAACTTATATTCAAACAGCCGGACAGATGGACTTTCTCAGAACAGATTTTATTCAAAATTTGGTAGAATTTTACGAACTTGGTGTAACGATCGTATACCAGATTTCACCCTTCTAGCTCAAAGCGTTTTTGACTTATCTTTGTGACAGACGGACATACAGACGTTTTCGAAAAATGTGTTTTTTGAACTTAGGATGGTCTAAAACGTGGAGATTCGTCAAAATCTCGAGTTTGAATTTTTCGACGATTATTATTCTTTCTCTATACTACTTATACGAGAAAATAAAAGCCTTCAAATAATACATTTTACAGCCATTTTAGTTTTATATTTCTGAACATTTATTTAAGTTAACCAAGTTATTAATAAAAGCAAATATATATATATATATATATATATATATATATATATATATATATATATATATAGTGTTACAAGTCTGTAAAGTTGCTTCCCAGCACGGTTAGCTCTATCACCAAAAAGATTGATTTACAATAATCTGTATTGGATGCTGCTCGGGTGCCGAGCCAGTGATCTCAGAGTTTGACGACCAACGTGGCGAAGAATTTGGCGACTTCGGCGACAAAATGGATAATGCTGGAAACTTCGAGAATTTTATCGATCCATCCAATAGGAACTGAGATACGCCGAGATATTCCTGATTGGCCCAGAAGGTTCTCGGCCCACCTCTCGGAAGTTATAAAAGACCGACAGTCTCAAGCTGCAGTGAACCAGATCGAAATCGTAGACAAGTAACGAGTCTTTGAGAGGATAGCGAAGCAATGGCGGAGTGTTGTGTGGATTCCAAGCTATTGCTGAACTGGGTTGTGTGCCGAGTCCTGTTGTCTATTGTGGAAGCAACATTAAATTGTGTGTGGAGTAGCCAGTCGTGTGGTAGTGAGTCGGCAGTTGGATACAGCTAAAGCGAGGTGACAGTGAGAACTTCAGCCGTTTGGAGAAACCGTAGAGCGAAGCTCCTTGGGTCCCCTCTCCTACTGGATTCTGTCTGGCCGCTTTTTGTGCTGTGATCGATTACTACTTGTGGGCAACTGTTTGCCGTAGTGTGCTGCTGTGCTGTCTGTGCTATATGATATTTTAGCGATTATATTATTCAATGGAATGGAATGAAATTTGTTGTATAGGTATTTTAAAGTATGTAATAGAGAATGACGTCATAAACTGTCAGCTATCATAATTGCAGCTATAGTGACAAAAATTTTAATATTTCAAATGATAATTTTTTTTTATTATTATTATTATAGTGTTATCTCCACAATAATGAAACTGCAAATGGCATTGAAGTAATGCTTATAGCATGAAAGACGCCAACGCTAAGCACAGACTAGGGACAAAAAAACCTATTAAGGTTAGAAAAGCTGAAGAGCAGCAAAACCTTTTACAGTGTTTTACATTTTTTAAGTGTGTGTGTGTATTAAGTGAGTGGGTGTGGATGCAAGTCTCCTTTAACATCAAAGTGTTTTTTTTTTAATTAAATAATCAGATTGTCATTTATTAACAAAATGTCCCCTGCAGCAGCCGTTTTTTTGCATCTCGATTTCATATTTTTAATAAAAATGACTTGTTTTGCATCTTTAAAGACTTATGTTTTCTAATGCTCTATATCTTTAAAGTTTGTGTCATGATTTTAGAAACACTTTGCAATAATGAACATGATTAACATTTCAATTTCTGTCAGAGTTTCAAATTTTTATATTGTTACGAAATTTCCGGGGTTCGTTTGGATAGTGGGAGTTATATGGTGTGGAGAACGCTCGATCAGCAGTCGGCAGTAGAAAATAAAATAACGACGTTTATTTACACGAAGACACACAGGACAGCACAAAGACGACAACTATATACAGCACAGAAGACGATTATCTTCAGCAGAGACGTGCAGCAACAACAGCATACACAGCAGCATATAACAAGACTCTCTACTGCAGACAGTAGCGCACAGCTTAGTTCAGCACTAGCTTGACTCCGTCGCTGCTCCGCTTATCCCTGGAAGACCATTTCTTCATCGTCGCTTTCGACTACTCTCTGGTTCACGACTCTCTTCTCTGTCGTTTCCGACTACTCAATTCACGACCGGTTCACGAAGACTCGGCAGCTGCGGCTGCTTCCTTTTATAGGTCTCAGGAGGCGGGGCTAGAAGCCTCTCAACCAATCATGAACGTTCGAGGCGTAACTCGGTTCCTACTGGACGGATCGGGAAAATTCTCGATGTTTCGGGTATAATCTATTTTGGCGCCAAAGTCACCAAATGCGTCGCCAAGTCGCCAAATTCGTCGCCAAATTCGCCGCCAAGTCGCCAAATGGTTGCCAAGTTCGTCGCCAAACTGTGGGACCTCTTATGGTTCCCACTATGCTGAGAAGCCGCATCAAGGATTCGTAACAATATATATTTTTTTTATTTTCAGTTCCATTTTAGAAGCACAACCAGCCGTGTAGTGACGAAGGAGCAATGTGACTATGGTTGTCCTCAGTTCTATGGAAATAAAGACTAGTGCTCTCAGATTAATTTTAATGCCGAATACGAGTGTATGCCCAATAGATATTGTTACAAATCTGTAATGTTTCTTCCCAGCATGGTTGGTTCAATCACTGGAAAGACCATTTTACGATTAGCTCTGTTGGATACTGATCGGATACCGAATCAATGATCTCAAGGCTTTGCTACAAAGTTGACGATTTTGGCGACAAAATAGATAATACTGAAATATTCCAGAATTTTAACGATTGAGCCAATAGGAAGCGAGATATGCCTGATTGTTCCAGAACCTTCTCTGCCCTCCTTCCTTGAACTATAAAAGGCCGGCCGTCTCAATTGTAATATTTATATATGTTTTCCAATTGTAATACTTATATATGTATTTAAAATCATCTTTTGTAATATTTATGTACGAAAAAATTCATAATTTTTAAAAAAAAATCAAAGTTTATAATTTTTCAATTTTTTTACAAACTTTAAATTTTTTGTGGCACCTCAAGATGTTGTAGTACTGCACGAACACTTTTTTTTAATTCCTTTTAAACCTAAAGGGCAACTTTTCCCTATTATTAACAATCTAAAATCTAAATAAATTTCTTAAAGGTTCATTTTAAAATTTGCCAGTTTTCTCAATTCTTTTACAAACTTCAAGCTCTTTGTGGCACCTCAAGATAATGTAATATTGCAACCAAACTTTTTAATATTTTTTGAACCTATAAAGTAACTTTTCCCCACTATTATCAAACTAAAAGTTAAAAAAAAAAAAAAATTAAAGGCCACTTTCGTTCCACCCTAATGCGGGTGGCTCATCAGAACACCTGATATTTTACCTGAATAAAATAGTTTTGAAAAGTTACGAATTTCGACTCACAACGACTGAACTGATTTTACGATGTCGTTAGTAGAAATGACGAATATTTTACGAGCGATTATTACGTAACCAATATCATAAAGTCACAAATACCAGTGATCAATACTTTTCAAAGAGGGGTGTGATTCAAATCCTTGATACGATCTTACTGGTGATATTTCAATTACAGGTTTTGGATCACGATAGAAAGTAACAATCAATACGATCTGTCCAATGGAAGCTCTCGAACAAAACAGAAAAGGAGAAATCTGTTGGGTTGAATGTTGAAATGAATGGGTTGAAAAGTGAACAGATCGGTTATTCTTGGAATAATCGTATCATTGAATTGCATATCACTGAAATTTATTGGAGCGGTGACTTCACTGGAAAGTGTGAAGTCGCTGCTCTACTTCATGGGAGTGACCTTGACTTTCCGACATTCGCATTTGACGATGCACTATAAGGATCATTTTTAATTGCTTGTGACATGACTTTGATTGCATATATTCTGCTTACTGCTGGCGCCATCTATTGGTAGAATAGAGAACTAAAGTAAACATTTTAAAGAAATGACATATATATTTAATTCAATTTTTCAGAAAATGGTTTACTCCAATAAAGAAATTAAATAAATAGTTTTGAAAAAAAATCAAATTTATAAATTAATTCAATCACACGTTACTTAAATTAGTAAATTAAGTATTAATTACAATTAATAAATTTTATATTTAATATTAATTAATAATATTGTGGTGATGTTCATGTAGAGTGTAGTATAAAGCATTTCATCGCTATTAGAAAAATAAACTCTTTATTATACTAACTACTATCGAACATCGCTGCTTAGCGCACGTATACACAGAACGGGGATTCCCCGGGAGAAGTAATAACATAGATTGTATTAGGGAAAGTAGATAGGTAGCGCTTTAGAATGACATGATTAAAGATGGCGCTACGATCACTACATGAGTATCCCCCTAGTGAACAAGGAGAACGACAAATGTGATAATACAAGATAATTATACGCGCATAAAAATAAAACATCACATAATACAATAAGTATAATATAGGATAATGATTTCAAATGGTAAATAGAAATTGAAGTAAATAGATGCAATAATATATGAAATACATAAAATTACAGTTACAATATATATATATATGCATAACAATTTATATCTCAGTAATTAATCTCGTTGGAAAATGGACATGACGTCCACTACGAGTGGTAGTTGGTTTTGTCGGTAATTGTTCATTTTTAGAAGAAAGTTCACCTTGAGTTTTATGAATAGTTGCAGGTATAGAAGGTAACGAGTCATTAGATCCTGTCAACACATATGCAGGTTTGACACGGTCTATGGAAACTGTTACATTTTTATTATTAACTTTTAATACAAAAGTTTTACCTTTCCTGCTGATTACAAGGTGTGGACCAGTGTAAGGAGGTGAAAGAGGAGGTTTAACACTGTCCACTCTCAAAAATACATGAGAGCAAGTACTTAAGGATGGATGAATATAAATAGGTTTAACCGAGTGTCTAGACGTAGAGATAGGATTTATAGATTGCATTAGTGCTTTGAATTTTGATACATAAGTATCTGTTGGTACTGATAGATCTACTTTTGAGGTTAAAATGTCAGAAGGCAATCTGAGAGTTGTACCAAAGACTAATTCAGCACATGTGGCATTTATGTCCGGTTTAATTGCAGATCGAATTCCGAGTAAAACTATGGGAATAGTTTCAGTCCAGTTTGGTTGACAATGGGCTATAATAGAACTCTTAAGATCCCTGTGGAAACGTTCTACAAGTCCATTGGATTGGGGATGGTAGGACGTAGTACGGATTCGATTTGTACCCAAAATATTATTAAAATGTCTAAATAGATGTGAATCAAAATTTTTACCTTGATCTGTAGTTATAGTTACTGGACAACCGAAACGAGATATCCAATTATGAATTAGGGCTTTACATGTTGTTTCAGCAGTTATATCTGAAGTAGGAATAGCTTCCGGCCATCTGGTAAATCGGTCAACTATTGTCATACAATATTTATAACCATCAGATAGTGGGAGTGGTCCTATGAAATCAATGTTTATATGGGCAAATCGAGCATCTGGCAAAGCGAAAGTGCCTATAGGAGATTTTGTATGTTTTTGAATTTTAGAACGTTGGCAATTATGACAAGATTGAACAGAATTTTTAATAAATGAATTCATGTTTGGCCAAAAATAACTTTTAGTAATCAGCTTCCTTGTTGCTCGAATGCCAGGATGAGAAAGATTGTGAATATTTTCAAAAACCATTGAACGAAAAGAATTTGGAATGTACGGACGAGGTGAATTAGTAGATAAGTCACAATACAAGGTTACATCCTCTAAGGGAAAATATTGCTTTTCTATTTTACAATTTGAAGACTTCAGATATTCTTTAAGTTCAGAATCATTTAACTGTGCAAGTGAGATGTCATTAAAATTTAAATTTTTCTTTGAAATTGAATTGATTTCAATTAAAGGCATCAGTAAGGGGTCTTTGATCAGTATAGATTGAAAATTCCCTACCTTCAAGCATGTGTCGAAATTTTTTTATGGAAGCATAAATAGCAAGAAGTTCTCTGTCGTATGTTGACCAATTAGTTTGACTTTTAGAAAGTTTCATTGAGAAGAATGCAATAGGTTCCCAAATTCCATTTGAAAGTTGATTTAAAGAGCTTCCGATAGCAAATAAGGATGCATCAGTCCACAGACTTAAAGGAGCTCCAGGAATCGGATGTTTGAGTAGGGTAGCTTCGGCAAGAGCTTTCTTAGCATTAGAAAATGCCTTGTCAGCTTCCTCAGACCATTGCAGAGTAGTTTCAGATTTTTTGCTGGCCGTGGTGATTTCTTTTTGTTAGTATGGCCTTCAAGAAACTTAATCAAAGGTGATAATATGTGAGCTGCCTTGGGAAGAAATCTGCGGTAAAAATTAAACATACCCAAAAATCTACGAAGTTGAGTAAGGGTAGTGGGTCGTGGGAATTCTTGAATTGCACTAACTCGATCAGGAATTGGAGAAATACCTTCTTTGGAAACTTTAAATCCTAAAAAATCTAGGGTAGGAACACCAAATGTACACTTAGAAGATTTAATTGTAAGTCCATAATGGTCTAATTTTGAAAAGAGAGCTCCGAGATGTTGTCTATGCTCTTCGATTGATTTTGAAGCAATTAATAAATCGTCAATAAAAGCATACACACCATCTAAATCTCGAGTAACTTCATCAATAAATCTCTGAAAAGTACTTGATGCATTGCACAAACCAAATTGCATCCGAGTGCTCTCGAAGAGTCCGAACGGAGTACAAATAGCTGTTTTATGAACGTCCTCGGGAGCAATCGGAATTTGATGAAAAGCTTTTACTAAATCAATATGTGAAAAAATTGTGGTTCCATGTAGTTCGCTAGTAAAATCCAAAACACTGGGAATCGGATATTTGTCCTTTTTGGTCTGAGCATTAAGAGCTCTAAAATCACCAACAGGACGCCAATCGTCACTTCCCTTTTTCGGAACCATATGTAGAGGAGAGGCATAATTGCTGTTAGATGGCCGCATATGGCCTAAATCCAACATATGCTGAAATTCCATTTTAGCGATTTTTAAGCGATCGGGTGCTAGCCTACGAGGTTTTGCATAAACAGGAGAACCAAAAGTTTCAATATGATGCATAACAGAATGTTTTACAGTTTGGTTTGCACATGGAGCTTTAACAATATTAGGAAAATCATTCAATAACTTTGAAAAATCATCATTACAAAATACAGATTTTACAGAATGAACATCAGTATTATAAAGAATAGCATGAGCATTTATATGTGTATACATATCATTTAAACGACGATTTCTTAAATTAGGTTGCAAATTAAAATGATGTAAAAAATCTGCACCAATAATTGCAGTTTTAATATCACAAACATAAAAAGGATAAACAAATTGTTTTCTTAAACCTAAATCTAAAGATAATAACTTTTGTTTATAAACATTTATGATGGAACCATTTGCTGCAAAGAATTTTTGAATCGGAATACACAGTTTATCATTTCTAGTCGCAGGAATCAAACTACAATCACTGCCAGTGTCAACAAGAAAATTTACATTTGATTTTCTATCGCGAACAAAAAGGCGACGAGAACTACTGGGCGAGGCGTATGTCGCCGCTACTCCTTGCCGTTGTGGTTTGGCTGATAATTGCAAGGCGGAATGCATTTTTGCGCTTTGGAGTCGTACTTCCGATGATACCAACAGATATCATCATTACTGGCAGGGCTTTTCCGTCGAAAACGAGGCTGGCGATTCCGTGAATGACTTCTGGAATGGCGACGCATCTGTGCAATTTCTTTACGCAACATTTTAATTTCTGATAACAGTTCAGAATCAGCTGTAGCAGTTACATTTGAAACAGCACTTACCTGGTTTGGTGTTATATCCAGTATTTTGTCGGCAATTTCAGAGGCTTTTTGAGGTGTCAAAGGTTGTATTGAGGCAAGAATCGATTGCACATTAGATGGTAGTTGCTGAAGAAATAATTCCAGTAAAAGAGAATCGGCAATATTGTGACTTTCGGCACGTCTTTGCATAATTCTTAACAGCTCGGACGGCTTTCTATCATGCAACTGCTCTCCAGCCAATAACTTACGAATTTCCTGAGATTTTGATTCTCCGCATCGGGAAATGATCTCAGATTTAAGTTGGCTGTAAGGGTCAGTTGCATCTGGCGAAAGAATGATATCGCGCACAGTTATCGCGATTTCAGGTGGCAAAGTGCTCACGCAGTAGTTGAATTTAGTGCGAGAAGCTGTAATTGGCTCTGGAATAGCCAATTCAAATGTTGACTCTACCATCGTAAACCAAAGTGAAGGGTCTGACGGAATGAAGTTAGGCATCTTCACAGCTGAGATTTCCTCCATCATGAAGTGCGCTTTCGTTTCAAAACGAAACTTAGTAAGATAATATTAATCAAATTAAATCAAAAGAGATGCGTGATTTATTATCCGGGTCACCATTTGTGGTGATGTTCATGTAGAGTGTAGTATAAAGCATTTCATCGCTATTAGAAAAATAAACTCTTTATTACACTAACTACTATCGAACATCGCTGCTTAGCGCACGTATACACAGAACGGGGATTCCCCGGGAGAAGTAATAACATAGATTGTATTAGGGAAAGTAGATAGGTAGCGCTTTAGAATGACATGATTAAAGATGGCGCTACGATCACTACAATATGATTGAAACAACAGATATGTGGAACAAATATTTAAAAATAACAATAGCAAAATTATTTGTTATTCAAAAAATCGTGGATTACTCATCTCTCTGATTTTGCGATGTCATTAGTTAGAAAATAAACAGACTCTAGTAGACATATAAGTAACTCAGCATAAACTTATTAACTTCCTTTTTTTTCTTTTTCTTTTCTGTGTGACTGCTAATTTGCCGGAGGTAATTTGTAACATTATTTCCAATCATCATAAATAATCTGCTATTTTGAATTTCATTCACATAAAATATCATTTTATTTCAATTTTTTTTCTTTGAGACAGATATCAGACTATCCTTGTGTGTTTCGTACAATACGATTTCAGATACTTGTCAGAAATCATTTAATGTTTTATCGCAAACATTTTCAATACTTTTGAAATTCCGCATACGTTCATATCTAATGAGAAAATAGTAAAATAAATTGATGCTGCATTTATTATATGTATTTCGAATACTTTGCTTTGTTCTTCAGCTTTAGCCACCTTCTCTTTGTCAATTTACGTCAATCAGACAATCAAACTTTTTATGTTTATATAGTTCAAGGAAAGCATGTTTTGTTATTGTATATACAAAATTTGTGTGTCATTTCAAGATTTCTTTTCTGTGACATCGATTCCGCGCAGTAAGTATATTTATACTATTTTTTATATGTATATCTATAGAAAAATAATTATTTTTAATACAGACGTAACATATTTCAGTAGATGTCAGCGTTTTCGGAATCGAATTTTTACAAACGTGAGATAGATTATTTTTTTATGTAATAATTCTACATTTTGAATAGCTCAAGCACATTTTCTATTATTTTTTTTAACGCTTAATAATTTACACTTATTTTACTTCTTGATGTTTATTTTATAAAGTTTGTAAAGTTCAACTTTTTTTTCCACCAAGATTGTGTCATATGTTTTGTCTGAAATGGAAGAAAAATGTAAACATTAATTTTAAAATATATTATTCTTAATTTATTTATCAATTCAGACATTCGTCTGAGTGTTCTTGAATTCCGATTCGTTATAAACTAGTGTTAACCCCCACCCTTTTTTTTAGATGACTTTCGAAAATAGATTTTTTTTGTGATCTCTTCCAAATGTTCGTATTACGAAAATTTACCTGTTTACGTAAATAATGTACTTGAACTATAAGCCCTTAAGAGTACTAGATTACTTTTTATTTGTATGAAGATTTCTTTCTGTTATTAATTTAACAATCAACTGATATTATTTTATAATTTACTATTATTTTGCTTCTTTTTTAAAAAACATGTCTTTGCGACAAATGACTAAAAAGAAAAAAAATGAGGGAATATATAATTAATATGAAGAAATACAGAATTTATCTAATTCATATATGGCAATATTAAAATTAAAAAATATATATATTATATTGTCACTGTTTTTTTTTGTTAGATTGATGATTAATTAAAAAAAATGTTTTATATAGAAAACCTTTCAATACTAAGTTGCAAAAATAATTGAAATATAATTTTGAAAATAACAAACTTTTTGGGATAAAATTATTCTCTGTTTAACAAATGGAATATAATGAACAAATTTTATTTTTTTAGCAAAGCAATAATTATGTTTTCTCTATGATTATAAATGCTTATCATTTCTTTCTTTTTTTAAAAAAAATAGCATGTAATCTTTTACAATTTCAGTGGAAACAGAATTTCTGAAAAGTTAAAAGTAATTAAAAGCCAATTAAATTTATTTATGGAGAAAGTTTTATTGAAAACAATTGCAAAAACCATCTTGGTCAAATGTTGGATTCATTGTTTATTTTAGGATGTTTGTTTATTTATCTGTAAAGTAATGCTGTCTATGCATGCCTCAGAACTTGTTAAAAATGAAATAATGCTTAGAAATTTAATTGTTTGTACCAGAAATTTCAGATGTATATTCTGCACTTTAAAAATAATAAAATGTTACTTAAATATTGTGCTCTAGAAATAATAGTAATTAGACTAATTTTATTCTGATGTAAGTTTTAGCAGGAAATAAAACATTGTTTAATGTGTATCAAAATTACCTTAGATAAGCATTAATAGCCAGTATAAAGTTCTAAATTCTTACATTGTCCATGTAGGAATTAATTGTTATAAAAATCAAAATGCAAATGAAAGCAACTGTTGATATATTTAATATTTTAATAATAGGTTTTGCTTATTTAATTTTATTTCATATCCATGCTTTTCAAATTTTATTTTTTATGTGATTCCATTATATGTTTTAAAAACAATTTTGATTCAATTTATTTCATTAATTTATCTGTTTTGTTTATAGGTTCTTGAAATGATGGCTGATATACATGAAACCATTGCATAGGAGATATCAATTTACACAGAAGATTTCTTTAGTTTTTATTTAAATGATGAAATATAAGAAACTAGTGATGAGTACATAAGTCTTTTTTACTTAATTGCAATGATTTGAAAAGTGAAACAACATTTTTTTCAAAAAAAATTAGAAGCCTGGAATTAAAAAAAGTAATTATTTATATTGTACCTTTTATATTATTAAAAATGATTTGAAGAGTAAAACATATTTTTTTTTTCATAAAATTAAAAGCCTAGAACTAAAAAAAAAAGAAGTAATATTTATATTATACCTTTTAAATCATTAAAAAATAAGAAATACATTTTTAGTTATGGCTGATCAACATTTTTTTCCCATAAATTATCTAGGTTATTTTAGATGCTTTTTTTTTCAATAGTTAATTATACAGATTAAAAATATGGTTAGATATTCTTATATTTTTATGTTCTAAATATTTGAGTATGAAATAAATTTTTAAATATTTTAGAAGGAATGTTTGCATATTAAGTATTATAACAGTCCTTTTTAACTTTCTATTTTTATTGTACTACATTTCTCTTAATTATTTTTGGATAAATATCTCTCAAGAATCTACCAATTCCTTAATACAAAAATAACTTACTTTATAATTATTTTCTAAAAATTACAACATTAATTCTAATGTTTTGATTTAATATAATCCAAATTTTATTGTTATTAAATTTGTTTTTCAAAGTGATTAAATTTAAAATGCATTTTTACTTTTAAAAATTCTTATTAATTAATAATATTTACTTCACAGATGTCACTTCTCTTACTTTATCAAAACAGCTTCAAATTTTGATTAATAGTTAACTTTTAAGTTACAAGTAAATTAAATTTTTTTCGCTGTAAATTTTATAAAGTGGTATAACTGAATACCACATATTTCTGAATAAAAATCAATTTGCAGATAACTTGTAGGTGCATTTTTTCTTCCAAAATTTTAGGTCAAAATGAAATTTATGAAAATATTTTGTGTTATTTAAACATAACATCATGGAAATATCTGAATATCACCTTTCCATGGGACAGGGTTCATGATATGGATTGATTTAAGTGAATAACTTCACTACCATATCTGGCTTGAAATCTGTTTGAAATCCATAAATCACTGTTTCTGTGATTGAGTTATGAAAGCTAAATGACTAAAAAAAGAACTGATTTCAAAATTCAAGACAAAATTGAAATTCTTTATTGGTACAAAAGTTTACCCTGAAAATATCAATACAACTCTGTGGTACAGTTGAAAATTTCACAGTCTCTTGGTAAAATATTGAAAATTTATGAACTTTTTGTGAGCAAGTCTTAGCAAATAAATGTTTTATAATTCTAACAAAAAAGAAAGTTATAGAAATTTTCTAACAATTCTGAAATGAGCCAATCCAGGTTAATATTTTGTAAACTGGAATCACCATTCAGATACCAGGTATCATTTTACATTTTAAAAGGATCATGCAAGTATGGACAGTTGAATTATAAATTAATGACTAAAGAATAATTAATAATAAGCAACAACCAAAATTATTTAGTTGTTTTTTGAAATAAATTATAGCTAGACCTGAAGTTATTTCCCCCCTTTCTCTTATTATGATAAAAATGTAGTTGATTTTATTCCAATTCAATTATTATAAAATGATAATGTTATCAAAATTCAGTTCAAACCACAGTTACTATATAAAAATTAAAATTTCTTGTTTATTGCATATCTGTATTTAAGAATAATAAGCTGACAACTGTTTATGAATTTTTGCAAAAATATAAGGAAGAAAAAATATTTTGTAGAATTTTAAAGATTTTAGATAGTGTATTTGTCCATCAATACATTTATGTTTTTTTTAATTAAATATTATTAATGATGAACATACATGATGATTTAGAATTCAACATGCCAGATTTTAAGTAAGTAAAAAATGAGAAAAATAAATAAGAATCACATTAAGAATTAATTACCTAAAATACACTCGGTTCTGCTTGTTATGGTATATCATTCTATGTAAACAGAAATTGTATGTCATAACAAATGTTATTTCTTTGCTTGACAAAGCTTTATATTTAAGCAGAAGGTGCTTATACACTTAATACAGAGTACTCCACATTTACATAAATTTGATACAAATTTACAAATGTTTTGTGTGTATACATGCCTATTCATTCTGTATACTGTCAGAATGAATGTTTTGTGTGTATACATGCCCTATGCACTTTTATTCCAAGATTTATAGTTTACTAACCACCTTCGGCGACCAGCTTGTTCATCCATATTATTGACTTTCTAAGCTTCTTTGACTTTCTAATCGTCTATTATGACTTTCTTTTTTTTTTTGTTACCATTTTACTTGATAACACCAAAAAATAAAAAAAACATCGATTTAACTGAATAAATCAAAATAAATTATAATGTGTACAACTTTTAAAAAAATTATATATATTACAAAATAAAAGTGAAAGTGAAAATCCTACTTCAGAATTAATATCCAAAGAAAGCTTTTCTTAATGTAGCATGCAATTCAAGCAATTGAATGTTGCAAAAGCATGCAATTGAATGTTTTGCTGGAGGAGTTTAAATTTTATATCATTAAAAACTATTGCAAATTATATATTACATTTAAAAAATTTATTAAAAATTAAGAAAATATTGCACTGAAATAAAATTGATATTATTAAAAAAGCTAATTGTAATCTAATGTAAAAATCATTTTTGTGAAATAAAGATTTTGGTTGATATGGTCATTAATTTCCATAAATAAGTCATAGCGATTACCCATTTGGCAATGATTAAGCCTATTTTACACTTAGTTGAGATTTGTTTGATGCCCATTTTTCTTTTTTTCTCTCTTACATCTGATTTTTTCTGAATGAATATAGATATTGATGAATCCTCTCTAAAGCTTTCAGAACAATATTCTGCAGCATCATTAATTAACAAAATACTTAATGAAATGTATCTGTAAAAATGTTCAATGAAACAGTCTGAAATGTTCATATAGTGTTTTGCTTATATTTGCCTGTTGCCATTCTATGATAAGTAATAACTGCAATTAACGTTTTATGTATATATATATGAATATTTACTACCTCAACATTCATAAACTGTAGCTTCTTCTGTGTATTTGGAATTTTAAATCATTGATACTAAAAATCAAGTGCCATAGTGACAAGCAGCACCATTTGTTTCCTGTGTGATTTTAGATTGTTTTTATGTTTCCTATCTTCCATAACAATTAGTTAAGCTTTTGAAACTCTGTATACAGAAAATTATAATCTTGAAATGATATCCTGAAATGCATAAATTAGAGCAAATTATATAATTTATTTATTAAATTTAACTGATGAATTCCTTTTTTTTCTTGGTTATCATTATGAATTTTTAATTAATTCTTTTCTTTAATATATATATTTTTTAAATGTTGATCCAAAAAATCCATAAATTAAATTTTCATCTTCTTTTAATCCATTAATTTTATATAGTAATAATTGAATAAATTATTTTATGATGCTTATTGATTTTAATTGGCAGTGTTTTTTTTTTATATATTTTAAATTTATTTATATGTGTGATTAAGTTTCACCAGGCTTTGTTTCCTTATTTCATATATTTTTAATATTTCTTTTAGCACCTAAAGATGTCAGATACAAGTTTTTCTGAAGATGAAAATGAAGGATATGATTCACAGTCATCTAGAAAAGACCAATTTCCTTCTTCATTTGAAAACATTGAAAATGTGGACAGTCAATTATTTCATCAAAAGCTATCTTTTCGTCCAGTAAAAAAGTTTATAACTTGTGTACAATCTCCTGAAAATAATTGTTCTTCTTTCCTAAAACCGAAACATAATACTATTCATACTCAATTCACTCCTCTTCATTCTTCTGAAAGCAACTGTGGCTCTCAAAATGTAAAATATAATTTAAACGCTCCTGAAAGTGATAATAAAAAACTAACTGTCACCAACCTACACATACAGCATAAATTATCTGATACCCAGTCATCTGAAAGCGACTGTTCTTCAGATAAAAAATCTGAATTATCTGATACCCAGTCATCTGAAAACGACTGTTCTTCAGATAAAAAATCTGAATTATCTGAAACCCAGTCATCTGAAAGCGACTGTTCTTCAGATAAAAAATCTGAATTATCTGATACCCAGTCACCTGAAAAGAACTGTCCTTCAAATAAAAATTCAGAATTGTCTTATACCCAGTCATCTGAAAGTGACTGTTCCTATGATAAAAAATCTGAATTATCTGATACCCAGTCATCTGAAAGTGACTGTTCCTCAGATAACAAATCTAAATTATTTGATACCCAGTCATCTGAAAGTGACTGTTCCTCAGATAAAAAATCTGAATTATCTAATATGCAGTCACCTGAAAAGGACTATCCTTCAGATAAAAATTCAGAATTATCTGATACCCAGTCATCCGAAAGTGACTGTTCCTCAGATAACAAATCTGAATTATTTGACATCCAGTCATTTGAAAGGGACTGTCCTTCAGATAAAAAATCTGAATTATTTGATACCCAGTCATCTGAAAGTGACTGTTTCTCAGATAAAAAATCTAAATTATCTGATACCCAGTCATCTGAAAGTGATAGTTCCTCAAATAAAAAATCGGAATTATCTAATATACAGGCACCTGAAAAGGACTATCCTTCAGATAAAAATTCAGAATTATCTGATACCCAGTCATCTGAAAGTGACTGTTCCTCTGATAACAAATCTGAATTATCTTATATCCAGTCACCTGAAAGGGACTATACTTCAGATAAAAATTCAGAATTATCAGATACCCAGCCATCTGAAAGGGACTGTCCTTCAGATAAAAAATCTGAATTATCTGATACTCAGTCATCTGGAAGGGATTGTCCTTCAGATAAAAGACCTGAATTATCTGATACCCAGTCATCTGAAAGTGATGGTTCTTCAGATAAAAAATCTGAATTATCTGATACTCAGTCATCTGAAAGCGACTGTTCTTCAAATAAAAATTCAGAATTATCTTATACCCAGTCATCTGAAAGCGACTGTTCTTCAGATAAAAAATCTGAATTATTTGATACCCAGTCATCTGAAAGTGACTATTCTTCTTCAGATAAAGAACATGAATTTAGTTATTCGGAATCATCTGAAAGTAATCTTTCATTTCCAAATGAAAAGCATGTATTAATTGATAACCAGCAATCTAAAAATAATTGTACTTCTTTGGATAAAATACAGGAATTGACTGAAACCCAAGCATCTGAAAATTATTTCTCTCTTCCAGACAAAAGACTTGAACTAACTAATGCACAATTATCTGAAAGTGCCTGTCATTCTCCAGATAAAAAATTGTTAACTTACGGCCCCCAGTTATTCAAAGATGATTGTCCTTTTTCAGATAGGAAGCATGAGGTGAATGATACCTCATTATATGAAACTAGTTATTCTGATTTGTCATTTGACTCTCAATCACTTAAAAGTGACAGTTCAAAGTTAGGTAAAAAACATGAAATAATTAATATTCAGTCATCTAAAGATATCTGTTCGTTTTCCCCAATTGACGCTCAATTGCCTGGAAATGAATGCTCTTCTCTGAAGGAAAGACATGAATTAACTGATGCTGAGTCATCTAAAAATATCTGTTCTTATTATCCAGACGAAAGTGACTGCTCTTCATTTGAAAAAATTAATTTAATTGATATCCAGTCGCCTGAAAGTAATCTTTCCACTTGTCCAAGTGAAAGATGTACTTTAGCTTATACCCAAGCTCTGAAAAATGGCAATTCTTCTACATTAAGTGAAAAACATAATTTAACTAATACTGAATTACTTGGAAATGTCTGTTCTCTTCAATCTGATGAACTTGATGAAAATTGTATTCAGTCTGCAGAAAATGACTGCTCTTCCCTAAAAAGAAAAAGTTCTTCTCAGTTTCATAAACATGATTTTTCTTCACCGAATAGAAAACGTAAGTTATCTGATCCTCAATTGCCAAAAGATGACTGCTCTTCTATACCAGAAAACTGTAAAATTACTCATATGCAATTACCTGAAATTGATTTATCTTCCCCAAATGAAAGTTATTATTTACCTGAAATGCTGTTACCTGAAATTAACAATCCATCTTCTCATAGAAAGCATAAATTAACTGTTACTGAGTCTTCTGACAGTGATTGCTCTTCTGTTCCTGGTATAAAATGTAGATTACTTTGTAGGGAGTCACTTAAAAGTGACTTCTTGCCTTCTTCAGAATCAGTTTCTATTCAAGCATCTGGCAGTGACTGTTTTCCTTCTCATGTAAGACATGAGAATGGTGAATTACTTAATAGTATTTTGCTAAGCAAAAATAGTGATTGTGTAAAAGGGTTTAAAGAACAACTATTAAACTCAAATAATGATTGTAGAAAGGAACTTGGAAAAGTCATTAGAACTGCGTATCAATTCACTCGACACAGTCACAGAGTAAAACTAACCTTAAAAGACTTAGAGAAGTCCTTTAAAATTCATAAGGTTGATATGACAAATTATTCTGATTATTTAGTTGATTTAATTGATAGAAATTCAGTTGAAGAAGATGAATCTCAGCCATTTACTTGTTCTGGCAAATGGATAAGGAGACCTGAAAGTAATGAGTAAAAACGAATAATTCTTCTCCGTCATGAACATTTAAAAAAAACTGACATAAAAATTATATATAATTTCATTAAAACATGTAACTTTCATTTAATTTGAAATAATAACGCTTCAAAATATTTGTACTATGAGAATTGACAATTGCATCTTACTTAAAACTTCATTACTAAATGTGGAGTACAAATTATTGCAAAAAAACTGTGGTTTTTAATATTTAAAAAATAACTCTCCTTAATCATACAATTCTATTTTTCTTTCTGATGTCTGATTTCTTGAATTTCATCCATAAAATGAACATATCATGAGATGTTTTTATGCCTTCTTATAAGAAGAATTTGTTTTGTTTTTCTTAGGTCAGTGGTATTGTGAGTAGGAAGTGCTGAAAGGATAGATGATTCGTATATCAAAGAGAAACAATATTTTTCTGCTTATGCTACTTTTGAAAGCCAATTATGATTAGAAGATTTTAAAAATAATAATAATAATATACTGGTGATATAACAGGCAAGAAAAAATATCACATTTTTTTCTGCAGATAGTCTTTTATTTTCAAGTGCATCATTAGCAAGATTGTTTTTATAATTGTGATTTTTAAAGGATTTTACATCATACATATTTTACTGTGATATATTAAATGTTTATAACCCTATACCATATATTTTACTGAGATATTTTAAACATTTTATTTATGTGTAATAATACCTATGTGTTTTAATGTGATATATTAAATGCATGTTACATAATATTAATCTTTTTTATTGAGGTTGACAAGCTGTAACAATATTTATACTTACAATGCTTGCCTTTGGCAACTTTTTTGAACCTTAATCTTTGAACATTTTTTTTTTTTTTATTTTTATTTTTGTTGGGATGAAGCGAGCGGACTGTTTTTCTCGCGTAGGAATATCTGTGTGACTACGCTTCTGGCGCTTCGTTCCGGCACCATTCCTCCCGCGAACAAGATGCTGTGTGCGTAATTGTCAATACCTGTGTTCTTTTCTTTTCGTTTTCTATGTCCAATAAATGTGCTGTCTTCAAAAACCATGCTGAGATTATTGAAAAGTAACAACAATTTTCATAATCTTATATGAACAAATTCAAATATTGATCAATTCTATTTTAGATTGCTATTTATTTTTGTAATCTATTTCTTCCTGTATTTTCTAAAAATCTTTTTATAAAGTAAGCATAAAAGCAATCTATGGCATAAAAATATTAGTTTTCAGATTCTTTATTTTATTAATTAAAACAACATAAATGATTAACATTTTATGAAATAATTCATTTTGTCCAAAAAGAATTATTTCAATAAAAATTATTGATTATTATGATGATTCTATTACGATTGACTAATATTTTGTTTTTAAAAGAATGTTTTCTGCATATAAATCTTTCATAAAAATCATCTAGCAAATTGAGATTTCAAGCTATTACAACTTTGATCTGCCGTATATGTGGATTTTAAATCCGATATCAGTCTTGGTGGTGTGATGTGAAAATTTGAATGTCTGCCCATGTATCTCCTTTTCATCTAACCACTAGAGTCCTCACAACTTTCCGAGATTCCTGCACCAGAGTCCTCAAAATGTTCGTCGAAGCTTCGAGCACCAGAGTCCCCAGATATGCCATTTATGCAGTCACCGGTACCCCAGTTTCCCAGTGGTACGAGTTTGAATAAAATGATATTGATCGAAGATTTACGAAAACAAATCAAAGAGTTGCAAGCAAAAATAAAACAATTACAAAATTGTAAAAAATGAACTAAAAACAAACAAAAAAAAAATGCCTGTACTTTAATTTTTTTTCCATGCTTGCTTGTTAATAAATAAATTTTTATTTAAAAAAAATGTTTCTTTTTATGTGTTTATAAAGTATTACATTACATGTTTTTTTTTAGCAAATAAAACTTGATAATTTAACTAGGAATGTTTAATAAACTTGATAAAATGCATTTAGAAACACTTTAGTAATGTTTAATTTTTTTTTAGGAGAGAGATATTTCAATTTCGATTTAGAAAAAAAAAACTTTACTAATGTTTAATTTAGAAACACTTTAATATTGTTTAATTTTTTTAGGAGAAAAATATTTTAATCTCGCCTTAGAAAAAAAAACTTTACTAATGTTTAACAAACTTGATAAAATGCATTTAGAAACACTTTAATAATTTTTATTTTTTAGGAGATATTTCAATCTTGACTTAGAAAAAAAAACTTTTTTACTGTTGTTTACCTTTCAGTTTAACGAACTCGATAAAATACCGATTAATTTTATTTACAAACTCGAATAAGAATTCTAAAGTAATTTATCTACTACATTGCGTGATTAAAATTGTCTTTTTTTTTTGTTCCTCGATTACCAAACTATACCCCCCTTATTATAATTGCAATGTCGTCTGAGTTTCATGTGCGTGTTTGACAGATTCGATTACATTCTAGTCTTATGTACATCTCTGTAGTTTCTGAGGACCCTATGTAGATAGACTTTTTTTTTCTAAACGAAATCGATCCAATCTTTTTTGTGTCATCGAATTTCGCGTGTAAAAAAAAAGAAATAGAAGGTTTATTTATCAACGATGTATTGGAAAACTCGTCGTTGCCTAGCTACCGAGGTCGGCAAAAACATATGTGGTTAGTAATTACAGATTCTTTTTTTTTGCTGTCGTTATTGAATTCAAAGTACCCTAGGTAACGAGCCGTCGAAACGAAATGTCTTTTTCTTTTATTTAGCCTCTTTTGCCAATGGGACGTTACGTGAGAAAAGGTTGGTCAAAAATAGGGATTTTGTTAAAAACAGAAGGGGTGCCGGTGCTCATATATTTTTTTTGAGCGACTGTAAGTGACGTTAATATAACTAAACTGCTCCCCTCTTCCCCGCGTGTTCAAGAGATTGAATAAAGACGTCAACGCCTCGTGTGTTCAGATTTTAATTTTCAATGTAGTTTCTAATGTAGTAAAGTGAAAAAATCCAATATAAATTTTGGATGCCTCTTTTTTTTTTTCAACCGACGAAAACCCCAATTTGCTACTGACGTGGAATTTTCGTAATAAAATCACATGTGAGATTGCAGCCATTTAAATCATTGCATTTTTAAGTTGTGACGTAGAATGTACAAATTGACAGATAGTCAATTCATGCAGGGCTCAAAATGAGACAAGGATATAGAATTTGGATGCTGAAACTATGTGCTAAATTTTATCTATCATAACTTTTTAAGTTTTGTAGTTATCAGTTCCCTTGCAGTGAAAAGACACAGAAATTTCTTGATAATAGAATTCGTTCAAATTTGATAAAATAAATAAATAATAAAAAAATCTGCAATTTTAACACACAAGGCCACATATCAAATTTCAATCATCTAGTCCAAAGAATATTTGAGTTATCGTGTTCACAGACATAATTCCAAAAATGTGTTTTTCGGATTTGTGGCGATCTGAAATTTGTCGATTTGTCAATAACCCTCTGAATTTTTTGATAATTACAATACTTAATATACTGCTTATATGACCACAAAACAAAATGTTCTTGTGTTCTTTCGATTTAGAATAATAATACAATTATACTAAACTAAAATCTTTAAACATATAAACTGTACTTTGTTAGAGTTCGAACCCAAACATGTAATCTTTTTATGATTTTTTTAAAATTCTCCATGATATCTGAGTGGCAACCTTATAGAAATTTCTAGAAGAGAATGACGAATTAAGCAGCTTTTACACGTGGACAACTGTAGTGTGAAATAGAAAGCCACGCCTACCTCAGGAAGATCACGTGACTGCAATGGCACAATGGCAAATAGTTTTTCCGATGAGACAATTATTTGCTACTGTCCCACTGGTACCACGTGATTTTCCTGGGGTAGGCGTGGTTTTCGATTATGCACAATAGTCGGCTTCATGTGAACGCTACTTCAGTTAAAGCTATCTTCATCCTGTAGAGCAATACTACGGATTATATTTTCTTTTGATGTTTATTGAGTTGTATAGGAATCGATTGAAATTTAAATGGCTGCACTGAATTTCATTCATTTTTTGTTAATTCTTCTGTGGAGTGTCGATAACTAGTTAGTTGCTCTCTTTTTATTTAATTTTTTTTGGCTCCATATTGGAATTTGGACATTCGAATACTTCGGATGAGGCAAGTTATTTTATTTGTTTTTAAGTATGGCGATAATTTTAATCTGTAAATTTGTTTTCGTCCTTTTAAAGTAAATGCGATTTTATTGAGGAATTTTTTATTTTTATGAGTTTGAATATCATTATTAAACGAAATTTTCGAAAAACAATGCAGTTTCTCTAGGTGAAATTCTAAATGTAGAAAACATGAAAGTTAAGTATTTTTACTGCTGTGTTGAATACTTTTTGTTGAATTTGTATTTTCATTATCACCGAAAATATTTTGGTTTTGAAACAAATCAATGGTAAAGAAATGTTATGGGGACCCCCCCCCCAAATTTTTGAGAAAATTGAAGTTAAATAATTTCTTCACTTGAAAAACGTGCTTTTTGTGACAACAGGAGTTTAAAATTTTCCAGAATGATAGATATGACATTCCTTTTTTTTTTTTTTTTCATTTTGTTATAATTTATTTTTTGGATAAAGTTTTGAGTTATTGCTTTTGGCTGAGAATATCTTTTCGAATTATTAAATGGTTATTTTCTATTAATGCCAATCTATTTACTATGCAACTTTTGATTATCAAACTTAAATAACTTAAAATAATTAATACAGCTTTTTCAAACCTAATTAAAGTGAAGCATGTATATAAATATATACCAAATGTTTTATGTCCAACACTTTCTAATTTTTTCACAATTTATAAATGTCCTTCACAGTATCATATGCAGAAAAGGAAACGTAGCAAAATATTTCCTTTCTAAGATCTCTTTCAGCTTCGAAATGCTATTTCCGGTTTGGTTTTGCTTTAAAGTATATTGCAATTGTTATTTTCTTGATACATTATGGAAAACCCAAAGAGTGCAAAGAAAATTTGGTCTTCAAAAACGGGCAATTTTTTTTTCACCGAAGTGGTTGGAAATTGGTGTTTACAACGTAGTTTGATACCATATAGTAGTACTAAAATACTTTAAGTAGAACTGAAAATAATGAAACTTTATGATAAAAATGAGACTTTTTTTTAACATAATTAATTTCAGAATATGTGTATACACGCTTGCTTTTAATTATAAAATATCTTTAATAATCGCCTGGAGTATTGATTGTCTGAATTTTAAGTACACATTATGTTTCGTTAAAAATTCCTTCTCATTAGTATTTTGACAAGTTTAACGGCTAATTTCTTTCCCACTTTTTTAAAAAATGGGATAATTATGATAGATTAAATTAAATAGAAGAAAGAAAAAGCTTGTTATAAATTTTTCTAGATATGCAAGTCATATCTTTAAAGGAACAGAGAAATAATGACAGGCAAAAAATGTGTGTATTTTAGAAAGGGGTGAAATGTGTTAAGCAAGTTTTGAATCGTATAAACTAAGTAGTATCTTATCTTTTATGCTTGTCAATGAATTGGATTTGTTATGGAACGTCGTATAAATTAAAACACATAAATGATGCTTTGTTGTAGATATCAAGAAAAAAAATTAACCATTTGAAACTGCCACAGATTTTTTATCTGTAATAGGCATTCCAATTGTTTAAAGATGCTTACGGCGAACGGTGTGTTTAACTCGTATCAGACTTTTCATTTTACTGGAGTTTATCCACAACGAATTAAAAAAGTGTAAGCTTTGTTTTTAATAGTAATTCTACATGGAGAATGTCCAATATTTAGAACATTTTCCGGCGAAAATGGAGCGTTTTGTTAAGCTCAAAACTAACAATGAATCGAAGCTCGCATAAAAAGTTTGCACTGGATTTATAACAAAAAAAATGAGATTGTGTTTTGATTATGCTAATAGTGCGAAATTTCAAAATACTTCTAGAAACCATTTGCTTCTTGAAAAGGTTTTTTTCCCCGATTCCAAGACGATATGAGTTTATAATTTTTGGCATTTCATATATTTAGATATTTATCTTAAATTACTTTTTAATGTTTTTAATACTGATTTTTATGTGTATTTAAAGTAAGGAATTTATCTGAGCAGGTACATCCCTTTTCCAATTAAACTTTAAAACTATACTATATTTTTAGCAATTTTCAGTTAATAGATTTATATTTACTTGCATTTACAAAATATTAAATACATTATATGCACATTATATTGTTATAGTTAAAAGTAAAAATTTTAAAATATTGTGCTCTAAGAGTGAAATATACATCACTGAGCAAATAATTAAAATTGTAAAGAGTTTGTTAAAAATAAGCATTTTTAATCTTTAGGTGCGTTTCTTTTCATAAATTGCATATTGTAAAAAATTAATTGCAGATATCAAAAGTTGAATCAGTCAAGGTGAAGAAATTTTTTTTAATATGTTGCGATGGTTTTGGATCGTGGTTTAAACCTTTTTCAAACTTTCTTATTTAAAAATTAGGTGCTTGCCAGTTTAAAGCCTTTAAATGACAAAAAAAAAAAAAAAAAAAAAAAAAATCTAAAGCTGTTAAAAGAAAATAGAATGATTTTGAGTATCTGTATTGCTGCAATTAACGAAATTTAATTTCGATGTTTCTATTGCTTTCGTGCGATTACTTTACTCTTAGGAAAATAACTGGGCTTGTAATTATTCACTTAGTATTGGAGCTCAATTTCGAGAAGCTAAAATATGCAATTGTATTTTCTCGAAAAATTGATTTGAGACTTCTTTCAGTTCCGAAAGTATTTAAAATTGCCCTCAAGGAAAGTTACATTGATGCTCTATTTTTAATTATTCCCCTGAATTGTTAAAATTACTATGAAGTACATTATTATGGGGTGACTGAATTACTATGGAGTATAATGGATGACATTAAGTTCTAATATGGCATAGTATTTAAATATACGCCAGTATTTTTAAAGCTGCGATTCATGGTCGTAAGACAATATTGGAATAAAATCCTGCAAATATTTCATATTATTCAATGTTTGACAGTAACATAGTTTTAAAAAATTAACAAAGCTAAACTAAAAATTACTAAACTGTGAAAATAAAAATTGCGACTTTTTTTTTTCCTCTCCCAAAAATGGGCCATGGGTTGGCAATGGTTTCAGAAATTCAAATTCAAGCTAATTTTTACCAAAAATATTAGATGAAAAAATAACAATGTGGCATTTTAAATACATTTTTATCAGCAAATATAGTAGCAAACCTACTAGTTAAAATTTTTTGAATGTTTAAAGAAACAATTCGTAGGCTGGTTTGTTTTCTTTATCTGTGAAATCGACTATATTTACTACATCAGATCAGTTGCTGCTGTCTAAGTGGTTAAATATCTTAAGTAAAAGGGAAAATATAGGTGAAACCGTAGTTTAATGTGTCCCTTATTTCGCCAAGGATGCCAGCAGTACAAAGTCGCCAATCAAGAATAGCTGACCAAAAAAATACTGGAAACAATTGGTTTACCAACCATTTTTATTAATATGAGATTTATTGATTACAGCTGTTTTATCTAAGAACTTTTCATTTTGAGCCTTTATGGGTTACAGTTGTTGAATCTCCTTTGAATTCTGAAATAACGAACTTTTGCAAATCGACAATCCTGTATGTATTTTAGATTTAAAAAAAAAAAAAAATCGATTCTTTTACCATCTGAAAAAGGCACATAGAAAAAAAAATCCTGTCTTTCCTAGCAGCGGAAGCGGGACCTAGTAACTTCGTTAGCTTATTAAACTTAAGGATTCTGAGAATAACAAACGGCACAAAAAAGTGAAAGCATCCGTTCCACTGATGCACTTCTTAAGAAGGAATAAATACTTACTGGTTCAATTAATTCTTCATTTGTGCCGGAAATGATTTCCATAAAAGAAAAAACTTTTCAGTGATGCAAACGTCGTTCTATCGGCGTCATATATACTTCGAAATGTAGACATGGAATTCACAAATGCAAAATAATCGTTTGTGATTATCCATTTATCAGACATCGAATTTTTGAATGTTCAGACTTACCGGATAATCACGAGAAATCCACGAAAATAATAAATCGCAAAGAATTTCGTTAGAATGGTAAGATATTAAAATGAAAAAGTGTGAAATAAAGCCAAACGATTCAAAAAGTTCAAGCAGATGTTTTTGCATTTTTATTTTCTATTCTGACAAAATTCTTAAACAGACGATTTTAATTAGAATAACAATTCGATAAGAATTGGAAAAAGATAAATGTTATACAGTATACTCCCGCTTATCCGCGGAATTGGGTGGCGCGGCCAACAAAAATCGCGGATAATCCGAAAAAAGCTAAAAACGGGTATAGCAAAAGAGAAAAGTCGTTTTATGTACAATAAAACGTAAAATAAACAGCAGGAAATGTTTAACTAACGCTTAATATTTTAGTATATCACTCAAAACTAATGTAAAATGCATTTTGTTAATGAAATCAGGAAAGTGCTTTGTACTTACGAGAGGCATCAAGGATACACAGAAAAATGAATACATATGTAGTGTTTTAATACTGTAATGTATTATGCAATTACAAAAGCATAACTGTAAAACTACACCTTTTTGAAGAAATCAGTCATTTGTGTTTGCTTCTTGCTTTGGGGGCATTTTCTCTTTGCTTGGAAGCAAAAAAAAAAAAAAAAAAACTTAGTGCGGCAGGCGCGGATAATCGGGAGTCTACTGTATGTTCATAGTTCTCTTCAAAAATAACACTGAATGTTTTATTAGCAGTAATAATGTTTCCAATTATAAAATATAATTTAATTAAATTTTTAATGGATATTTATTTGTCGATTATTTTTAATTTTCATCTCTTACAAAATTGCTGTAGTGAATGTACAACTCAAAGCGAAAAAAAATGTAAACAAAGCAGTATTAGGGTTACTAGTAAAATTGTTGTTTGCTTCTTATGGGTTACCATATTGGCGACAAATTTAGAGGCACACTAAAGTAGGATTTAACTAAAATTTAAAAATAGCGCCGTATGGAATGGCAATGCACCCAAGTAAGCGTATTTCCGAAAATACATTATGTGAAAAATACTATTATGCAAAATAATAAGTTAGATTTTCAATCGGAATGATTATATAAGCAACTTGTTTCAACTCTATTTTTTAAATTTATTTATTCTTTATAGAAACAATGATAGCAGTGGGGATATGAGTGGAACTCCACTGTCTCCTGGCAACAAATATTTCAAATAACTAATGGAAATAATTGTAACATCCTAACAGTTTCGCTTTTAGTAATTACATTTGCCAATATTAACCCTTTATACTCAGAAAAGTAATCAGATGCATAATTCATCGCCTAGCATAAAGGCTTGTTTATTGTTCCGCAAAATGTATATAATTGTATTAAGTTGTAGACTGATTTCATCTTACCATTCTGAAGGCGTTTTTAACAATCAGAATTAAAAGTAAAACGTCAATGATGCTGGTCTTGACTGGCACCATCCGAGTGCAAATGGTTAATTCGCGGCTAATGTTGAAATATTTAATTTTAGTTTAAAATGTTTTTTTAAGTTTTGTATTTGTCAGTTGTAAAAGTGGCCGAAAAACGCCAAGAATTTTTTGCCAATTTGGCGATTTCAACCGTCAAACTCGTGTGATTCGCATGTTCAAAATTTTTCGTAATAATTCATTTGAGTATATTTTCATAATTCGGCGAAATCATTTCTTGGTGCCTTTTGGTCTCTTTTAAAACCGAATTGTGCCAGAAATTTTCTTTTTCATACGCATGTGAATTTTTCTATCAAATTTTCCTATTTTTTAAATTTTTTAAAAAGTAGCGAGTGAGTATATAGAACATGTTTCTATTCAAAATCTTCCTGATAATTAATGCAATTTCTTCTTTGCAGTTCTAGTACTTCGCAAGAAAGGGATATAACCGGAAGATCAGACATCTAAATATTTCTGAGAAGCATTCGAGTGGGAGTCGTAATGCTATCAAGATACGAGAATGACGTCACTACAAACCGTGGTGTACTTGCAAATATACGATTCGCAACCAAGTACTGGATGCAAACTGATTGACAGAAAATTGATAGTTTCCCAATGGAAGTATCTTACTTTCTCTCCACTAACAACGGACCACATCAAGTAAGATAGCTCAATTTTGGAATTTTCGTCGATCACTGTCAGAACTTTCGAATAACTTAAAATGGACAAAATAAGAATTGATAAAAAGTGTGGTCTAATTATCAAGTAAAAAGAATCCTGGAAATGGTGCAATGTTAATTCCACTCAGTTGAAATAAAGGTTAATATTTGCCATAATCGGTAGCCTAAACACTTTAAAGGATTTTCAAAATTTAAAATTTCGGCTTGGTAAAAAGAATTGCGCGATTCTTTTAGAAGTCTTCGGTAATTTCTGCAAATGGCAACTAATTCCAACTTTCTAAAAAATACTAGTCTATACTTTGTCCAAAGAGGTAGTTAAATTCAATGATTTCATTTCGGGACATTTCTAATATGCTCGAAATACTCCCTAAGTTTGAGGCCTTTTGAGGTCAATAAGTTTCATCTTGGCTCTGAAAATCCTGGCTCCCTGTTGGGTTCCTCTGTTGGGTTTATTCCAGTTTTAATAAAATTTGATACATGTATGTAGAGTTTTAATTAATGGGTTCTACTAATCGAAAGTGCTAAGTCACGTGACCATAAATTTTATATAAAACGAGCTGTTGGCATTCGCTCAAGAGTAGAGGAGCGTTGCATAGTTTAGCTATGAGCAGACATCTTGTTAGGCTTCGCCCTTTGTGCCATCTAAATATTTTACTTCTAACTTTAATGTAGATAATCTTTTCCCGTCCTAATTGTTAATGTTCTTTTAATCGTATTTACTGTAAATTATTTGTTTTATTTAAGTTTCTTAATTAGTACCCTAGACACTGTTCCAAATGGGATTGAATGGGCATTTTGTCCCACCTAGTCCTACATGTATTCAGTGCTTTTTAGGATTTGAGATTCAAGCTTCAAAAATTAGTGGGAAAATCCATCTTACTAAAAGGTGATCAGTGTTGGTATATAAAAGGACGTTTAACCAATACTAAGTTAACAATAAGGTGTACCAACTAGACTACATTTAGATTTTAAAATGGGGAATAAAATTCTAATACTTTAATGCAAGAAATTGGCTGTATTTATGAGAATTCTGAACATTCTAAAAAGAGAATTTAAATAATTACATTATGAAATCAATTGGAATGTTTTCTCCTTCGACTTTCTCGTACGCGTGCATAATAAGGTTCAAAGGTTTCTCTTAGATTTCGTATTACAGTTAAAAGAATCGCATATTTTGAACATTTTCCTGTTCGCTTATCTAGTCCAATATTCGATATAGATCTGATATTGGCGATAAGATCATAGATCAACTTATCTTGCTTATGAGTTAAATTATGTTCGGCAGATACTGTCTATCAAATTTCCCAAAATTAAAGCTACATTGCATTTTGAATACAACTCCTATTCCAAAATTCAGTTTTTTGCTTTTAAGTAATCGCATTCACATTCGCACTTGTAGGAGTATTAAAAAACGTACCTTCGACAATGAGATCTGAAATTGGTGCATCTACAGTTCTTGTGATAAATTCGTATTCCTAATTTCTTCGATGTAGCTCGTTGTGTTGTTCATTTGATGTGCTAACGGTCAGAATGACGAGTTGAACGTCTCAGTAAACAGAATATGCAAAATTTGTTAAAAATACACAACCTGGGTCTAACGGTCATGAAAAGAATGTCCTAGCTCATTGCGTTTTCAAGTCATTGAATTCGCACATAGAAATAATTCCCAAAATGTTCTTGGTATTCCAGAAGTATCCAAGAATGGATATTCTTCAAAATCTCATTGTTATTACAATATTTTTACAAATGAAAAAAACTAGTTATTTAAAATTTAGAAATTGATCTTAATGACTAATTTTTTGGAATGAGTATAGCATTTATAAATAAGGTATATTCAAAAATTTTGCAGGCTTTTATGTGAAATGTTAGAAATCAAATTTATAATTTTGTATACAACTTAGGCTGAAAGTTTCAGGGAACGTAATTTTAAGAAAGTTCGTTTTAGGAAACTTCCTCGAAATTAAATTCCAGTAATTCCAAAAAATTATATCGAAATCTGAATTTTTGTCTTTGTAAAATCGATATGAATGTTTAAATATTTCTTAATGTTAATTCTGAAAATAACTGGAGAGTGTATCTATATATTCAATGAAAAATATAGTAATCATAATTATCGCTTGAAGTTATCAATTAATTGAACGAATTTAGAATTTAAGGTATTCTCTGAGGTGCATCATTTTATTGATTCAATGGCTCTTTTGTTTCTGGCTTAATGTTAACTATAATTCAAAATTTCAATTTCAAAATTTGATGAAATATTTATCGTATTGTGTAGTAGTTTGATATCCAATAAAATCAAATTGACAATTTAATAGCAACGATATTCCTGATCTTCTAATATCTTGCAATGTCAAATTCGTTTTTGAAGACTTGATCTAAAGTTTCAAATTTGTCTTTTGTCCTCTAGATACTGAATTAAGAGGCTGTATTTTTAAATTGATTTCAGCATTTTGTACTAGTACCTATATGTGGAATATTTGTATTCGAGTAGCAAAACTTTTCGGGTAGCATGCAAGCCCTACATTTTGAATGCATTTGCGTATTTATATTGATGACAAGATTCTAAGAATTTAATTTTTAGATTCAAATGTCTGTAAAGATTGTAGGACTGGAAATTACACATTAGTCTCCATAATGTAATAAATTCTTTAAACCTTTGACATTCGAATTTGACTAATTAGATGACATTCTATTTTACATTTGTTATTTTGATTCTTATAATATAAAGAGCATTTGAGATATTGAAACATTTTTGTGATTTTTGCTTTTTTAAAATACTTAATTCTGTCGCTTAGTTGCAGACTTAAAACTAAAAATTCAGTAATTCGATTCGTGTCAAACGCGTAATGTATATAAGGGATTAGTTTTCAGGAGTACTTGATGTTCGGTGGAATGAGAAAACTTGTAATTTTCAATAAAATAATGGATATAATCAAACGAAGGTGGAAATTTTAAAAATATGGATCAATTTAATATACTTCTTTGTAATTGCAACAATCAGATTAAACGTAGCAGTAATTTTTCCATGTAAACAAGCATTTTTTATTTACGAACTTAAGTTCTTTAATGAAACTAGTCTATTATGGAACAATTTATTTTTGAAATGTTTCCCTGTTGAGATGAGTTTAAAAATGACATTTGTAAGTCGAATTTAAAACTATAGTGTGCAATGTCTGTAGAAAAAGCAATCGCCCATTCACAATATTTTGTTTTCTAAATCAGTAAAAGCTTATTCAATAAGCAGAAAATTCTGTAGGTAGCTTTTGTAAATATATAGAATTCGTTCTGATATTCATATGCGGAAAATGAAACAGGCGAATGTTTCTATAGAAGTAGTCAGAGATAACATGGGTCAAACATGCAGAGGGGGTAGATGGTATTGGTATGAAATAATTCTTTGAAGCCTCTGTTTTATAATACCGTCAAGAATTACGCATATATAGTCAATGCTTTGCTCTATAATGGAAATGAGGGATGAAAAATCCACTGACAATATACAGAATAGGGGAACAGTAAATTGTCAATGGTTAATATTTGGAGCAAAAGAACTGTAGATGATGATACTTATAAGGATAATGTAATGCAATACTGCACAAGATTTGTGGATAAGGGTGGCAAATTTTGGACTAAACATTGGTGGAAAGAAGACAATTGAGTCTTGAAAGTGAGTAATGTATGGGATCTGAGCATTAAGACGATGGCTGTAAGTAATGTCTAAAATAGAAAAATTGATAGAATAGAAGCCAATGAAAATTTGGGAGCTATGAATTGTGGAACTGGATATGCAAAGTAGCTTGAAATGCGAGTGATGCATAAGAAGTGCTGCTTAGCGGATTGGAGTGGGTAATGCGTGGGACAAACTTTGCTTGACTTTCGATGGGCAATGCGTGGGAAGAGCGCTGTTAGATTGAGGGAATGGGTAAATTGTGGGTCAAACATTGCAATGAGTAATACATAGAGCTTTGCTTCGCTGCTGCAGTGAGTGACTATGCGTTATTGGAGTTGGTAATGTATGGGGCGAGAGTCGCTTGGTAGTTGGAATGGGTAATGCTTGAGGCGAGTGCCGCCTGCCACTTTGTTGGAATGGGTAATGCTTGAGGCGAGTGCCGCCTGCCACTTTGTTGGAATGGGTAATGCTTGAGGCGAGTGCCGCCTGCCACTTTGTTGGAATGGGTAATGCTTGAGGCGAGTGCCGCCTGCCACTTTGTTGGAATGGGTAATGCTTGAGGCGAGTGCCGCCTGCCACTTTGTTGGAATGGGTAATGCTTGAGGCGAGTGCCGCCTGCCACTTTGTTGGAATGGGTAATGCTTGAGGCGAGTGCCGCCTGCCACTTTGTTGGAATGGGTAATGCTTGAGGCGAGTGCCGCCTGCCACTTTGTTGGAATGGGTAATGCTTGAGGCGAGTGCCGCCTGCCACTTTGTTGGAATGGGTAATGCTTGAGGCGAGTGCCGCCTGCCACTTTGTTGGAATGGGTAATGCTTGAGGCGAGTGCCGCCTGCCACTTTGTTGGAATGGGTAATGCTTGAGGCGAGTGCCGCCTGCCACTTTGTTGGAATGGGTAATGCTTGAGGCGAGTGCCGCCTGCCACTTTGTTGGAATGGGTAATGCTTGAGGCGAGTGCCGCCTGCCACTTTGTTGGAATGGGTAATGCTTGAGGCGAGTGCCGCCTGCCACTTTGTTGGAATGGGTAATGCTTGAGGCGAGTGCCGCCTGCCACTTTGTTGGAATGGGTAATGCTTGAGGCGAGTGCCGCCTGCCACTTTGTTGGAATGGGTAATGCTTGAGGCGAGTGCCGCCTGCCACTTTGTTGGAATGGGTAATGCTTGAGGCGAGTGCCGCCTGCCACTTTGTTGGAATGGGTAATGCTTGAGGCGAGTGCCGCCTGCCACTTTGTTGGAATGGGTAATGCTTGAGGCGAGTGCCGCCTGCCACTTTGTTGGAATGGGTAATGCTTGAGGCGAGTGCCGCCTGCCACTTTGTTGGAATGGGTAATGCTTGAGGCGAGTGCCGCCTGCCACTTTGTTGGAATGGGTAATGCTTGAGGCGAGTGCCGCCTGCCACTTTGTTGGAATGGGTAATGCTTGAGGCGAGTGCCGCCTGCCACTTTGTTGGAATGGGTAATGCTTGAGGCGAGTGCCGCCTGCCACTTTGTTGCTTCAGCGGGCAATACATGTAATATGAAAATTGTGTTGTGGGACGTAACATTTGGAAAGTTGAATTTGGAAGTAAATTTGTGGAATGTGAAAACTGTGGATTGAAATGCTATATTTTGCAAGAAGTGAAAAATGGAAGCATATGTATTGAATCGATCGAAAGGTGTAATGTGTGTTGCATAGTGTAAAGATCAAAGGTATGTGAAGTGTAGAAGTGTGTATTTAGTTGTATGAAAAGTGAAAGTGTATGGAATGCAAGAGGTGTGTACGTCTCGGTGTGAAAAGGTGTGTGGAATGCAAGAGGTGTGTACGTCTCGGTGTGAAAAGGTGTGTGGAATGCAAGAGGTGTGTACGTCTTGGTGTGAAAAGTGGCGTGTGTATGGCTCGTGGCTTGGCAATAGCGCGTCTTATTAGAGGATGCAACTTTCGAGTGCCATTAAGTATGAAGTGAGTTTTGCTGGATTACAGCAGTGTTGAGTGTGGATATCATGAATGGATTGAGTAATTTAATTGTAGTGAGAATACCCGGCCTTGAATAGAATTTGGATCATACTATTGGAGTACGGTATGCAATGGGAACTAGAAGTTTTTAGTTTTAGTAGCTTTCCTTGTTTCAGAAAAGGCATATTTATTCTATATTGATAAATATTTCTATTCCTTTGTCCGAGTCGTCTATTCTGTTTATGTCGCAGGTAACATTCGCTCATTTTCTGTAAGTTGATTTGAAAACGTTAGGTATTCAATACATTTAATTTTCACTCGGCGAGAATGGTTTCCGTGCGTTTAAAATAATTCCACAAGAATATTTTTGGGGAAAAAGATCGTTCAGTTTTTCTTCTTTCATGAGTAAATTGTTTCATATCCAAATTATAACAGTATAATTTCTTTGGTAATATCTTTATTTAGTTGTTTTGGAAGCATAGTGCTATTATATTTGAGTTTCTAGCAAATTATTTTTATAAACAATCATTCTTTAGAATGACAGTTCGGGGATTTGGAAATCAAGATGTATTTCGCTGCCCTCATGGATTTTATTCAACTCGTAACAGTCCCAAAAAGACGATTCATGCAATTCTTATAGGCCTTCACATCTTCTGCTTTATTTTCTAAAATTTCAGTACTTGCTCCTTCTACCGGTTTAGGTCTTGTAGATAAGCAGATAAAAATCTTTTGTTGGTCTCTTAAAACTCATGCATAGCTTTTAAAATGTCCCTTTTTCTAACATAAATTAAACAATTAAGGACTAAGTTACAATTAAAAATATTTAGGTTGTAACAAACGAACATTTTGCAAATTTTTGGTAAGGGTAAATCTCTTCCGAGGAGATCAAAGGGGGGTGGGTGGGACATTCCAGTTGATTTCATTATGTAATTTCTACTTGAATTGTCCTTTCAGAATGGTCAGAAACATCTCATAAACATAGCCAATTTCCTCCTTTCAAAGTGTTGGAATTCCATTCCCATTTTAAAATATAAAATGTGGTCTAGTCAGTAGCCGCCATTGTTAACTTAGTATTGAATAATCGCTCCTGTTTTTGTCAGCACGAAATACCTCTTTGTAATCTGGATTTTTCCACTTATCTTCGTAGCTTCAAATTCAAATCCCAAAAAGCATTGAATACGTGCATTTAGTTTTGTTTAAATTTCTATCAACCGAAGTGAAAAACTGAAGGATCAGAGCTGGCTCAGTGATCTTAAAATACTGCAAACTGAATGAGCATTTTAAACGCATTAGAAATGTCCTAAAATAAAATCATACTGAATTTAGCAAACACTTTGGACAACAAATACTCCAGTATTTATTAGAAAAAGTTGTAAACTGTCATTTGTAGGAATGCAGTTGTTGTGTTTAATAAAAAAAACTGATATTCAGATATTGCATCTTTCCTAAAACGTGTAATTAAAATGAAAGTAAAAAAAAAGTCTTTGAACTCATTTTAGGACTGTTAACTGTAAAAATTGCAGTAGGAAAATTGAAGCAAATATTAATCTTTGGATATTTTTTGAATGCCTTTTTACAAATTCACTTCGTAAGCTTAATTGTGTATTTGGTTTTGAATAATGTTGAGTGTGAATAATTATAAATCCAGTGGTTCAAGATTTCATTTAGAATCCTCGTTTAATTCTTACTTTTCATGCACTGCATAAATTGAAAACAAAGCTCTGCTTTTGTAGAATAGAATAAAATAAAGGATTTTAGCTTTTGAATTTTCGACAGCAAGATTATATGAATATTGTCGAGATTTTGACATAAGAAATGAGGATTATACACTCCCTGTATTGTTTATTTAATCAAATGTAATGCTAGAAAAATCAAGTACAGAACTTGCCTTATTGCTATCAATTATTGTATTGTTGATAAGACCAGAATTTAAAAGCGAGATTGGTTCCTTCCTTGATGTCATCTTGGATAAGGACACGACGCTAGTCTCAATGACTTCTTCATCGTCATCAGTAGACATTTTGTTCTTCTGGATATTCAAGAAATACTTTTCAGAATTCGTATCGAAGCTTCGGTAGTTCAAAAGCTTGGTAAGTTATAGATAATGTGAAAATTGTTATATTTAAATATTTTGTCATTTAGTGTTTAAAGTACTAATTTTTATTTTATGAAGTATTTAATAATTGTTTACAAATGCATCAAAAACTCCTAAGAACTTAATTTTTTAAATGATTAGAAAACCATCGTGAATGGTCTTCCCATAACTTTCTCGCATACTCTCTAATAAAGGTGTTAACTTGGAGAACCCTTGTATGTCACCGGCTTACAATAGTTATGGAATATAGCGAGGTTTTTTTGACGAGTAGTCTCTGGAATGCGTTTGATATTACCCGAGAACCGAATTTGTGTTTTGGATGCACTTTTCCCACTTGATTGAAACAAATTTGATCCAAAATTTCACTTGTAGCCACAAAATCACACGCCAAATTTGATGTATTTAAATCACTACGTTTTTGAGTTACCGCATTTAACTATTTCTAGAAGTACAGACCGACAGATAACCAAACCCTTGTTGGATTTGGTTCAAAATTCTATAGGTGTATAGACTATAGATGTTAAATCTTTGTACCAAATTTTATCTATCTAGCTCTCTTCGCTTTATAGTTATCGTGTTAACTTATTTCGAACAGCCACTCAGACAGAATTTCTTTAAACGAAATTGGTTCAAAATCTGATAGAAATCTACCAATTTGATGTTAAGACCACCTGTCAAGTTTCGTCTTTTTAGCTCAAAGCTTTTTTGAGTTATCTTAGTCACAGACAGACGGGCGGACATTTTACAAAAATGTGCTTTTCGAACGCGGGAAGATTCGTGAAAAATCTAGATTTTGAATTTTTTGACGATTACTATACTTTCTCTAAAATATGTATAATTAAAAAAAATGTTTTACAATGTGTTTAACTTTTCTTCACAACGAATTAACTATATTTTAAATATAGATGACAAAACGCTTAATTTAAATTCATTTTTTTTTTCTGATCAATGACTTTAACAATGAAATGGCAAATTCCATCTCGAATAAATCCGCATGTTACTGACATAAACTGAGATATATTCTCATGATTATTAATTTTATACGAGTTCTGAATAACCAAACTGATTTATTTTTTCAGATCTTAAATGGATGCTGAAACTTCATTTGGAAGAAAACTGAAAATAACAATCGAAATATTCAGATACAAGTATCCACTATTCAACAAGAGTATCATTGTAACCATTTATTAAATGAAACCAATTATCTTAACAAAGAAAAGCCTAAATGATCTTATCTTTTCTATTTAGGATAATTCTTTTCAGCTGAAAAGAACGAGATGAAACTGAGCAGTTAAAACAAAGAACTTATCGACAAGCTATATTAGCAGAAGCTTTAAAAGAAGACGGGCTTTTATGAAATAAAACATTGGACCAAACTAGGGTCCTGATGCGTCTCCTAAGCAACTTGCAAGGCTAGACAAGACGTCACTTTCTGGTTGCCGGAGTCTCATCTGATAATTACTCTCGGGTAACATGCATAACTTGAATACTAAATTTTTTTGACGTATTTATAGGCTGATATACCTGTAAATAACTTTTTGCATCTTGCGTGATAAAGGCATTCTGCAGGCAAATCCTTAAGTCTATAATTACCAAATTTGGCGCATTTATTTCTTGGGTAGAAGATTCTTATTTAAAATTTTTTTCATTAGATTTATAATTAAAAATTGATCGAAAATTTTCTTTTCATAAACTCTTAGTGTTAATGTAAAAAATAGTTTTTGAATCCATGGTTTAGTCTGAAATATTGTTTTCAGATACAAATTTTATTTATCAATTTTTTTTCTTTGATTATAATAAAGATTTTATAGGAATTAATTTTAAGCACAATTTGATAGCAACGCCTTCCTTTTATGTAATTGTATATGCGATTTTAAATAGTCAATATCAATATTTTAAGAGCTGTCTCGTGTTTAATTTTTCAATAACAAATTTTTCTAATTTCTAAAATTTGTAACTAATGCTTTGACATATTTTAAAGTTTTGGATGTTTTCCAAAATTTTTATGTTAACTGTCTTTCTTTAAATTGCAGGATGACCAAAGCTTGTTTACTTTACCAGAATTGTGTTGAAATTATAAATTTTTGAAGAAGCAAGATGAGGTAGGTACAATTTAAAAATTGACTAAGTGGGTGGGAATTTCCTTGTGTAAAGTTTCGAGGTGTTTTTAGTAATGAAGTTTTCTTTGCAAATTTAAGTCCATGATGATAATCCATGATAAAAAAGTACCTATTATGATGGAGAAAAAATTTTGGATATTAGTAAAAACTGTAAAACTTTGCTAATTAAGAAATCTCAAACGAGTGGGGATTTTACGCCAAAGAAGCGTCTTTTTTAAAATCAAAATTGGAAGCAATCTGATCAGAAAATTAAAAGTTTATATTTGTTCCTGATTTTCAGTCTTTTTATGTAAAGCTGGATTTAGAAAACTGGGAGTTGGATCTTAAGAGGGAAAATTTGTAGAAGTTTGCTATAAATGCAGCATATCATCAAAAAAAATTATCGTGTCTAATATTTTTTTTGAGGTGTACACAAAAGTACTGTAATCGACGAAAAAATTCGATCTCGAGATTTTAACGAATGTCTGTTATATATAAAAAAAATCCAGACTCTGAAAAATGAGTTTTTGGAATTTTCCATTTCTTTTTGTACCCGAAATTAGGCCTTGAACTAGACGAATGATAACGTGTATTTGGTCTTTACACCAAATTTACAGATTTTTATCCAATTTTGACCAATCCATTCAAGAAATTTTACAATCTGAGAAGTGAACACTAAAACTGCAAAATGAGTTAAGTGGATGAAATTTGGTACAGTTTTAAGATCTAAATGACGGATGCATGTCAAATTTTGAAATTTATCAACTCGTTGATCGTCTATCGGCTTGTAATTCATATGCGTGTAAAGACGAGAAATAAAAACGCAACGCCTTATATAAATGAAATTTGGTATGCGATTTTTACTAAAACTGAAGTTCTGCATCAATTTTTGGTTTCAATCGGGAGGACATAAGATTACAAAATTAGATAATCAATTTTCCTTACTATAATACTGAAACGTAAAATTAAAAAATCTAAGCTTTCGTGGCATTTATAACTGTCTTCAGGTATACAATATTTAGGCGGGATGTGGCAACACCGTTATTAGGAAGTATACGAAAAAATATCCAGTAGGATTGCGAGTTCGCAAATTGTATAGACTAAGTCTATGACAAAGAATACCGACGTGCTCTGATTGGTTTAAGCCTTGGCATCTTTTTGGCAATGTTTGGCACTCACAATAGTGTAGTTTTCGCTTATTTGGCTCAAACTTTGTACTTTCATTAGTTTTATGGCAGATACGAGTGAATATCAACACGACCTAATTTTTATTAATATAATTGTTTTCTCTAAATATTACTAGTAATACTACTAATACTAATTATTAATAATAATATAATATTACTAATAATACTAGTAATACAAGTAACTAATGTTGTTTATGCGCAGAAGTATAAAAACTAAATGAAAGTCATTACCTAAAATATGATGCAGCAATTAAATAATTCTTATTTTTCTATTTTCGTGCCTTTATTAGATAATTTATGCAGTCATTGAAACTTGTTGCTAAACGTTTGTTACTTACCCATCAAATACATATAGGGAGATGATTACTTAATGCCCAAAATGTATAAATATGTAAGCTTTAACGGAAAATGTGATTTCGTAGCTAATTTTTTTAGTTATATCAAAATAATATTAAGAAGAAACACACACAAAAATATTAAAAATAAATTGTAATTTTTATATTTCCTGAATTTAGGTTTCAGGATTTGATCTTTTCCGCTGTATATGTGTTCCAGATTAATATTACATGTAAACTGTAAAAAATAGGGAGGGGGGGATAAATTCACAAATTTTATTAATTTTTATAAAAATATATTTCAGTATGGCATCTTTTTGGCAAAACATTGCCAAAAAGATGCCAAGGCTTAAACCAATCAGAGCACGTCGGTATCCTTTGCCATAGACTTAGTCTGTACAATTTGCGAACTCGCAGTAGGATTTATCCTGATTCAACTTAACCATAATCAGTTTAGTGACTGCATAATATCCTACAGTATTTCTTTTTATCGCTTTGATGCATTAATTTTTAAAAAATCCTTTTCAGAGTTATCAAGTCTGGAGATTTTAGACGAACTTATCCGCATGCCTCGTGAAAGCTGGGCTTATGCACGATGGCACGGTCTTTAGATACAGTTGGATCTTTTCAAACACAGCTGAGAAGACTTTTTTCTGGACATCATCGATTTCTTGCTATTCCGGTTCTTTGCCACAACATAAGAAGTGAAGAATGTCATAAACAACCTGGTGCTGACAGATGTGCAATCTTATGGCATTTTTAGTGTAGTGTCGAATTTGCGTGTCAATTGCTCCAGCTATGGATTAGGGGTCCAATTTTGAAGGTACCGACACAAACGAACAAGTGTCATATGCTAAATTTACAATATAAATGGAATTACACAAGGGCCTCATCTATCAAATAGCTTAGTGTCTCGTCCAAATGTGATATTGGACATTATACCAAAAATGAAATAGGAGCCAGCAATATGAATCAATTATACAAATGAATATATAACCTATCCAAAGTTGAGCTGTTATATGTTCCTTGTGGTCAACAATCTTTTTATGGTAATTTCTAAGCAAATTTAGGCTTTTGAAATATTAATTGACCCTATTTGAATGCTCCATTTTCTGAGTTTCTTGCAATATTAACTTTTTAAATTTCCCTAGTGCGCTACAATATTTATGTTAATGCTCTTTTAGAAGCCTACATGTGTTTGAATTGTCTAAAAATTGAAAATATGTATATTTTATTTCAAGAAACAATCGTTTCTCAATTCCGATTTTCACTCAAAATATTTGGTTAAAATAACATTTCTGGTTTAAAACTTGAAGCTTAATAGAAATAGAAGCTCCTATTAAACTTACGGAGAGAATTTTTCGTTTTAGAAAAACTGTATAGCTCAGTTATGAGGCAGGTACACCTTATTTTAAAATTTGAATCTTGACAAAGTCTTTAATTTTCTTTATTGTATCAGTCTTGCATTTTCTTAATAACGGATGAAATAATTAACTTATCTACGCAGTAATAATTGATATTCTAAGTTTCAGCATGCGCTGAATAAATTTTCTGCTAATCATATTCAATCCTTAAACATAGCTCTGGCTGACCCAATAAGAAAAGCAGCTAGCTGGAACTACGATAATATATGGTTAAAACAAACAATGTAAGCATTTGTTTTCCCGGCTGTCAAGCACTTCCTTGTTTGAAATTGTTTTCAATGTAATCCAGTAGAATGGGAATTTTCCCTCCTGAGATAGCTGTGCACTTGCGCACCAATTGTATAGCTGTCGTTAGATTAGGAATTGTTGCGTGAATCAGACTCGTTTAATTCTCAGCAGTCTTTCGGTTTTTTCCGTATTTTATTGAATGTCGTGTTAGCCTACAATTAAAAAAATCGATGCAAATGATAGCAGTTTTGAGATTAAATCTTGTATGGGAAAAATTAGATTTAAAAATTTTTCTTATTTGCTATCTACCATTATATAAAATTTTTGAAAGTAGCATCGTTTGGAGCTTTAAAGTTTTAAAAAAAATTTCACTTAGTAACTAACATTTTTTTATTTGTAAATCTTCTAATTGCCTAATATCCAATAAAATATTGTAAATTTCTGCATTCGTAAAAAATTATGTAAATATAGAATTTTTTAGAGGTTTTTATCTGTATTTGACTATAAATTTCATTTATTGACATGTTCTCATGCTCCTCTAGTTGCTTATTTTAAAACTCAAATGTATTTAAGTGCATTTTTTGTTTCCATTGGTTAGTCGGCTGTTTGATCTTTAAATTTTTAGTATTAATTTGTTAGAATCATAAAATCTTATTTGAAAGCATCAATTCTAAAAGTTGGTGTTTATATCGTTTATTTTAATCAAGGAAGAACTATTGATGATGAAAACTGGACAACTCATTGTTTCTAATGTGGATGAAACAAAAAATTTATTATAATAACATCTGATTGTTGAAAAACTTGTTGCAAATAATTCGCATAGTAAATATGCAAACATAAATAAGCAAATGCATAGAAAGAAAACTTTTATAGTTTACATAAACTAAGCTGGATGTTAGGAATTTATTTGAATTGTTAATTGCAGATTATTTTAAAGACCGTTAAAGTTTCAGATAGTGATTGTAAACATTTGAAAATTTTTTGGCAAATACTTCGAGGTTTTATACTTGTGAAGTTTATCATAAGATAGATATTTTAGAATGTATAGTAATTTGTCTAGAAGTTAAAAAATATTAACAGCGGTTAAGTTCAAATAATATTTCAGTATACATTCGTCCAAAAACCTCTAATCCTAATTTTCAAAATCTTTATAATTTATGCAGGTAAATTAAAATATATTGCCATTTTTTGCTTCCGTTCACAAATATATATTGCTTTTTAAAAATTAGTCTTAATATTTTTTCCCCTCGTTTTAAATCGTTTTCGCGCAGAAATGTCCGATTGGCTCGGCCGGCCAGTCAATCGGATATTCCCTTAATTAAAAAAATTGATCATCATGCCTGATCAGCATGATGACCAATTAAACGTGTAAGATAAATGTTTATGGATAATTTTTGAAGAATGAAATATTGTTACATTTCTAAAAAAAAAATGTTTTAAATGCAAAGAATGGCAATGGCACACACACATTTTTAGTTATCTTTATTAAATCCTAATCGTATGCCAGTTCTAAAACATGTGAAATTTGCAAGAACTTTTATTGAATTTACATAATTTTTTTTAATTTCTTTTGGAAAATATTCTTAAATTTAAAAAAAATCACTTGAGTTTTAGTTTCACTATCATCATAGAAATTTAAAAAAAAATTGTTCGTTCGTTCTTGACTATTTTCAATCAATGTTTCTTTTTGGAAATATTTCATTATCGTTTGCATTAAGTAAAACAATAAAATCAGACTTTCTAATCATATTTGCCCTCTGAATACATCTCTACATTTTCATCTGCTTTTATCAAATTTGTTTCATATTTGTAAAGATTAAATTTTGGAATTGATTTTTTTTCTTCCTTTTTATCATGCGTTATAATATTGAATTTTGTGTATTTGATCATGCACGGTCAAATGAATTGGTCTTAAACTATTTTAATACTGCCTAATTATCAATTAATTGTAATTTTTTTTTTCATATTAGCCGTGCTACTTTGTATTTAAGTTTTTAAAGATTAATTCATATTTAATAATGAATTATATATTAAAATGTTCACTCTAGAACTTTTTAAAATGAGTTTTTAAGCCTTTTAATAAGTGTTTAAAATTGATGAATATTGCATACTTACAAAGATGTAATTCTGTTGATTTTTTTTTTTTTTTCACTGTTGAATTTTTTTATTGTATACTTGTGCATTTTTGCTGTCAATGCACTATTTTAATACTTGTAATTAAATTAATCGATCAATTTATATTTTGATTGCTTATTAATGACTTTAATAGATTATTTTTCGAGAAATTTTTGATTTCAATATCCTTTAAATATAAAGTTCATTAATGAAGAATAAAAGGTAAAAAAATTTTTTAATTTCAGTACATTAATAAGCGTTTCTAAAATTTATTTTGCAACATTTTACTCTGAATAGAATTAAAAAAATTTTTTATTAATAATGCTGTAACTTTACAATATGTTAATAAATCTGTTTGTTACACTTGAAAATGAATTTTTCCTGTCAGTTTTTTCCTGTTCCAGTTTGTTAAATTTTATGAAATTGTAAACTTCATAGTTTATGCCACATAAATAGCAGATGCTTATAATTATAGTTCGCTGGAATTTTGCAATTTATACAAATTGAAATGTCCAGGCCTCTAACTGTATTAAAGTAATATCAAGAGGAATGAAAACTTTCATAATGAATCCCTGTCAATTTTTGTAGTATTTTCTTAGCTATAACTACATGCTGATTTTATATAAATTTGCTTGGTAATTTCCTTAAACTGCTGTCGTTTCATTGTTAAATCTTTTTGTTACAAAAATTATGGATTAATTTAGCATTTACTTATTACTATACTACTGAACAAATTTAATTAATATTTGAAAAAAATGTATTAACATCAAGTGTCATCCACTACAAATTTAAAAAAATGTATTTGAACGTGAGTGGATAATTACGAAATATTTTATTAACGACAGAAAATTTGAACAAGATATATAATATATAGGGAGAGTGTGAGCTAACAGTAGGAATTGAAAAATATAGTCCACTTCATTTTATCGAGCTGGAGACAGCTATTAATTACTTTCAGAACAAAATTGATTCGTTGCTTAGACTTACTTATGAGGAAGGACATCCTGGCGAAGTGGCTTTTTTTTCAATTTCTAGCTTTAGGATGTTTCCAAATGTTCTATACTTTCTGCCAATTTTTATCTGAAATTAATAATAGGAAAAGGATTCTGTTCTGTTTTTACTTTCTTAAATAAATTTCTCTTAAATCGATACAGAAAAAATAACGACTAAAAGTTTTTTAACGTGTGAATTTCAGCAGGCGAGGAAACAACGTATAACTGAAACTTTGCGCCTTTTGCGGCGTACGAATGACTTTCTTTTTCATTACAATGATTATTAATTCGGGATTGTGGCGAAACAATGTTTAAACCGCATTTCCATCAATCATATAAAAGTGGCTTTACTGTATATCTATAGTTCTTGTCTTTCAACTCAATTAACCTATTCACAGCTCTCTTGTAATTAAATTGTTGCATTCCGCAATAAGATTAATATTTTTTGGCATTTGTCTTAATTATGAATTTTTTTTTTAATAACTGAAGATTTTTAAAACTTAGTTCTGTGGAGCTCAAATGATAAAACGTGCAGAATTCTTCGAAAACCTTGTTGATCGTTATAGGTGAATTATATCAATTAGTTAATAACATATGTGCAACTATAATAAAGATTAATATGTATATGATACACTGTTAGATCTAAGGCTCCCAAATTTGGCATACAGATACAATGGAAATTGGAAATATTTAAGAGAAATTTTTGAAACTTCTATTAGAATTTTTATCAATGAAAAACTAAGAAAGTTTAGCATTTATCGAAGATAATTCTCGAAACTATTATTGCTCAAACGATTTTTATAATCTTAAAACTAACGTATTTTTTAATTGTATTAATTTAATAGTCGTGTGTGTAAATTTAGATTTTTCATATTTTCAGCAATAGAAACAAACAATACAACTATTGTATTGTTTCACAAAAATTCAAACCATTTTAATTGTTTCATCAAATATTGAATCGCATCAGTTTCAATTATTTGGTTGAAAGCTAAGCGAGTTCGCAAATTGTACAGACTAAGTCTATGGCAAAGGATACCGACGTGCTCTGATTGGTTTAAGCCTTGGCATCTTTTTGGCAATGTTTTGCACTCATAAGAGTGTAGTTTTCACTTATTTGGCTCAAACTTTGTAGCTTTCATTAGTTTTATGTCCGATGCGAGTGAATATCAACACGACCTAATTTTTATTAATGTAATTGTGTTCTCTAAATATTACTAGTAATACTACTAATACTAATAAATAATAATAAATATTACTAATAATACAAGTAACTAATGTTGTTTATGCACAGAAGTATAAAAACAAAATGAAAATAATTACTCAATATATGATGCAGCAATTAAATAATTCTTATTTTTCTATGATTTTCGTGCCTTTATTAGATAATTTATGCAGTCATTGAAACTTGTAGATGAACGTTTGTTACTTTCCCATCAACTACATATAGGGCGATGATTACTTAATGCCCAAAACGTATAAATATGTCAGCTTTAACGGAATATGTGATTCCATAGCTAATTTTTTTATTTATATCAAAACAATATTAAAAAGAAACACACAAAATATTTTTAGTAAATTGTAATTTTTATATTTTCTGAATTTAGATTTAAGGTTTTGATCTGCTCTGCTGTATATGTGTTCTAGATTAATATTGCATGTAAGCCGTAAAAAATAGGGGGGGGAGGATAAATTCACAAATTTTTATTTTTATAAAAATATATTTCGGTATGGCATTTTTTTGGCAAAACATTGCCAAAAAGATGCCAAGGCTTAAACCAATCAGAGTACGTCGGTATCCTTTGCCATAGACTTAGTCTGTACAATTTGCGAACTCGCGAAAGCTGAGGGGAAAAAATGTTTAATATCTGTATAGTTTATATTGCGAATTTAACAGTGAAGTTACAGCATCATGAAAGTAAAAAGATAGAATCGGACAATTACGTTTTTAAGCGCCTGGAAGTCATGAGACACGATTGTTTCAGGATAGTCCAAATACAAAATAAACGGAATAAATGTAAGATTATTAAACTCACCCGGTTTTAATTTCTGTCATCTTTAGATGTTTAAAACTTTTATTTTGCGAGAGAATAATGTATATGAAGCCATGTATAGGAGGTTTAATTGAAACTAAATATAACCAATATTCCTAATCAATCAATTGGTCGACAAATGAAGCTAGTTAAAAATGCAAATTGAAGCTACTGATTGGCAGCATAATAATTCATGAAATAAATCTGCTGATGTAACATGTTTGTTAATATATTGTTACGAATCTGTAGTGCTGCTTCCCAGCATAGTTGGTTCCACCATCGGAAAGAATGTTTTACAGTCATCTGTATTGGACGGAGTCAGTGTATCGCGTCAGAGGTCCCGGAGCTTGGCGACAAACTTGGCGACCATTTGGGGACTTTGGCGCCAAAATAGATTATACCCGAAACATCGAATTTTCTCGACCCCTTCCATTAGGAACCGAGATACGCCTTGAATGTTCCTGATTGGTTGAGAGGCTCCTAGCCCCGCCTCCTGAGACCTATAAAAGGAGCTGCAGCTGCCGGAGAGTCGTCGTGAACCAGATCGGAGAGAGTAGTCGTGAATTGAGGTGCCGTAGTCGGAAGCGACAGAGTAGAGTAGTCGGGATCGATGGTAAAGAACTGGCCTTCCAGAGATAAGCGGAGCAGAGACGGAGTCAAGCTAGTGCTGAACTAAGCTGTGCGCTACTGTCTGCAGTAGAGACTGTTGTATGCTGCACGTCTCGGCTGAAGATAATCGTCTTCTGTGTTGTATATAGCTGTCGTCTTTGTGCTGTCCTGTGTGTCTTCGTGTAAATAAACGTCGTTGTTTTATTTTCTACTGCCGCCTGCTGATTGAGCGTTCTCCACACCATATAACTCCCACTATCCAAACGAACCCCCGGGAAATTTTGTAACAATATTATCACATAGTGTCAAGTCCTTGTCTTGAATTTAGTGGAAATTGAAACAGCAAAAAGATGTCTAGCTTCAATTTCATTTTCCAGTTTGCTCCAGAATTAAGCAACTTTTGTGAGAATTTTATATTCGTTAGTTAAAAAAAATTGCCAAAATAACATAATTTCAATATGTTATGCTTATTAATAACTCGCAAAATATTAAGCAAACATAAATTTGTATTTTCATCTTACTTTTCCAATTATATATATAACGTATTCAAATTGTTATTCGTAATACACATATATGAAAATTTTACATTAGGAATTGATTAATTTAATTTATTAATGGTTATTTAATATATTTGTAATAAATAACTTTTAGACATTACTGTAGTTATTGCTGTTTGCTGTTGTTTGACTTCAAATACTTATTATTTCAGATGTATTCAACGCTGTCGGTTCAACTACAACTGTTATTTTGCAGGCAAATAAAGTATGTTCTTTGCATGCTTATTTTCCTTTAAATTTTTAGAAAATTCATATTACCACCAATAATCAGACAGCCAAAACAACTGGTAAAACAGAAGACTATTATACAACCCGCAAGTAATAAAGCAGTTATAAATAGAAACATAATTATTTTTTTTCCTTTCAAATATTCACGTTTTGCATTTTATTTGCTATATATTTAATTTGTTGTGTTCATGTTGAGCTATATTGTATGATTAGCTATATTATAAACAAGTTTCATGCATATAGCTAATTAAGAAATGATTTTTCAAAAATTCATTATTTTTATTGAATCTATTAATGGAGTTATAAAATTTGTTATATCTGTTCAGTAAAATATTGTATTAAAGCGACGGGGAGATAGCAATGGGTATCAATATTAACAAAAATGTAGCACGGGGACGGAGGGGTTGCAATCTTGACAATTCCTCCAAGGGCGCAGGGCTATATATGTACTGCCCTACTTGATGTTACTTGATTTTATTAAAATCGTATTTCTTCCTGTTGGCGTGACATAGAATTTAGAGAGTTTGAGGCAGAATCAGTTGCCGTCATCTTCATCTGACCAAGATCCAAAATTACGAGGGCTGCCCGAAAATAGCCTTTGAATTGTTATAAAATATGCCTATAACTATAACTAAACTCTGTCCAACGTATGATAGTTGACGGCGAAGCATGAAATCCAACGTTGTATATAATACCTAAAACTAACCGGCAATGTATGAAACGACTCATATTTCCCACATTTTCTACCGACTTGGAAATTGTGAAGGAATTTTAAAATAAGTACATGCGAGATCACAATTCACTTTATGCCATAAGAACTTGCTTAGAATTGAAGATAGTGCTGACTACGAAATTCCTCTCCGGTCAGTTGCAATTGCTTAATCCAGTGGAAGTGGTCAAGGATCCGCCAAATGTATGCATGAAACAAAGTGCCAAAATGTGAAATGTCTGGCCGTGAAAAACGTGATGAAACGTAATTCAAAATGTCATTCAAGCCTGCCATGTTGCAACAATGGTAGGTTAATTTAATTTTTTTAATTTTATATGAGAATTTTATTTCCCTTAATAAGAAAGGCATACATTTTGTTTTGTACAGTTTTCATTTTTCTTTACTTATTTTGAACAAATTTTTTAATGGCACTCTCATTATTTTTTCAAAATAATACTTGTATTTTTGTGGAATGCATGTCATTTATAGAATAGCTTTAACAGAATATTTTCCATATTTGCCTAAATAGCATTGTCATTCAATATAATGCCTAAATATTATATAGAATTCCTAGGGAAAGTATGCAATAATTCTCGTATTTCATACCTGAACACGTCCAGTACTATATACAATGCCTAGGCATTCTATAGAATGCCAACGTTTCATGCTTTGACGGTAGCATATATAGGGTGTTCATTAATTATTGTCGGGGTTTCCGTACCTCATAACTTTCGAATAAAAAATATTACGCAAAAATCGATTACGTATTCGTAAATTTCAATTCAAAGAATTTTATTAATGATATTAAAGTGTAAAGCTTGCACAATTTGCACTTTGTAGGCATTCAGCTGAAGGCGATAATGTATTCGTAAATTACAACTCAAAGAATTATGAATACGTAAATTACAACTCAAAGAATTATGTATTCGTCAAGTACAACTCGAAGAATTATGAATATGTAAATTACAACTCAAAAAATTCTGTATTCGTCAAGTACAACTCGAAGAATTATGAATATGTAAATTACAACTCAAAAAATTCTGTATTCGTCAAATACAACTCGAAGAATTATGAATATGTAAATTACAACTCAAAGAATTCTGTATTCGTAAAGTACAACTCAAAGAATCACCTTCTTCTGAATGCCTACAAAGTACAAATTGTGCAAGCTTTACACTTTAATATCATTAATAAAATTCTTTGAGTTGTAATTTACGAATACGTAATCGGTTTTTGAGTAATATTTTTTATTTGAAAGTTAGTGGTACGGAAACCCCGACAATAATTAATGAACACCCTTTATATCCACATGCAACATTCCCCACTATTCTCATCTAATATATATATTGACCATTTTTTTTTCTATATTAATAATTTAGTTTTCTCCTCAAATATTACGAGACCGCATTACAGCTATAAGCCAAACTACACATATTGAAATCTGTTATCCATTGTATCACTTCATCCAAATGATCAGAATTGTATAATAATGGTACTGATGATGTGAAAGTATCATTATCGCCATATAAAATCAAATTTCTTTAACTTGTGGTGGTAACATTATGAGCCAGTTAACAACTTCCGGAGAAGAGTGTACACTTTTGTCTAGTGGCTTTGTTACTCGGCTATGAACCCTAACGTTGCGAGTTCGAACCTCAACCCGCACAAACTCTAGGTTTACCATGAGTTGGCATATTTCTATTTTTACCAAAGGAGTCAAAATGACCCTTTCGGTATTTAATTAGGAAAAATAAATTGACCTATTTATTAGGAAGTTAAAGTGGAAAAAACTTTTATATTTTCAATATATTTGTTGAGTTGTGGTGTAATGAAAGGGCAGCTCCTCTTTGTTTATTTACTAAAAAAAAATGTTTATTTTCTAGTCTAGGACTTCAAGACCATCTATTCTTCGACCAAAACACTGACTCACACGTCTTTTTACTAACAATCTATAACACTTTCTATCTGACTGACTTTCGGCTTCGTCTTCTTGCTTTTTATATACACAAATTTTACTAACCCACACTTGTTTCTTTATTTATACCTATATCTATGTGCGTCCTTATCAAGCCGTTACATATCTAAATAAAAATATATGTAATCCCAACAATATTTATTCGAATGGTCAAAATGACCCCTTCGGAAAAAGTAGGTATACTATATATATTCCTCCGAAACTAAAACAAAAAGAAAAAATATTTACGATTATATATCTTATAAATGTAAGTAAAAATTAATTAAAGTGTTGTCATAAAATACAACAATAATTTTTATATAAAATTAAAGAAAAATTTTCTGAGAGGGGTCGAAATAGCCACTTGGTAAACCTAGTGGTAAATCACCGCCTTACGTTAACCATAGTCAAATAATATCTGTTTATATATACGAGTGGGCGTCTGTAATATTACTCATTTTGCTATACGTTTTTATTGCATAAATATTCAAATCACGCGAAAAAGGTTACATTTCGACCTTGAGCGCAATAGTTTACCTGTCACATCCGCAGTCCACGTGTCCGAATCCGCGGTTTGTTTTCGGCCAGTTTTATTTGGCGACTGTCCAGTGAGCGATAATTTAAACTGATCTGATTTAAACAGTAAAAGCTTCAAACGGCATACTTCGACTCTGGTAGGTTTGAAAAACTCGTTTCCCAAGTCGATAACAATAAGGTAGATCCTCATTGAAGTGCAAGATGGAGGATGTTTTGAAAGTTTCATTGAGGAAGTAAGAACTGGTTAAAGGTTTCACGGTAAATTAATTTACTATGCACGGTTCGTATAATTAAATAGTTATCTTGGGCGCTTTAAAATTCTGTTCGCGTTTTCTCTTTTAATCAAGATATAATGGCAACAAATTTATTTTTCTTTGAAATTTGATGCTTGGTAACATTAAAGACTGCTCTGATATAAAAGATCTAATAAATTTGAGCTCTTTTGTTAAAAATAATTTGGTAATCTCACAGAACCGTTATTAAGAATTCAAGAACCTGCGGCTCAATGAAAATATCAAATTAATAATCGAAAAAAGAAACTGCGGAACAAAGTAATCATTAATTCTCTGATTAAAGCTTTATGATTTCGCAAATCTCAGTCTTATCAAAATTGGGGCTGCAAACACAATTTCTGTCAATCTTGATCAGTTGCAAGATAAATTTTAATAGTTACATTATATATATATAAAAAAACATTTGATTTATTCCATATTCCTCTGAGATATATTATATTTCTATTTATCGCATTCATTTTGCATATTTATTTAATCTATACTTATAATAAAGCTCAATGTGTGTGTGTGTGTTGGCGCTCTACAGGCCAGGTCATTTGACATACAGCTACCAAATTTGGTACATGTATACCTTAGAGGTCGGGAATGTGCACCTGGGGTCCCTTTTTTTGAATTTTTAATTAGTATTTTAATTATTAATTAAAAACTAACTTTCCCGCCAAAAGAATCTTCCATTTTCCCCACCGCCAACTTTTTCGCCAAAAAAATCTTCCATTTTCTCCACCGCCAAATGAGTAAGACTACAGCTTTTTTTTCTCCCAACAGTAATAAGGCTAGGGTTACCATTTTTCGGCGGATTATTTCAAACGATTATGTTTATTTTCTTAATGTTTTATGCATTTAAAATTAAACATTGTTAGTTAATCCATGCTTCAGATTCATTCTGAAGTACTTTTGAATTAAAATAACACAGAATAAAGGAAATTAAAAATGTATAATCTGCATAGCGTTACCGCAACTGGCGTAGAAAAATTCACGCATTTGCGTTACCCAACTGGCGAAGAAAATTCACGCATGCGCATTGTTCTGATTGTTGTCATGACAACCACTATCAACGGATGATTCAAATTATTTTTAGGTTAGTTGCATGCTTTTGTAAGTAAATCGTATTTATGTTAGTTATATATTTTTTTTGTATATGCTTACAGTTTTAAGTACATCATTTTTTAAGTAGTTTTTTTAAACCTGTTTTCGACCGATTATTTTAAACGATTCATTTTATTTTCTGAGTGTTTAATGCATTTAAAATGAAACATTGTTAATGAATCGATCTGTTCATGATGAATCTGAGAAAATTTTGTTGACAAATTCTTGAGATATTACATAAATTAAGAAAGATATTCTTTAGTGCCCATAAAGTTTAAACGCTCAGTGACTCTATTATCAGTAATCATATTATAAAAAAATGCTTTGTTTCAGTAAAAAATATTATTATATTAATTTCAGATTAATCATTTACACTTTAATTTAAAGCATAATTTCTACGAGGGGTAACAGAAAATGAGAGAGATACATATTACGTTATGACTGAAGGCCTTTATAATATTATGAGTGAATTATATGATTATCAAAATTTGAAGTTTTATTATATTTTGATGAAGAATCTATTAAAGTTGGAATTGCGTAAAACATTTAATTATTAAAATTTAAACGAACATTAAGATTGGCGAACCGACTGGTTGTCAAAGGCGGCTAGTATCAAAATATATTCAAACTTTAACTTTACATAAAAAAAAGTATATAAATATATTTCATTTCTAAGCTTATTCATTTGATAGATATAAAAATATGTATAATTTATAATACAAAAGTATTAATCAAGTACAATTAAATAAAGTACTATAGTACACTCGCGAGTATCCGGTTCGCGACTATCTGGCTTCCGTACTATTCGGCCTCATTTTTTTTATCGTGATTAAATGAGGAAGGCATTGCATTGGCAACATTCTTTATCTTTCGTGCATTTAATTTAGGAGACAGTCAGAAAAATATGTTAAAATGCGAACAGTTTATATCCTTTAACTTACTTTTTCTCTTATAAATCCTTGAAACGTGCATTGCTGTATATGAATATATATAAACTACCAGTACAGAGACTTCTATTTTAACTCGACACATTACCGGCATGATTCATTCCGCATTCACATTCTACGAGACTGGGGATAAACAAAGTACTTACATATTATAACAGTAAGTTTAGGTATAAAAATTTTGTTTTCTGGTATTGGTGGACAAAGATATTGTTACGAAATTTCCGGGGTTCGTTTGGATAGTGGGGGTTATATGGTGTGAAGAACGCTCAATCACCAGGCGGCATTAGAAAATAAAACAACGACGTTTATTTACACGAAGACACACAGGACAGCACAAAGACGACGACTATATACAGCACAGAAGACGATTATCTTCAGCCGAGACGTGCAGCAACAACAACATACACAGCAGCATATAATAAGACTCTACTGCAATGACAGTAGCGCACAGCTGAGTTCAGCACTAGCTTCACTCCGTCGCTGCTCCGCTTATCTCTGGAAGGCTAGTTCTTTACCGTCGCTTCCGACTACTCCTGGTTCACGACCACTCCCCGGCAGCTGCATCTACTTTTATAGGTCTCAGGAGGCGGGGCTAGGAATCTCGGTTCCTAATGGACGGTTCGGGAAAATTCTCGATGTTTCGGGTATAATCTATTTTGGCGCTAAAGTCGCCAAATTTGTCGCCAAGTCGACAAAGGGTCGCCAAGTTTGTCGTCAAGCTATGGGACCTCCTATGGAACAAACTATGCTGGGAAGCCGCATCACAGATTCGTAACAATATAGAACAATATAGAATTTAGGCAATACGAGTTGCCTCTTGCGACCTCCTGCCTCGTTGACAATATTGGTTATATTTAATTTTATGTATATCGTTCAGATATAAATTCATGTTCATGATTCCGTCAAATCTACTGACAGTAATGCCAAATTAATTTAATTGGTTTACTTTTTATTTGTTTTGTACAGGAGGCTTTCTAATGAAAATTAGTCTCAGAACATCATAGCATAATTAAAAACGCAAATATCCAATAAATTTACCTTTTAAATTTTACGATATTGTAATTAGTTGTTTTATAAACTAAGCAGATATTAAATAGAATCTTTTTTTTTTAATTTTCAATAATAGAAGAAAATCGAATGGTTAAATATTTGATGAAACAAGGAAAATTGTTTGAATTTCAGGGCAACATTATAATTTATCGTTGTAAATAAGAAAAAAAAAATATTTTTTAAAAATTGCCAAAATTCATGAAAAAAATTCCCTGATTTGTAAATTTCTATAATTAAAAAAAAAACAATTTTTTGAACTTTCAAAAAATAAAATAAATTTGTTATAAAATTTATCTTTGTGCAATAAGTTTTTCAGAAGTTAATGCGGAAAAACGCCAAAATACATATCAATTTTTAATTGGTGAAAATTTTAATTAATCAAAAAAATCGACTGGAGGTGCACATTCTCTTCCTCCAAACTATATATGTGCTACATGTGGTAACTGTAAGTTAAGCGGGTTGATTTATATTGCGCTAACAAACACACATTCACCTCTTTTATAATTATAAATAAAATGTAAACTAATATAACAATTCATTTTATAATTTTTTTTGAAAGAAAAATGTTTATCTAAAATTTTTAAAGCGTTAATTTGCAATCAACTCATCGATAATTTTGCTTTCATCAGTATTTTCTAAAATGTTACATTCTATCAATAAAAGACATAAATCATTCAACTTACATTGGCCTAGCAATAATTTAAAATAGTTTTTAATGCTTTTTACTGTTCGAAATCATTATCACTGGCTACAAGACTTAATAAATATTATTTTTCGTTTTAACATGTTTTCTGGTATTGGTGGTTTCATGTTCTGACTTAAGGTAAATCTATATTAAGATCAGTGATAGCTTTGAGATTAGAGGTGTTCCTGAAATACAACACAGTTTAATCCAAAGGATAATACGGTCTTGATAATGTGGTGATAGTGGTTCAAGATTGGTGAAAATTCTTTTTCCTTTGGAATTAGATGCTTTATAAAGCTGAGGTGTTAAAGATCCATGCACACATTTAGTAAATGAAAGCTCTTGGGGTCGGGATAGCCTGGCTGGTAGGGCGTTTGATTCGCGTCCCATGAGTTGCGAGTTCAAGCCCCGCCGGCCGAAGACTCTCCGTATATGTGGTGGCTGGCGCACATATAAATCTGTCGTGGTCACGACGTCCTTCATATCGAGAGTAATGCCACCGGGGGTGCTGGATCAGGGGTGATCGTTCTCCGATTCAGGTCTAAATTACGATTGCTCCGCTTATCCCTGGAAGACCAGTTCTTCACCGTCGCTCTCAACTACTCTCTTTTTCACGACTGCCCGGCATCTGCGGCTTCCTCCTTCTATAGGTTTCAGGAGGCGGGGTTAGAAGCCTCTCAACCAATCAGGAACGTTCGAGGCGTAACTCGGTTCCTACTGGACGGATCGGGAAAATTCTCGATGTTTCGGGTATAATCTATTTTGGCGCCAAAGTCGCCAAATGCGTCGCAAACTCGCCAAATGATCGCCAAGTTTTTCGCCAAGCTCTGGGACCTCCTATGGAACCAGCTATGCTGGGAAGCCGCATCACAGATTCGTAACAATATAGAACTCCGGCCTATCCAGCTTTTTTTTTTGTTATACGGCCTGCCCTTCCACCACATTAGACCGGATACTCGGGAGTGTATTGTACACAAATTTAGGCAATACGAGTTGCCTCTTGCGACCTCCTGCCTCGATGACAATATTGGTTATATTTAATTTTATACATATCGTTCAGATATAAATTCATGTTCATGATTCCGCCAAATCTACTGACAGTAATGCCAAATTATTTTAATTGGTTAACTTTTTATTTGTTTTGTACAGGAGGCTTTCTAATGAAAATTAGTCTCAGAACATCATAGCATAATTAAAAACGCAAATATCCAATAAATCTACCTTTTAAATTTTACGATATTGTAATTAGTTGTTTTATAAACTAAGCAGATATTAAATAGAATCTTTTTTTTTAATTTTCAATAATAGAAGAAAATCGAATGGTTAAATATTTGATGAAACAAGGAAAATTGTTTGAATTTCAGGGCAACATTATAATTTATCGTTGTAAATAAGAAAAAAAAATATTTTTTTAAAAATTGCCAAAATTCATGAAAAAAATTCCCTGATTAGTAAATTTCTATAATTAAAAAAAAAACAACAATTTTTTGAACTTTCAAAAATTAAAATAAATTTGTTATAAAATTTATCTTTGTGCAATAAGTTTTTCAGAAGTTAATGCGGAAAAACGCCAAAATACATATCAATTTTTAATTGGTGAAAATTTTAATTAATCAAAAAAATCAACTGGAGGTGCACATTCTCTTCCTCCAAACTATATATGTGCTACATGTGGTAACTGTAGGTCAAACGGGTTGATTTATACTGCGCTAACAAACACACATTCAATTTTTATTATAAATATAAATAAAATGTAAACTAATATAACAATTCATTTAATAATTTTGAAAGAAATATGTTTATCTAAAAATTTTAAAGCTTTAATTTGTAATCAACTCATCGATAATTTTGCTTTGATCAGTATTTTCTAAAATGTTACATTCTATCAATAAAATATATAAATAATTCAACTAATATTGTCGCTGAAGCGATAATTTAAAATAGTTTTTAATGCTTTTTACTATTCGAAATCATTATCACTGGCTACAAGACTTAATAAATATTATTTTTCGTTTTAACATGTTTTCTGGTATTGGTGGTTTTATGTTCAGACTTAAGGTAAATCTATATTAAGATCAGTGACAGCTTTGAGATTAGAGGTGTTCCTGAAATACAACACAGTTTAATCCAAAGGGTAATACGGTCTTGATAATGTGGTGATAGTGGTTCAAGATTGATGAAAATTCTTTTTCCTTTGGAATTAGATGTTTTATAAAGCTGAGGCGTTAAAGATCCACGCACACATTTAGTAAACGATAATTCTTGGGGCCGGGATAGCCTGGCTGGTAGGGCGTTTGATTCGCGTCTCATGAACCCCGCCGGCCGAAGACTCTCCGTATATGTGGTGGCTGGCGAACATATAAATCTGTCGTGGTCACGACGTCCTTCATATCGAGAGTAATACCACCAGGGGTGCTGGATCAGGGGTGATCGTTCTCTGATTCAGGTCTAAATTACGATATGTGGAAGAGTGAATGAAATGAATGAATGAAGTCCGCCCCTAAAAAGGGTTGTGACATGTGTGTAGCTAAGTCGTACTCTTAGCTTTAGATGGCGCTACTGAAAAGTAAGAGACGCACTCTTGGCTTAAAATCAATGACTTCTGAAGTCAGTGGGCTTGTCTACGACAAGTGACATTAGAAACAACAACACGATAACTCTTTGGTTTAGAACGCATATTTGGGATTTCAAATTACAAAAAAAAACAAAAAAAAAACAAACAATGATATTAGTTTGCGCTTTTTGAATTATCGTTACTCCGATTGCAAATGTTTATAATACTTTCACTATCTGTGTAAAAAGTGTATATATATGTATCAATAATGCCAAAACAAAACTTCTTTTGAAAATTGTAATTTCTGCAATTTTTTCGTCTAAATTCTTCAGTCAAATACATCTGAAGCGCCATATTGGAGTTAGTGATGAAAATAGTAACATTTTTAAAATAGCCCCTTGACTACCAGTTGTTTACTGACCATTTTTATAGCGTTAATTTAATCATATCAACTTTCTTTGATAAAGTAATTATTACAATAACAAATAAAAATACTTTTCTATATTTTAACATTGAGTTATAATTAAGTTATAGCATAGAGCATTGAGAATTGTTAGCAACGTTTGTACGAGGATGAAGTTAACTAGCGAAATCGGTCCAATTGTTGAACTTTGCCAATTTTATTTTGCGATATTTCTGGGAGCTTAGGGTCGACAAGGAGTAGAAAAAACACTAAAGTCGTATAAAGGGTAATTACATTTTTATATGAAATACAAATGGACGAATTTGAACAATAACTGTCACCGAAGGATTGATTGTTTACTTTGGCCAATTATTTTAAACGTTTCGGTAATTTCTAATCCCATAATGGGGATAGTATATAGAGCAAATTTGGTAATACATGGCTGTATAGATATTTTTATAATCAAATATCTCATGACATTTTATGGCTACACTTCATACAAATTTATCATCGAGAAATGGGAATTCCATCGCCAACTTTTCAACCTTGGCGATGACAGTTGTGTGGAAAATTGTTGCTACTTTCAAAAGACGTGAAGATACTGTAAACATCAACAGGTTTTCAGGGTTATGAAAAGTAAAATGTCAAAAATTCCCTCGGAGATTTTCCCGCGAAAAAAACCTACGGAACTACGTATCATATATTAAATGCAAAATTTTGCTGCCATCAGATAGCATCATCGGAAACTTTTTATCAATAAAAGAACCGGAATATTTTCGTAAAACAAAAATAGGTTTTGAGTTAAACCATACTGGGCCAAAAAAAATAATTGAAATATAATATACTTAATAGTTTTTGTCTAAATTATACACCAATAGAAGTATTCAATTTTCAATTTTGCATGTGCGTAAATAATATGATGTGTTTTGTCTTTAGTTTCGTGGTTGAAAGAAAATCGTTTGTGCATTTTAGATATTTTCCTACCGATCAGTTCGGTACAAAATTTGATATAGATAAACTATTTGAGCCTTTTATTTTGAAAATGGGGCAAGTCCATTTTTTGTTATTGCGAGATATTTAAAGATTTGCATTTCAATAAATATAAAAATATTGGTAAGTATTAATAGATATATTTTTTGTATTTTGTGGTACCAGATAATATAAGTTTATAATCCAATGGTGTTTACAGTGCTGACTAAAAAAATAAGAGTTTTATTATAACTAAATGGACTTGCCTCACTTTCAAAATTAATGAATTATTTTAAACGTTCATTTAATTGGGAAATATTTCTGTTACATCAGTCTGTTTTTTTAATAATAAAAACAAAATACTATTCAAAAATTTACAATTATTTATGCATTTGATAAAAAGTGAAAAAAAACAAAAACAAAGAATATTCTTGTAGAAAATATAACATAACAAAAAACAATTCAGTTTTATTAAGAATTTCAATGAAATTATGCATTTTCAATTTATACGTAAGTATTACTAAATTGAATTTTATTCAGGATTTAACATTTTAAAATGTCCATGACGAACAAGAGGTATATATGGTTATAAATCCATCTTGTCCTTGAATTTTTCAGATGTAACAGATCTCCTTTTTTTCATACATAAAAGATAATTTTATATTTTTGAAATCACTTGGTTTTCCTCGTTGTGGTGGCAAATCGATAATTTTAAATTCAGCATCTCGTTCTACCAAATTTTTGTACAACATTTTGTATGGTGCATCCCTTGTAAATCTGATTCAGCATATGAGCCGTTTATTTTGAAAGTGGGGCAAGTCTATTTTTGAAAAAAATGGAGATAATAGTAGTATAGATAAAACTTGTTATGATCTTTTTTATGCGTAAACAGTTTAAAGTAAAAAAAAAAAAAATCAGATTCTAATATTTTGGAGATGAAAGTTTTAGCTCTTAAAAATATTGAAAATCTGTTTATTTTGAAAGTGGTGCAAGTCCATCTTAGATTGAAATTATTTCTGACCGAAAATATTACGGCAAAATTTAGCTCCGGTTGCTGTATGGTAAAGCAAATGTGGCCGTTTGACATCATGTCTGAAATCTAAGGTGTTTCTGTTTATCTATTTTTGATATTGAATATCGGGGTTGTGCAGTATTTTATAAATAATAAAAAATATATCTTAATTTTGTGTTTCGATAATAATACAGCATCATGTGTGCACCTCTCATCAGATCTGCATCAAATTAGATCCGCTTCTAAATAGAACTGCATCTAATTACGCCTGCATCAACTCTGCATCTAATTACGCCTGCATCAACTCTGCATCTAATTACGCCTGCAATCATTCCCCGATGTAGGGTTGCACCATCCTGTTGAAATATCACATCTGGTTGATGTTGCTGCATCTGAGGAACCGCATACATCTCCAGCATGTCAAGGCATGTCACGGAGTTTATTGTTGTTTCAGCAAAAAAGAAAGGTCCAATAACTTCAGTATGAGATAAAGCGCACCAAACATTCACCTTTGGGCTATCTCTTCCCGATTCTCGATAATCGTGCGGGTTCTCCGAACCCCATATTCTACAGTTATGTTTATTCACTTTTTCTGACACATGAAAAGTGGATTCGTCACTGAAGAACTATTTCCGAAGGTAATTTTCATCCTCCTCAATTCGAGTCAAAATTTGTTCAGCGAATTTACGAATACATAATCGCCTTCAGCTGAATGCCTACAAAGTGCAAATTGTGCAAGCTTTACACTTTAATACCATTAATAAAATTCTTTGAGTTGTAATTTACGAATACGTAATCGGTTTTTGCGTAATATCTTTTATTCGAAAGTTATGAGGTACGGAAACCCCGACAATAATTAATGAACAGCCTGTATTTTCAATACAAAAGACAACTAAGATCGAAAATGAGAAAGCAAGATTTTTATATAATACGAAGACTATAATTTCTTAGAACTAATGGGCTGAAACGCATTTGAATTTGGGATTTTAAGGATCATGATTGGAGAATATGAACATGAATTTTCAACAAAGCATATAATGAGTCACCCCCCCCCATCACAAATCTTTCTAAAATAGGGAGACTGACGTCAATTTAAATAAAATTCCTCGCTACGGGTGGGATGAGTACAGGATATTTCCTTGTTCTATTCTGAGCAATGCACGAATGCGTAATACTTTCCTCTAAGTCTCACTGCATGATATCCCACGTCAATATTATTATAGAAATCATGCAGTGGGTGAACGGCAAGAATCATAAACGGTTATTCCAACCCCCCCCCCTCGAAGGCACACGGAAAAATGAAATGATTGGGAAAATCTAAATGTGGGAGGGGGGATAGTCTATCCCACATCATTTTTGTAACCACCATTCCGGAAGTTTCTATTTCTAAATCTGAGGTACCTCTGGGGTGGGGAGGAAGGGCGCGAAGAGAAGTCTAACAAGCTCAATAACGGATACTGAAGCGTTTTTCCATAATAGGACAGTAAATAAAAATAGCAAATAAATAAATAAAAAAAAACAGCAACACTTACAGAAATAAACACAGATGCAAACAGGAAATTGTTATTAAACAGCATCAATAGTACAATTTTGCAAAAGACCTCTTTCTGCGATTAACGCTGCAAAAAGAGAATTGATATTCATATGCGCATCCGCTTTTATAGTTTCCGTGACAGGGTATGGAATTTTCTAGAACTCATTTTGGATTTAGGCATATGATAGAGATATAGCCATAATTCTTGCATTTTCTACAATCTCCATTTTGTCTCCAAATGATCGCCAAATTTTGGGGCAAGGATTATTCACCTGGCATCTATTCAGCGGCTATTAAAATATCTGTAAATCTCTCTCTCCGCAGGAAATAATATTACAGATTCGAAACAATCTGTACTATTATATGCATGTAAGTCGGATGCTTCATACATGGCTTCGAAATTTTTTTTTTTTTAAATTCAAGTTACTTAACAGTAAAGTAGCTTTTTCCAAAAGCTGTGATGTCTGGAAAAATATTTTTTGCGTCATTGCTAATTTCGGAACTGACGATCTCTCCGCCGTTGCGTCTTAGTCATGTTCCCACAAAATTTTCTTTAATGCAAGTTTATCCTTATTGTAGCATCAAGGTTGCTTCTAAACCCCATTTAATTTTCTTCCTTTAGCAGTTAAATTTCTAATGGCAGTTTTAGATAATAAATTATTTCCTCTTTCTTTGAAGATATTTTAATGTGGATAAATTGGTTTTAATTTAAACATTTTTTTAAAAAAATGCATGAAATTTTCCCAACCACACAACGGATTCTGTTCTTAACGATTATCTTCAAAATTTTCTTTTCCAATTTCAACATTAACAAGGAACAAACTATGTGCAACTTCGTGAGGCAAGACATCTTTAAAATAAAATTCCGTTTCTTGTTTCGTGTGAGATTTGAAGTTAATTTTTATTTTATTTTTTGTATGAGCAATCTACAAAGAGAAAGTATTACAATCTTTGAACTATTCGCCCTTGAAATCTTGATGAATCTCCTTATTTTAGACCTCTTCAAGATCGAAAATTTCCTTTTTGGAAATATGCCTCTGTTTAAGAGCATGATAAACCAAACCCGCAAAAGCAGGACTAATGAAAGTTGGTATGCCGCTTTAGCATCAAAACTGTAAATTTTCAATCAAATTTTAAATATCATTCATCGAGGGGAAACCTATCTGTTCATCAGTTTAGGAATTGATACCTGAGAAATTGAATAAACTAAATGGCATTGAGATTTTATAAAAAGTACATAAATTTAGCATCTATGGTGTAGATACCTTTCAAGTTTTGAGGGAAATATGCCAGGAATAAATCGCCAAGGATCACATGATAGATTCAATAAGAATGTTAAATTTACACTAAAGATTAATATTTCGTAAGTATCGTTCGCCAATTCTATACAAAGAGCTCTCTGTCATAACAAATTTATTAGAGAGTATGCAAGAAAGTTCTGGGAGGCTACCACCACTGGTTTTTATACGAATGCAATAGCCTTGAAAGTGTAAAAAGCTTGCATAAGATTACTAGCCGTCTTTGATGACCAACTTGTTCACCATGTGTATTGCTTATGCTTAATTTCAATTAAATATCGTTAAACAAAATTTGATGTTAACAATTACTTCAAGTATTGAACTGTGAAGAAAATAAAACCATGATACTTTAATAATTTTATACCTACCTTTTATATACAGAAACTTTTCTGTGGCCAGTCCCATGGCATTACAACAACTTCAAAAATTTAAGTTCCTATGAAGTCAATTTAAAATTCTATATTGTCATCTGCAGTAATCTGATTTCACTTTTTGATTCCACATGTAAACTGAGCAAGCAATAAACAGAATCTTTCTTCCTTGACTTCAAACATTACAAATTCAGTTTTATTGCAGCAAGAGATCATTTGTAGAATATTATACAAGAATATTTTTAGAAAAACATAGCACGGAAACTAAATTGGTATAATTAAAAAGAACATTTTTTTTTAAATTTTAAAACGAAATAAAATTAGTTTTGGGCAGTATTATTTCCGGGAATTATAAAGAGAAATATACTAAAAATCTCGCTTCCACTGGTCTCATTTCTTTAGATTTAAAAGCTTTCGTACACCATTTTTGTTTCTTCGTTATGGGGCTATTTTGAGCGATGTCACAATTACAAGACTCTCTTAACTGCATATGTCATCTAACATTGAAATGCGCATTATCATACTTTGTGCTGTGTTGCCAAACTGATATCCATCTAAAATGAAACTTTACCATTTTTAAGAAACAAGTATTTGCAGAAATGAAATGCATAGCGTCATTCGAGTTGTATCACGTGTTTGAACTCTTTATCCATCTAAAAAAACAACAACGAAATATTAACATTTTTGCTGAATCTATCGTATCAACCTTGGCGAGTTATTTCGTGATTAATCGCTGGAATGCGGTTGATCGCATCCAAATATTTGTTAATAATATGCCTTAATATGTTAATAATATTGTAGTGAATGCTTATCATAAATCATATATGTATTTATCATAAATCACAAAAATCATATCAAATATCTGTAAACTACAGGCTTTGTCGAGGCTATGTGTGACGTAATTGTCGCACCGTTCATGATCCGGGTATGCTTTTAAAAAAGCTATTATTTCTCCTTCTCTTCGGAACGCTCTCGCGCACTGCTTGAATGAAGCTCGTAGTAAAAGTCAAATGTTTAATTTCTTTAGTTAAAATGTGAATAAAATTATTTTTCTAAAACGTCCCAATAATTGGAGTCACAACAGAATACACGCAACCCTGATTACGACAATATGTTATAATATGTTAATATAGTTGACTCCCGATTATCCGCGCCTGCCGCACAAAGTTTTTTTTTTTTTTTTACTGATTTCTTCAAAAAGGTGCAGTTTTACAGTTATGCTTTTGTAGTTACAAATTACATTACAGTATTAAAATAGTACATATGTATTCATTTTTCTGTGTATCCTTGACGCCTCTCGTAAGTACAAAGCACTTTTCTGTTTTCATTAACAAAATACATTTTAGATTAGTTTTGAGTGATATATTAAAATATTAAGCGTTAGTTAAACATTTCCTGCTGTTTATTTTACGTTTTATTCTACATAAAACGATTTTTGAAAGTTGGAATGACTGTTATCTCTTTTGATATACCCGTTTTTAGCTTTTTTCGGATTATTCGCGATTTTTGTTATCCGCGGCGGCCGCGCCACCCAATTCCGCGGACAATCAGGAGTGTACTGTAATATGTTTGCATTGGCTTTCTTGATATAAATCGAATGACTCTATACATTCGATTGGTGAATCAACCGAGTAGGTGAAACCAAAACCAATTGGAGCTCAAAAAGCACCAACAATTTTCGTATCTGAAAACAGACAGTAATTCTGAAAAACAATTTTTTATTTAAAGACAGAGGGTGGGGGAAATTATACAGGTTAAGCACGTGGGACACAGAGGTCGATCTTCTTGACGATTGCATCATTCAGTTTCTCTTTGTATTTTTCGTCGACCGTGACATTTGATGGAAGATGAAAGATGACGGAAAGCAAACTTATTTTTACTGATTATTAAAAGCATCTGTTTTCGCTTATAATGAGAAAATTCAGATTGTCTGGTAGATAAAGTTTATGTATTCAGTGAGTGTGACAGTGAGAACCAGTTTGGAAGTGTCGCTTCCGTTTTCTCTATGTTGGAAAGTACTTTTGTTTAACTGAAAATGAAATTTCGAAATTTTTGCAATCATCTTTCTTTTTCTTTCTTTTTTTTATTGTATTTCTTGCGGATGAAACTCGGAAAAAAAATTAGTTGTCAAAATGAATCAATCATGATTACTTCATTTGAAATGATTTTACCAAAGAATTTACCGTCAGAAGATTTTACCGAAGCACGTATTTTCTTTTGGAAGTCGAATTAAGTTGCACTGTCTCATGTAATAATTAAAATCCCTTATTTTCTCGTGTAGGTAGCATTCAAAGGGAAAAAAATGTTGTGACCATCAAAATCATCTTGGAGATTTTAGCGAGTTCGCAAATTGTACAGACTAAGTCTATGGCAAAGGATACCGACGTGCTCTGATTGGTTTAAGCCTTGGCATCTGTTTGGCAATGTTTTGCCTGAAAGATGCCATACCGAAATATATTATAAATAAAATTTGTGAATTTATCCCCCCCCCCCTTATTTTTTACGGTTCACATGTAATATTAATCTGGAACATATATACAGCAGAAAAGATCAAATCCTGAAACCTAAATTCAGGAAATATAAAAATTACAATTTAATAAAAATATTTTTTGAGTGTGTTTCTTCTTAATATTATTTTGATATAACTATAAAAATTAGCTACGAAATCACATATTCCGTTAAAGCTTACATATTTATACGTTTTATGCATTAAGTAATCATCTCCCAATATGTAGTTGATGGGAAAGTAACAAACGTACAGCAACAAGTTTCAATAACTGCATAAAATTATCTAATAAGGGCACGAAAATCATAGAAAAATAAGAATTATTTAATTGCTGCATCATATGTTGAGTAATTACTTCCATTTCGTTTTTATACTTCTGTGCATAAACAGCATTAGTTAATTGTATTACTAGTATTATTAGCAATATTTATTATTAATAATAATGATTAGTATTAGTAGTATTACTAGTAATATTTAGAGAAAACACTTATATTAATAAAAATTAGATCGTGTTGATATTCACTCGTATCTTCCATAAAACTAATGAAAGGTACAAGGTTTGATCCAAATAAGCGAAAACTACACTATTATGAGTGCAAAACATTGCCAAAAAGATGCCAAGACTTAAACCAATCGGAGCACGTCGGTATCCTTTGCCATAGACTTAGTCTGTACAATTTGCGAACTCGCGAGATTTTAGTTAATCTAAACGGTTTAGACATCACGGGATCATAGATTATACTTTTGATATCATATCTGTTTTTTCGGTCATTTATTTGGGGACACGATCATTAAAAAAAAAGTAATAAACTACACAGTCGTTATTAGTCCAAAATTGGAAATTTATTTCAAATTTAGATATAATCATATATCGGAAATCCACCTCTCTATCTATCCATATGAACTCGATAACTCAAAAATACAATGAGTTTGATTGGTGAAATTTATCATATGGTTTCTTTAAAACTGCGTCAGAATTTGCGCCAAATTCTTCAAAGAGAATACTGTCTGTTGATCCATTGTCCCCATAATTCAAAAACATAATAATAACAATATATATTTCAGTATATCATATTTACAGGGAAATCATTATTAAATTTTTATAGTTTATTATAATTTTGGAGTAAAAGTCTCGCATGGGTTGAAATGCATGATTTCCGCTTGCATGTGAGTCGATAATTCGAAAACCAAATAAGCTAGATAAATGAAATTTATTTGGTGTTTTTGAAATCAAAACTGTAACTCCATAACAAATTAGTAGCCTAACTGCTCATTGAGAAGAGTCCAAGCACACATATTCATTGTCTTAACTGCATTATAAAAGTAAGCACAGGAAACATCAAATAGGAAGACCCCACCTATTAGATCTATTTTTTTGTTCTAGAAACGTAATGAATCGTTAAATCAGCGAAAGTGCTCCCTTCTCCATTTTTTTTTTTTTTTTTTTTGCATGCTCTGTAAACAATATTGTTACGAACCTGTGATGCTGCTTCCCAGCATAGTTGGTTCCATAGGAGGTCCCAGAGCTTGGCGACAAACTTGGCGACTTGGCGACGAATTTGGCGCCAAAATAGATTATACCCGAAACATCGAGAATTTTCCCGATCCGTCCTGTAGGAACCGAGTTCGCCTCGAACGTTCCTGATTGGTTGAGAGGCTTCTAACCCCGCCTCCTGAAACCTATAGAAGGAGGCAGCCGCAGATGCCGAGCAGTCGTGAACCAGAGAGTAGTCGAGAGCGACGGTGAAGAACTGGTCTTCCAGAGATAAGCGGAGCAGCGACGGAGTCAAGCTAGTGCTGAACGCAGCTGTACGCTACTGTCTGCAGAAGAGAGTCTTGTTATATGCTGCTGTGTATGCTGTTGTTGCTGCACGTCTCGGCTGAAGATAATCGTCTTCTGTGCTATATATAGTTGTCGTCTTTGTGCTGTCCTGTGTGTCTTCGTGTAAATAAACGTCTTTGTTTTATTTTCTACTGCCGCCTGGTGATTGAGCGTTCTTCACACCATATAACTCCCACTATCCAAACGTACCCCGGGAAATTCCGTAACAATATGTTATTTTTCACCTTACCCCTCTCGCCTTGCATTTCATTGGCGAACAATTGTTACGAAATACTAATTATTGGCGTGGATCCAGCATTTCCACTGAATCTATCGTGAGTCTTTGGCGATTAATCCACGGTATTTGGCTAATGCACGAGTACCCAAAAATAGTATTTGTATTTTGGTCATCTTTGCCCTGATTGATTGAAAAGAAAATTAGGCACATAAATAAAATATTAGTCACAATAACACATAAAAAATTTCATTTATTTATCTTTATGTGTTTTTGAGTTATTCGTCTGCATGCATACGGAAATACTGGCCGAAGATGGTCAACCCTTCCACGGATTTGGTCCAAAATTTTGCATTTTAAGTGCTGTCCTTGTACATAAACAGAAGGAAGTCCATCAATCTACACTCATATAAAGCTCAATGTGTGTGTGTGTTGGCGCTCTACAGGCCAGACCGTTCAACCTACAGATACCAAATTTGGCACATGCATACCTTGAAGGTCGGGAATGTGCCCCTAGGGTCCCTTTTTTTGAATTTTTAATTAGAATTTTAATTATTAATTAAAAACTAACTTTCCTGCCAAAAAATCTTTTCATTTCCCCACCACCAAATGAGTAAGGCGGCTTCAGTTTTTTTTCCATGTTAAAGAGGATAGGCTTAACAAATTTTCTGCCGCTTATTTCAAACGATTCTGTTTATTTTCTTTATGTTTGATACATTTAAAATGAAACATTGTTAATGAATCGATCTTTCAAATTCTGAAGTACTTTTGAATAAAAATAACACAGAATAAAGGAAATTAGAAATGTCTAATCTGCATAGCGTTACCCCAACTGGCGTAGAAAATTCACGCATTTGCGTTATCATAATTGGCGTTGAAAATTCACGCATGCGCATTGTGTTCTGATTGTTGACAACTATTTTCAACGGATACGGACTTGGTTTTGAAGGCTTAATATGTTTTTGACAGATTATTTCAAACGATTCTGTTTACTTTTTTAGTGTTTGATGCATTTAAAACAAAACATTATTAATGAATCGATCTGTTCTTAATGAATCTGAGAAAATTTTGTTGAAAACTTCTTGAGATATTATATAAATTAAGAAAAATATTCTTTAGTGCCCATAAGATTTAAATTCTCAGCGACTCTGTTTTCAGTACTCATCTTCAAAAAAAAAAAAAAAAAAAAATGCTTCGTTTCAGTAAAAAAAATATATTACTATATTAATTGCAGTTTAATCATTTCCACTTTAATTTAAAGCATAAACTCCACGGGAGCTAACAGAAAATTAGAGAGATACATACTACGTTATGGCTGAAGGCCTTTATAATATTATGAGTGAATTATATGACCATTAAAATTTGAAGTTTTAAAATATTTTAATGAAGAAGCTATTAAAATGGGAGTGCCATAAAATATTTAATTATTAAAATTTATCGTGCAATAAGATTGGCGAACCGCCTGATCGCCAAAAGCGGCTAGTAGTTCATAAAGAGAAGGACAGAAGTTGAGCAGGCATAAATCTAAAAGTTCGTTTTTCAGATTCAAGGGGGTGTGAAATGGAAAATATGCCAAAACATCGAATTGTTTTGACGATTGCAATATTTTCCTCTTTTTTATTTTGTATATTAGAAAATAAAAGCAGTGATATTTATCTCATTACCGAAGATAGTTCAAATGCTGTACAAATCAATCCAAAAACCAGAGAATATGAATTGCTTGACATCAAATGATTTTATTTTAATACAGTGCTACGTAATGTCAAACGATTATTTTGATTTAGACAAACTCTTTGGCTTCCAAATTTCCCACGCCTCTCATATGGAGTAAATTTGATTTAAAAAAAGAAGGGAAGACAGGAATTCCGATTTCTTTCTCAACAAATTAATCGCCAAAGATATCGGGGGGAGAATGCAAAGAGAACATAAGTGTCCCTGACGTCAGTCTTGGAGGTGCTATGCTGATAAAGCATTAATGCGCTTTAGGTAGTTTTTTTTAAATCAGGTTTTTTTTTTTAAATCAGATTTGATGAAATGGCGAAAATGCATGCGAGACATTTACATTTGCCACATGTTAACTAATGATGGTAAGTGGCGAAAATATCATGTTATGACCCTTGTGCTACGCCACTGTTCTGCAAGTAAACTGTTTGTTTTCTTGAATAATCAGAATATATATATATATATATATACTTTTTTTTGTACTTTCACAAGAAGCAGCCGCTTTCATGGATTCTAAATTCGAGTGTTTTCCCCTCGACTTTCTTATTTAAATAACTATTGAGTATTACCCAAAATTAATACAGATTGTCATTTTCCAACAATCCTGATTTCTTCAAAAATGAAGCAGCAAACCAGGCAATGGAAAAAAGATTATCAGTTTCATCCAGAATATGAAGTTCTTCCACTTCTTTCAAAAGTTTACATTGGAATTCAGATTTCAATTAACAAAAAAAAAAAAAATTAATAATAACCAGAGTGCTTTTAACAAACAAGCTGTACATTACAATAAATCGAAAATTATTTATTCATATGTTAAAACATATATGAACTGTTTAAAATTCAGTCTTTTTAAAAATCAATTGCAACTGATCTGATGAAAAATTGCTGAGTAATATTAATGATACATCGAAAAAATTAATGAAATATTGAATAATAAAGTCGACAATGATAAAAATTATCTGAGAATAAGATATCAACTCTTCATATTCCTAAATATATTCATTTATACAGCTGTGTGTGTGTGTGTGTGTGTGTGTGTGTTTGTGTGTGTGTGTGTTTGTGTGTGTTTGTGTGTGTGTGTGTGTTTGTGTGTTTGTGTGTGTGTGTGTTTGTGTGTGTGTTTGTGTGTGTGTGTGTTTGTGTGTGTGTGTGTGTTTGTGTGTGTGTGTGTTTGTGTGTGTGTGTGTGTGTGTTTGTGTGTGTGTGTGTTTGTGTGTGTGTGTTTGTGTGTGTGTGTGTGTTTGTGTGTGTTTGTGTGTGTGTGTTTGTGTGTGTGTGTGTGTGTTTGTGTGTGTGTGTGTGTTTGTGTGTGTGTGTGTGTTTGTGTGTGTGTGTGTGTGTGTGTGTGTGTGTTTGTGTGTGTTTGTGTGTGTGTGTGTGTTTGTGTGTGTGTTTGTGTGTGTGTGTGTTTGTGTGTGTGTGTGTGTTTGTGTGTGTGTGTGTTTGTGTGTGTGTGTGTGTGTGTTTGTGTGTGTGTGTGTTTGTGTGTGTGTGTGTGTGTTTGTGTGTGTGTGTGTGTTTGTGTGTGTTTGTGTGTGTGTGTTTGTGTGTGTGTGTGTGTGTTTGTGTGTGTGTGTGTGTTTGTGTGTGTTTGTGTGTGTGTGTGTTTGTGTGTGTGTGTGTTTGTGTGTGTGTGTGTTTGTGTGTGTGTGTGTGTTTGTGTGTGTGTGTGTGTTTGTGTGTGTGTGTGTTTGTGAGTGTGTGTGTGTGTGTGTTTGTGTGTGTGTTTGTGTGTGTGTGTGTGTTTGTGTGTGTGTGTGTGTGTGTTTGTGTGTGTGTGTGTGTGTGTTTGTGTGTGTGTGTGTGTGTTTGTGTGTGTGTGTGTGTGTGTGTGTGTGTGTGTGTGTGTGTGTGTGTGTGTGTGTGTGTGTGTGTGTGTGTGTGTGTGTGTGTGTGTGTGTGTGTGTTTAATTCTACAGAAGTGCCTTTAACCTACTATCTCTATCATTTACGAACTTGAAGAATTTCCATAAATTTCATTATTCTTGCTCAATTTAAACAGAATCAAAACTTTATGAATGCAGCTTCAGATCTGAACAAAGAAAATCTGCACATAGTTTTTGAAAGCAAATGCCACTTACAAAATTTCAGGTTTATCTTTAAAAACTTCATCTGGATAATTAGTTTCCAAAGTAAAAATTTTCCTTATTCCGAACCATCATAAAATGAAGTTTGTTGAAATATTGCATTAAAATGTTTTCTGTAATGGTTTGTCTTAATAGGTAATTGATTACCTATTGCACAACTGCGTGCAATACATCCTTTCACCAAGAATTATCTCCACATACGAACTCAATAATTCACAACTTGTCAAATGAGAGGAAATGTGAGTCATTTCAGTTTTTCCCCCTAAATTGACAGACACTTACATTCCAATCTTTGTTAAAACTTTATATCCCTAAGGACATATTTGTCCTTACGAGAGCTCTAAGGTTATTCCAACGTCCGGTCTCTGTGACGTATTAAATTACCTTTCGTATATGACACGCCATATGCAAATTCAGGTGCATATATTCTACTATCCTTTCCTTTATACGTGATATAACGAGACAAATTTGTTCTAATGTGAATACTAAGTAGATAGGCTGAATTTTTCCATCCAATACCTAATTATAACAACTGTCCACTACGCCGACAAAACGGGTTCCTCATATTCCGTGCTATAGACAAGGTTACCTTCACTTTTCTGTTTGTTTGTTTCTTTTTACAGAAAAAAATGACAATTTATCTTGCTACTTAATGTCGGAATCACCCGAGGAAATGATATTTTTTTTAAAAATATTGATGATCAAAGTAAAACGGCGCATGAAATTCCCTAAAATCGCTTAGCGCCAATTTTTCAAATCCTGGACCTCCCCATCCCTCGCATGATGCAGTGAGAAATTCCAATTTAGTCAAGGTTAGATAACCGGCAATGAATCACTAAATAAAACATCTGCAGCAAAAAAGAGCAGATTACTTTCTTATTGTTTTTATATTCTGTTATTTTGTCGTAGTATTTAAATCAAGGTGACTTGTTTGGGAAGTATTCAAAACCGTAACTATGGATTACAGGACAGTTGTGTTTTTGTTAAGTCTTACGGGCTTCATTGCCTTTATAAGAGGTAAGATTAATCTTATTGATTACTTAGTTTAAAATGATTAATTTACATGATAATTTTCAATCTAAAATCATTTACGATGCAAATAACTTTATAAATTAGGTAATTGAGAAAGAAAAATGTCTAATCTTTTCGATGCCTTCTCAGATAATAAGAAGGAAAGAAAGGCCATGAATTCTGTTTCAATAAATGGGAAATTTTATGTTTCTACTCTTATCAAAAATAGCTTAATAACTTTCCATCTTTCGTAATTTATTTCTTAAAGTTATATCATAATCATTTATTTGAAGTTTAAATTACGTAACTCTTTTTTTCCCCGAGAAATTTAGTTTTTTCTGAATTAATTAACAGATTTTTCTGAAAAAATTAAGTAATAGATCAAGGGGCTTTATTTTAATTTTAGTTTTCTTACCTATGAAATCTAGCTATCTTATTTCAGACTAAAATACAAATTTAATTTCTATTTTATAAAGAATTCTTTCAATTTTTACATTTCCAAAATATACTTTTTTCTAAACTTATAAGCACAAAACATAAATTTCAAAATAAAACATAATTTTAAATTGTATTTTTGTTTATGTTATTGGAACGTTAAAATACATTTTATATATTTCTTAAATTATGTGCATTAATTGTACGGGAATTTTTGTGTTTCATGTACAAATTCGAAATTTCATTCGAGTGAATATAGTGTTAGAAAGTTTAAATGATACTACAATCCATCAATTGGAGTGAAATTAGGCCGCAAGTCGAGGATACCTTTTAGCGATTCAGAAATTTACTTTCAAATTTAATTCGCCATATTAGTTTTAATTGTCCTTCCTTTAAGTGATTTTTGTTGCGTCTGATGCGAATTTTAAATAATTGAAATAATAATGCCTTTTAACATTAATGATGTACATTTTTTAATGTATTTCAAAAGTTATTTTAAATAGAAATTTTACTTTTAATTGAGTTATAACTATTGAAAAAGTATTTACGAAAAATTTAACCTCAAGGTATTGATAATTTTTCACGTTTTAGACCTTGAAATAAAAAAAAAAAAGATTTTTTTAAAATTATGTCTATTTATTTTTCTGTATTTTAATATATAATTGAAAAAAAAAACACTCACAATGAAATTTGTGGAAACCTGAAATAAAGGAAAAGTAATTTTAGCCATAAAATAAATTTAATAAATTATATTTATGGTAAGATGGGACAAATAAGTTTAGCTGATATTTTCTTAAGGCAGAGTCGCAATATAATTGAAATTAAATACAATAATTAAAAACGGACTTAATATTTTTACTTGTCGAGAATGGAACATACATGCTGAAGTAATCTAGACCTACGAAAGTAAGTAATTATGTGTGTCTGTCGGCGCTCTTCAGAATAAAATATTAGAGAAAGAGCTACCAAAATTGGCGTAAATACAGTTTAACACCTTGGGTGCAGACTTGTATTTGGAACTGATTTCATTTGCTGATACGTGGATTTGTATATAAAGGCTATAGATTTTGTGGGAGCATTCATTTGAGCAATATGGTATATATATATATATATATATATATATATATATATATATATATATATATATATATATATATATATATATATATATATATATATATATATATATATATATATATATATACTAGCCGCCTTTGGCGACCAGCCGGTTCGCCAATCTTAATGTTCGTTAAAATTTTAATAATTAAATATTTTATGCAATTTCTACTTTAATAGCTTCTTCATCAAAATATTTTAAAACTTCAAATTTTGATTATCATATAATTCATTCATAATATTATAAAGGCCTTCAGTCATAACGTAATATGCATCTCTCTCATTTTCTGTTAGCACCCGTAGAATTTAGGCTTTAAATTAAAGTGGAACGAATTTATCTTCAATTAATATAATAATATTTTTTACTGAAACAAAGCATTTTTTTATAATCTGATTACTGAAAATAGAGTCACTCAGCGTTTAAACTTTATGGGCACTAAAGAATATCTTTTTTAATTTATGTAATATCTCAAGAGTTGGTCAACAAAATTTTCTTAGATTCATTATGAGCAGATCGATTAATTAACAATGTTTAAATTTAAATGCATCAAACACTAAGAAAATAAAACGAATCGTTTAAAATAAACGGTTGAAAACAGGTTTTAAAAAACTACTTAAAAAACGATGTACTTAAAACTATAAGCATATACAAAAAATATATAACTAACATAAATACAATTTACTTACAAAAGCATGCAACTAACCCAAAAATAATTTAAATCTTCCATTGATAACGTTGTCATGGCAACAATCAGAACAGAATGCGCATGCGTGAATTTTCTTCGCCGGTTACGTAACGCAAATACGTGATTTTTTCTACGCCCGTTGGGGTAACGCTATGCGGATTAGAAATTTTTAATTTCCTTTATTCTGTTTTATTTTAATTCAAAAGTACTTCAGAATGAATCTGAAAGATTGATTCATTAACAATGTTTAATTTTAAATGCATCAAACATTAAGAAAATAAACAGAACCGATTGAAATAATCCTCCGAAAAATTTTAACCCTAGCCTCATTACTGTTGGGAGAAAAACAACTGAAGCCTTTCTCGTTTGGCGCTGGGGATAATGGAAGATTTTTTTGGCGGAAAAGTTGGCGGTGGGGAAAATGGAAGATTTTTTTGGCGGGAAAGTTAGTTTTTAATTAATAATTAAAATTCTAATGAAAAATTCGAAAAAAGAAACCTCAGGTGCACATTCCCAACCTCCAAGGTATACATGTACCAAATTTGGTAGCTGTATGTCAAACGGTCTGGCCTTTAGAGCGCCAACACACACACACATTGAGCTTTATTATAAGTATATATATATATATATATATATATATATATATATATATATATAATATGTGTGTGTGTGTAAATTTACCTTTTGAATGAAAAGGCAAGAATGTGTACTTCGAAGCGTTATTTTTAAAATTTTCATTATTCCAAAATTGAGCGAAATTTTGATATTTTTCTTTTATAACTTTCAAAAATATAACGCAAATTTGATTTTTAAACGATTTTGAAATGTAAAATATTTGTTCATTTAATGATGCCAATTTATTTACTGTATAATTTTTTCCCCAACTTTTTTAACTTATAAAAATACTTTTTGCATGAATTTCAATAATCGATTTATTTTATTATGATGAAATTAAAGTAATTTTCATCGCTTCATAAGATATTAATCTCTTGGTTTTCTTTCATTTTTTAAACTTGTGAAAGAACGATTTTACTAACAGACATGAAGCATTAAAAAAAAGTGGTGATTTCAGCATTTTCGGAATTTACTTTTATTATTCTTAAGTCGATTACTCTTCTCCTACGTAACAATTCTACAGCAATTCTAAATATCTCATACATTTTCATATAAATTTATTCATTTTATTATTCAATTAATAATGTTTATTTTATTTCTTGGTGTTTCGCATAATTCATAACTTTATGAATTTCAGCTTTATTTGCTCTAAGCCTCTATCATATCAGTACTAATTATCTGAGTAAATGCCATAAGGAGTTAGATAGTGAAGTTACATTACCCCCCAAACCAACGTGCAATTCGAAATAGATTACTGAAATAAATTTTTAATGCCGCTATAATGTCATTGGACTCAATTTTATTTCAGCAAATGCCCCCTTTTTGAACTTTTGAGATCTGCATACAGATTTAATTTAAATAAATCCCAATCATTATTCTCGACAAACCGGTTGATCGCCAAAGGCGGCTAACATTTGTTCCCTAAATTATTTTTATAATGGAAATAATTCTTCCGACAGATGTATATTACGGATAATATACCTCGTATATACTACCCATAAATGCCCTTATGTATCAGTTATTCAAATTTCATATCACATGTTGTGAGAGGTAGTGTTATTAGTTAATGCAATTTGGATTAGTGTTAAGGTCTGTACTATAAAATTCTCAGAAATCAGCTTCAAATTTTAACTTTTCGGCTTTCCATTTTTTTTTTATTTGATTTGATTTACTAAATAAGGAATTTTTGTGTGATAGAAAGAATCAAAAGCATGTGATTGAAAAGTATTTGAAATAAGAATTCAACCATTGCCCTTGGCTAAAAGTAAGTTTTCGAATACTAGCCACATTTAGCAACTACCGGTAATATTGATTGTATTTAATTTAAATTAAATCGCTTATGCATGTATTATGTATAAGTATAATCACGTATTATGTTTCTCTTAACAAAAGAAGCATTTGCTTAATGAAACTCTATGACATCACAGTGTCATTAAAAACATAAGTAGCCCGGGAATCTGTTTTAAATTACACTTTTTGTTTTGCGGTAATGCAATTTCGGTTTCTGATTTCTCATGCATATCGCCCAGATAACTAGAATGGTATTTCACCCATAACTTTTAGCAATAAAAAAAAAAACTTACATTCTTTTAAATATCTGGTGAAACAATGAAAACGGATTGAATTTCATTGTAATAATGACATCAGTTTTAGAAAATCATGCAAAAAAAAAAAGTTTTATTTTTAAATAGTACAGATTCACTAAAAATTTACACGGCAAAAAAAAAAAAAAAAAAAAAAAATCGTATCCTTAAAAATGTAACAAAAGTATATATATATTTTTTTTTAATTTTTAAAATGGTGAAAGAATTAAACTACGGCAAGAAAATATCAGAATGTTGCTTCATCTTTAATAAATTAAAATTTTGAAAAAAAAAAAAGATTTAGAGGCGCTCATCTCCAACTTCTAAAATATACCTGTATTAAATTTGGTACCTTCAGCTCCAATAATCTGTTCTATTAAGAGCCGACATACGTACACAATATTCCTTTAACTTGTACTAGTCGCCTTAGGAGACCAACTGTTTCACCGGGTATATTGGTTATATGTGATTTCAGATAAATCATTGAGATATAACTTCGTGTCCGTGGTTTCGCCAAGTTTTGCATTAAAGCCATGCTATTTTAATAGTTGGACTAGTTTGGAACTTTCCATAACATCAACGCGCTATTAAAAATCAAAATAACCGGTTCGTTTATGTTCAGAATTTCGAGATATTCTAACTTCTTTTTTATTTGTCTTGTAAACTACACAGTTAACGTTAACGTTAAACGTTATCCTTCTTTAAGTTTTTGACAATGGAGGAAATTAAATAAATATTTAATGAGACGATGAAAACGATTTAAATTTCAGAGCAATAGTAAAATTTTCAAAAAAAAAAAAAAAAAAAAAAAAAAAACATTGACAAATTGGACATTTGACAAATAAATATATTTTTTTTTAAAAAAGGCCAAAATTTAGGAACATTTTAAGATTGTAAATAAGGAAGTTACAAAAATAACTCAAAAAATAAAGAAGATTGGCCGAAAAATCAAGTAGAAAAATGTATACTATACCATAATAAAAAGACAACAACAACAACAAAAAAAAAACTTTCATGGAGTTATCTATAAAATTGGCGGAGAATAATTATGATTAAAATTATGAATTTTCCGTGACTTGAAAAAAGGCTGGCTCTAAATTCAAAAATATATCCTCTAGTTTTATCATACTGTTTATCCGAGTTCAGCAACGGTAAAGTGAAATTTAAGTAACAAAGAAAGTAAACATAAATTATGAAAAAAAAATAATTCTGGAAAACCCTTTTGGGGTGGAATACCGGCTTAATTTGCCTGGTGGTAAGGTCACGGCTTCGGAACCGAAGGGTTTCAGGTTCGTGACCCGATTCCACCGAAGAACCATCGTGTAAGGGGGTCTGTTGCACGTTAAATTCGTCATGACCAAATGTCCTCCCGCTGGTGTGGTGTGGAGAGGGGGGTGCCAGCTCAGGTGTCGTCCTCGTCATCTGACCGCGATTCAAAATGACGAGATCCGTCCCAAAATAGACCTAGTGTTGCTTCAAACGGGACATTAATATAACCAATGCGGTTTAATTTAAAATTAATTCTAAAGAAAACAATTTTTTTTTTTTTTTTTTTTTGTATTGCAAAGTTAAAGTAGTAAAAACAAGTGACAGAAAATTCTAATGAAAATAATAATACTGTTCTGAATTTCATTACAACATTTTATTGTATTGACTATTTTTTACAAATTGTAACTAAAAAAAAATTAAAATTGTGTTAAAATTAATTTTTTAAAAAGTCGTGATTTTTTTTTCTTTATATTTCTGAAAAATGATTATAGTTATTATTTTTAATTTTTAAGTAATAATGGATTTTTTTTTTTTTTTGCATTTATATATTCTGAACATACAGGGAAATAAATCAATTTTTTAAAAATAATTTAAAATCTAATTAAAAGTTTAAAATTTCTCTCCTAGCGGCACCTATTACTGTAAGTGCTGCGTGTTATATTTGGTAGTTCAAGGTCCACCATTCTTTGCCATAGCACACGGCATTCTGTACATAGCATCTCACATGGTTTCAAAAACTATGGCTGCTTGAAAGAAAATGTTAACATTTTCTAAAATTAATATAGAAGTAGCAACGAAACTGAATTTTAGTTTATTACTTTTATAAATCATTTTTAATTATGTATATATATATATTTATATATTTAATAATTGCAGGGCAAAGCCATGGAGTTGGGCAAATCATGGACGACTGCTTGAGTTGCATGTGTGAGGTATGTTGATTTTAAGTTGATTACGTTGATTTACATAGTCTATATTTTCAAGTTAAATTTATTGTTGTATTTGTAAGGTATTAATTGTCTTTATCATGGGAGTATTGCTTTGTGTGATTTCAATTAAAATTTGTCTATATAACTTAGTGTTCATGATTGTGCCGGAGAATAAAAACGGGTTATTTTATTAACTTTATGCGGCTATTTTAATTATTCGGTGATTAAAATTTAAGTATCGGTAATATACTTCTAATTGCATGTTGTCTCTTTTCGGTTTTGAAATTTCACTCTCTGATATCTCATCTAAATTGCTCAGATAATTTGCACTATCTCTTTTCATAAAGTTTCTATAATAAAAAAAAAATTCTCAATAAAATTTTTCAAATTTCATAGTTAAAATAAAATTATTTGTTAAAATTTTGCAAAAATACTTTTAAAAGTATCGAAATTCATGAAAAATTTACACAACAAATAACTTGATCTCTTGAAAAAAAAATATTTTAAAGCTTAAAATAAAGTAAAAAATTTTAGTAACAGCATTTTATTGCCGTGCAACTTTTTTCTCATTTTTAATAATTTTTTTTTACGTTAAATAAAATATTTTTGTCCATTCCATTTTCTTATTAAAATACTAGCCGCCTTTGGCGACCAGCCGGTTCGCCAATCTTAATGTTCGTTAAAATTTTAATAATTAAATATTTTATGCAATTCCAACTTTAATAGATTCTTCAGCAAAATATTTTAAACTTCAAATTTTGATAGTCATATAATTCACTCATAATATTATAAAGGCATTCAGTCATAACGTGATATGTATATCTCTAATTTTCTGTTACCCCTCGTAGAATTTATGCTTTAAATTAAAGTGTAAATGATTAATCTGCAATTAATATAATAATATTTTTTACTGAAACAAAGCATTTTTTTTAATAATATGATTACTGATAATAGAGTCACTGAGCGTTTAAACTTTATGGGCACTAAAGAATATCTTTCTTAATTTATGTAATATCTCAAGAATTTGTCAACAAAATTTTCTCAGATTCATCATGAACAGATCGATTCATTAACAATGTTTCATTTTAAATGCATTAAACACTAAGAAAATAAAATGAATCGTTTAAAATAATCCGCCGAAAAATATTAACCCTAGCCTCTTTACTGTTGGGAGAAAAAAGAAACTGAAGCCTTACTCATTTGGCGGTGGAGAAAATGGAAGATTTTTTTTGGCGGAAAAGTTGGCGGTGGGGTAAATGGAAATTTTTTTGGCGGGAAAGTTAGTTTTTAATTAATAATTAAAATTATAATTAAAAATTCAAAAAAAAGGGACCCCTGGTGCACATTCCCGACCTCCAAGTTATGCATGTGCCAAATTTGGTCGCTGTAGTTCGGACGGTCTGGCCTGTAGAGCGCCAACACACACACACACACACACACTTTGAGCTTTATATGAATATAGATTGATGGACTTCCTTCTGTTTATGTACAAAGACAGCACTTAAAATGCAAAATTTTGGACCAAATCCGTGGAAGGGATGACCATCTTCGGCCAGTATTTCCGTATGCATGCAGACGAATAACTCAAAAACACATAAAGATAAATAAATGAAATTTTTTATGTGTTATTGTGACTAAAATTTTATTTCTGTGTCAACTTTTCTTTTCAATCGATCAGGAAAAAGATGACCAAAATACAAATACTATTTTTGGGTACTCGTGCACTAGCCACATACCGTAAATTAATCGTCAAAGACCTCACGATAGATTCAATGGAAACGCTGGATCCACGCCAATAATTAGTATTTCGTAACAATTGTTCGCCAGTGAAATGCAAGGCGAGAGGGGTAAGGTGAAAAATAACATATTGTTACGAAATTTCCGTGGGTTCGTTTGGATAGTGGGAGTTATATGGTGTGAAGAACGCTCAATCACCAGGCGGCAGTAGAAAATAAAACAAAGACGTTTATTTACACGAAGACACACAGGACAGCACAAAGACGACAACTATATACAGCACAGAAGACGATTATCTTCAGCCGAGACGTGCAGCAACAACAGCATACACAGCAGCATATAACAAGACTCTGTACTGCAGACAGTAGCGCACAGCTTAGTTCAGCACTAGCTTGACTCCGTCGCTGCTCCGCTTATCCCTGGAAGACCAGTTCTTCACCGTCGCTCTCGACTACTCTCTGGTTCACGACTGTCCCAGGGGAAAAAAAAGGGACCCCAGTTGCACATTCCCGACCTCTAAGGTATACATGTACCAAATTTGGTAGCTGTATGTCAAATGACCTGGCCTGTAGAGCGCCAACACACACACACACACACATTGAGCTTTATTATAAGTATAGATTGAACAGATTTCAAGTTAGTTTCTTCGGGTATTTTTTACTTCCGCTTTTATTACTTATAGTCTAGTCAAATTGTTATGAAAAATAGAAAAATGCAGAAAAATTCAAGGCGGCAATTTTATTGGCTTGAATTATTTATCCAGCTATTTAAAACAGGTCTCTTAGGTTTGGATTCAGATATTTATCAGATGGTTTGCGTATGTGTGTGGAAATTTTTAAACCAGTTTTAAATTTATTTAAAAAGCTATTAATCTCAGAGAAAAGGTTTAAATGAAAAAGATTCTAGATACTATAAATACCTATAGAAGAAGCGGTAAAACATAATGATTGTATAATTAGATAAATAATAATTTTTTTTAAAGTGTTAATTTGGAAAAAAAAAATTTTTTAAACTTTTTTTCAGTTTACAAAATGTTTTCAAATTTTACACAAGTACTTGTTATATAGAAGAAAATAAATGGTAAAAATTTCAAAGCAATATTGTGCATAAGTGTTTCTTTTTTTTTTTTTAATTCAACTTTGTTGAGAAAAGTAGGGTGGCCGAAACCCTACTTTTATTACATATTACCAAACATATATTACCAAATACTGACACAATTTTTTTATTCAAATATTATAGAATAAAAAATCCTTTGGGTTGTTATTTTGATTATGGCTCGAATATAAAAACTTTATACACGTTTTGCTTTTGTTACTTGTATACGTTTAGAAGGAATTGACGTAGGTATAGCTGGTATTGCGGCTAATTATATATAAAAAACTCATTAAATTTAATTAATATTATCTTGTTCAAACGGTTGTATATGAACTGACCCTCCCCCTGTCAGCTGCATCATAAGAATACGTTTCTTGACGAACACAAACGGTATGTTACATTTTTCTTATCAAGCTGTGTAAAATAAATCTAGAGTTGTCTGTTTCAACGGTGTGATTTTTTTTAAACGTTACTTAATGCTTTCTGCAGCATTCAGATTCGAGACATTTTCAAAAAGTTGAAATATTAAACGCAAATGAATCTATTTGTTTTCATCTATTATAACTATTAATGTTTTGAAATTTTTATTGCGAATTTTTTTTTTCTTTCTTTTTGTTATCAATTTTTTTTTTCAGCACTATTTTTAAAATATGAAAATTAGAAAAATAAATAAAAAACAATAGGATTTAAAATACTATAATTAGCATTATATTATAAGAAAAATCAGATAAACTTTAGTGTTATATTTATTTAAAGCTAATTACTTTTATTTCTTTATATATAATATAGTGCAACGATTACCAATTGTTCTTGCGTTTTTTGTTTTTTTTGTTTAATAAAACAGTTGAATATTCAGAACAACTAATTTTGAATTAAAAATTTTTTTTAAATTAAATTTGTAACTTTTATCTCATAATAGTTCGAAAAATGGCAATCAGGTAAGTTTTGAAAAACACCATTAATATAGAAATATTGTGACAATATTAATTTTCATTTCAAAGTTGTAACCAAAAAATTTTAATGAATTTTAATAATTTTTAATTAGAACTTTTAATTAAATTTTAATGTTAATTTAACACTTAAATCCAATAACTCCTTATTAATGAATTAAAATAAAGTATAAAAAACATTCAAACATTTACATTTTTGTTTAATCTTTAAAGGCAATAAATCAAATTTACGAATTTTATTTATTTGTTTATTTTTGTTTAAATGTGTAATCATTCAATCTTTTCTAACAATATTCATTCCGATATTGCTACTTTGTTGAATAATTTTGTTAAATTAAATTTCCTTATTTTGTATGACAAATAAAGCATTTTCTAAAATTTTCTTCTAATGCAATTTTTTTTTTTTTTTCGTTCCTTCCTTTTTTTTATTTTATTTTTCGTTATAAGCCTATTAAAAATATGATTGATTTGAAAATTAACTAAATTGAATTTTGTAACTGGATGATTGCTCACCATCTTTTTATCTACAAGCTATTTGTGAGAAAAAATATAAAGTTCCTTGAAAGACACACGCTTTTTTTTTTTAAATTCTGTTTTAACTACATCCCCTTCCACACACACTCACACTTTACTCCTAAATTCATATGAGTAATCGAATTTAAACTGTGGGCTTGAAAAGTATTGATTCCGTTTGGCAACGCACTAATTTTATGTAAGGCAAGTATTTTTTTTTTTATAATCGTCTGAAATCTGGAATGAAAATCCAAATTTCAGCTGCTCATAATTGAAGTATCGTTTTTTCATTTGAAAAGATGTTTTTTTTTTTTTTTGCTCTCTTTGTGCTAATTTAATGAGTTTTATATATATAAATATTGTGTGTGTGTTTCCTGGCGGGACAAATTTAATTTTAGTTGGGACAAATCAGTACTTCGAATTTCAGTTGATGAGTTTAAATATAGGAATTATACATTGGTGCAAAACGAAATAAAGAAAAGAATAAAGCCTTCCACATTATTAAAAGGCTGAATAATTTTTATATTTTAGGCAGTGCATTAATGTAAAATACACAATAACTTCAGATAAGAAATATCCAATTAACTTAAACTTATATTTTAGCAGTATTATTCGAATAAAGTTTGATAGAATGCTTTAAATGTTACTTCAAGGCGTGTCCTCGGTAGTATAGTGGTCAGTATCCCCGCCTGTCACGCGGGAGACCGGGGTTCGATTCCCCGCCGGGGAGGATTTTTTTTCTTTTCTTGCCCTAAAAGTTATGAATATTTTTTTTTTTTCTAAAAATGCTTTAACATTTATAGGTCCATTTATTAATGACGTAGCACTTCTATTATTCCACATTATTTTTTTTAATTTAAAAACATATTTCTGGAAGTGTAAATAATTTGAAATTTCATTAATTTCTACACTTATTATTTAAAAAGCAAAAAATGATAAGGAATTTCTGAATGAATATTAGAAAATGGATACAAAGAATATGAATCACTATCCTTTACTGAATGCAATGAAAATTATTTTTGTGTTTCCCTGCATTTACTTTTTTGATCATTACATTATCTTTACTGTCAAAATTATTTATGATTTTCAATAAATCCTTTAAATAGTTCAAAAATTTATTTTTCCAGAGTACAATTACTTTAGAGAGTTTTTTTTTTCTTGTTTCTCTAAAATGTTAAAATGACTTTCTATCACATATTCGAATTTATATATATATATATATAAATATATATATACATACTGAAATTTATTATTATTCATTCAGTTTTGAGGTCTTTCTGCCAATAGATGGCAGCATGAATTATTTTGAATGATTTCCCTGTGAGCAATATATTGTAACGTCGATAGAATAAATACCATTTAACTAATTCCGATGAAAACGGATTGTTGTACTTTCAGTGTCAGTATCTCGAATTTTTTCTCAAGGCTCTTGAATTTCCTGTTCAATTACTATAAAAGTATCGTCTATAATCTGAATTTGTTTTGGTTAATTTGAAATCAAAATGGAAAGTAATAAAAAAAGTTCACAAATGGTAGTGAATCACATGAATAAATTATAAAGCACAAATTTATTTATGAAAAAAAAAATTAATCAAAACTTTTCTCGTTTTAGAAATTTTATAATATTTTAATATTATTATAGAAATTTAATAATATTTTAATTATTTGTAAATATTTTAAGTAATTTCGGAGAGTAGAGAGGTTTTGACATATAATTTGATTTCGAAACTGTACACCCTATTTGTTTATTAAAATTACTAATATTTATTAAAATTATTATTTTTAATTATTAAAAATTTTCTTATAATTATTATTACTTTTTATTAAAGTATATTGTATAATTTTAATAAATAAAATAATAATAATGATGATTTTTTACTATGTATTCTTTATTCCAATTGTCCATTTATAAATTTTGCTTTATTTATTTAAATTTTAATGCTGTAAAAATAAAACTTCACTGACATTTTTAATATAAAGTTTTATCGTCATCTTTTTTATAATTAATTTTATATCAAAATTTTAAATCGGATTCTTGAAATAAATTGAATTTCTATCGTGGTAACAGTTATTGAATTTTTATTACGTGTGATTTATTATGATTACAATTTTGTACCAGATCACTTCGAGATTTGAGAATCTATAGTTCCTGATACATAGAAACGCAATAATTCAAATAAATAAAATTTGGTATGTGGTCTCGTGACTATAATTGAAATTCTATGCCGGATTTTGGTTTTATTCATTTGGAAAGAAAAGGCTTTCCAAAATTCATTTCCGATTTTCGGATACTTTTGTCCGTCGGCGATTAATCGCCAAAAAATCGCCGCCCACATGCTAGATTTATTAAAAACGCTGTATTTACGCCAAAGAGACTTTTCGTATTTATTGCTCGCCAATTGCTTGTAATTAATTCACAAATACCTATATCTTTAGTTTACCTGTACATGAAGCGCGAAATCCTCGTGTGTGGAAATAAAAATCTGAGCACTAGTGGCGTTTACGGCCTTGTCCAAGGTTTACAATTTTATACGAAAGCAGAGGAATTACTTTTATTTTTATATGAAAAGGTTCCGCTGCTCCCCCCCCCCCCCTATTTTCTTGTCGGCAGTATTTTTGTTCATCTATTATATGAAAAATTAACATAAATAAAAGTAATATTTTTGAATTCTTTTCATATAGGCTTCATCCGAATGTGATGATGAGATCGAATGCCACGGCAGAGGGGAGAAATATTGTGGACCCTACCTCATCTCATATCTCTATTGGAAAGATGGAGGCGCACATGGAGATGGTAAGTTCTATTCTCTGCTAGTCGCCTTAGGCGATCAGCTTATCCATTCATTAATTTTATGAGATCTTTGATCATCGACGTTCTTTTTATCTCTAGTAGAATAATACTTTTACCAAAACAACTGGCCAAGCACAGCAAGTACAACCTAATGCTGCGATTTGTTTGAGATAGAGCTAGTAACAGAACTAGAAATGAAAATTTTTGATACACCTACATATATCATCACCCTTTTCTGTTTCGTAGACTTATAATGGGGATTTTGATCCTTCTTGGTTTAGCTTATCTGAGCAAATCCCAAGTAAATGCGGGGCAGGTGTGTTTGTACGTGTCTTGTTCATTGATCAACGCGACCTTGTTGAACTTATGTAGTCCCTGAGATGGAAACCACTCATCAGAGTTAGTTTCAATGTACAAGGTTTCCATTCTAATCGTTGCCTAATAGCAATTTTCAAAGCCTTAAAAAGTAGGCATATATTTTCCAATGGGAATGTACTTGATATGACGCAAATAATTAATATTGTGTGTTGTTTCATTCAGTAAAATTACCGGTGAAAAAAATTTTGAAAACAAAATTTTTATGCAACTTTTTGGCCTTATTAATCATGTAAAATCGTCAATTTGAAATAAATATTAAGTCTAAGTTTCAAAGAAAATGTATAAAGAAGGAAATGTTGAATCCGGCCTGAAGACTATATCAAGGGTCACTCTCAAGGTGAGAGGTATTGATTCTTCGAAGGGTCAATACTTGGATGAAAGTCAAACTCCTCACAGAAAAAATCCCTGGTTTGAATCCCTGGCTGAGGGTGACCTTTGACAAAGTCTTCAGACTGGATTCATCATTTCTTTCTTTTTTCTTCATTTTTTTTTTTTTTTTTGCAATTTAAATTTAATATTTATTTCTAATTTGGTTAAGTTCATTTGTGCTTTAGATGTAGCAGCATTGGCGCGCTTTAAATATAATATATCTTCCTTTTAATAATTTTTGTTTCAGGAAACATTTACTTTATAAGTTAGTTTTATAAATATTAATCTAAAGTTTGTAGTTTCATGTAAAATAAAATATTTTTGATTACTAAAATTTTAACTTAAAAGAAATCCCTTCTTCTGCGATAAAAACTAACCGAGTTATGAAACTTTGAATATCATTATTTTAGACTATTTGAAATCACTTCAACTGCTACTTTAAGGAATAATATCCAATCAGTGGATTTCCACATTCTCAAGGTAACAATTAATTGGTCTAAAAAATGAAATACAAAAAATCCTTCATTCCGTTATTTATCACAAAAGAAGGGAACTTTCTAATATACAATACCGGTATATTTAGAATTCTTAAAATTAGGCGACTAAAAAGAAATTTAGATATCTCAATTTCTTCATTCTACAATTATTAATAAAAGAAATTTAAAATACAATTCTTTAAGTCATTTAAAAAAAATTTCTAAATGGCAATATATATCTACAATGGTTTAGAAATTACTATTTCTATATTATGAAAGTAAACACAATTTTTATTGGAATCGTTTGCTTTTCTCCGAGAATTTCAGAGAAAACCGACCACATATCTGCATATTTCTTAGGAAAAAACGGAAATTATCAATAACCTCTCCGCCTTAGAGAACAAATCACTATTGGTCTACCAATTTTTGAATGATGCTGGCTAAGAAGACAGTAAAAGAATAGTAACCATAACCCATTTTTCTTCCAATTTATGTTCCTTGTAATTTTGTCATGCCTTATTTCCTTAGACAAATGGTAGGCTGCTAAGACTTGTTCTATGCGTTATTATAAGGTATGAAATAAGCTTTTGAATCTTTTTTCGGAATATATTTTTGGATAATTATTATTATTCAGATTTGCAAATATATTTAACTAGAAATCTTAAAATTCTAGCTGGAACTTCGAAATCTATACATTTAAAGTAATTAAGTAAACTAGAGATCTAATCCTCCAGTCTCAACCACTGGTACGATATCGTGAAATTTAATTTCATTTGTAAATTTCTGTCCCATTAAATATGCCATCATTTATCACTTGTTCTCCACCACATTTTCAGAAAATATCTCAAAAGCATTACTGCACAATTTATTTTCTATAGGTATGGGACCATAATGGCGTCTTCCAACGCCACAGTCATTTAATGAATTTGATTAATTTTTTTTTATGTGGAAGCTCACGACTACTAGATTCGTCATCAGTGTTTGTCTGTCCCCAACTATCCCCCGTTTCCCGAAAAAAGTTTCGTAAACACTACATTCACTGTGTAATAATAATAATAATAATAAAAATGGCAGAGAACTCTGGACGCATCCACAGGACCGATTTCGCTAGCTTGTGTTTTATATGAAAACTGATGGACCTAAGATATGCCACCAATGAATACCTAACTGCCCCCTCCCACCCCATTATTTTTTACTCTTAAAATTCATAAAAAATTGAAACTTTGGCAACGCTTCCAGCCTTTCAATTTGGCTAATTTCTTCACTTTGTAAGCATATCAAATTAATCAGAATATTTTGTATTTATTGTGCAAGTATAAACTCTACTAGTAATAAGGTTGAACGCGTAAGTGTTGGCCTACTATAGACAATTTGACCTGGAACTACCAAATTTATGATATATAAACTTTGGAGGATGGAGTTTAGCATCTCAGAGCGATTTTTTCAATAATTTTAATCACATAAAAATTAAAGCCAAATTTCGATGTTTTTGCGCCACAACTTCCGAAAACATAATAGTGAATAGGAAAATGATTCTTATATTATCGTGAAATAAAAAAAAATTTCTTTTAAATGGTGCTAAATTTTGTTGCATAATTATTTTTGTAATATCAGTTAACTTTTAATAAATGTAAGCATATTTTGCAACAATATGATTCAGTTTTATTTTTTTTTATATATATTTTGAAGGGTGAAATTGTGCACTCTGAAACGAGTTTAAAAAGTTTTTATTAAGTAAAAGTTAACCGAATTTTTGATATTTTTTCTTGATTATTTCCAAAAATATAGTAACACAAAAATGATTCTTATGTAATTTGAAATCAGTGATACTAACTTTTTACCGTATAATTGTTATTAACTTTTTAAATTAATTTTTGAAAAATGTAAGCGTATGTTACAACAATATATTTCATTATTGAAGTAAAACTCGAGTCACTTTGCGAGTAATATTTCATCCTGGTTCTTTTTTCATTGCTGATGAGCAAGATATAAAGATTTGAATTTTTTTTTTCTATGTTGAATAGATTTTAGTATAAAATCATGCTTTTAATAAAATTTTTGCAAGTTTTTTTTTTACTTTATTACAATGGTTTTACTTCAGAATCAAGTACAATGAATTTTTTTAAAAATACACCCTTCTTTAAGCACAGCTGCTTCTGAGATTTCGAAGGTATATAAAGGGTGTCCCAAAGTTAACGCAAGATTTGAATGTGCCACCATTCGTACAGTAAAGGGTTGGTAATCCTATTAAAAAAAATCATGTGACAGTTGATAGTTTAGGGTTAGTAAAAATGAAGCATTATACGATAGAACAACGTGTTTTCATTGTTGAACGATATTTCAAAAGTAATGGAAGTCTGGTGACCATAGTTCAAAAATTTGAGAATTGGTCCTGAAGATCACGTGATTTAATACCCTTGGCAGTTTGCAAACCAAATAAAAACAAAAAAAAATGCATTTTTTTTTCATTACATTGTTATATTTTTATTGAATCGTAAAGTACACAAGATAGGGTTATGTATGGAATAACAGGGCAAATGGACTCCACGGCTTTACTGGCACATACGCACTCTTTTGTCGAAATTTTCCATGATCACTTTGCATAAATGTGGCTGAATTTCGTTGATATAGCGTTGAATTCCCTCCTTCAATGCACGCGTGCATGTGGGTTTGTTGGCATAGACTTTTGATAGTAAATAACCCCAAAATAAAGAAATCCAAGGCTATTAAATCACGTGATCTTCGGGACCAATTCACAAATTTTTGAACTATGGTCACCAGACTTCCATTACTTTTGAAATATCGTTCAACAATGAAAACACGTTGTTCTATCGTATAATGCTTCATTTTTACTAACCCTAAACTATCAACTGTCACATGATTTTTTTTAATAGGATTACCAACCCTTTACTGTACGAATGGTGGCAAATTCAAATCTTGTATTAATTTTGGGACACCCTTTATAAAATACAGACAGAAAATCAGTGAAATACATAATACAATGAACAGAATGGTGTAAACTTTCTAAAATAGTATGAGTTATCTGTCTATCAAAATTCGAAGTTTCAAAATATTTTGCTGAGGAAGATATTCAATTAAATATTTAGTTATACAAAATATTTAATTGAAATCTTTAGTAACCATTCATCTCAGTGAACCAAATGGTCATCAAAAGCTATAGTTTAATATGAAACTTCTCTTTTATTATTATAATATGTAGTTCATTAAATTTAACATGATTACGTTGATACTGTTATAATGGTGGGCTGACAGATGGCGTCAATTAAAATATTGATATTTGAACTGGTTTGAAAGTCCCATTTATAACCACAATTGCTTTTTATTTCAATATTTGTTTTTCTTTTTTAAAGATTTCGAAAAATGCGTGTCATACAGGCCGTGTGCCGAAGCCTCCATCAGGGGTTACATGCGCAAGTGGGCCTCTGATTGCAACGGTGACAATAGAGTGGATTGCTATGACTTCGCTCGTATCCACAAGACCGGAGGTCCTTCCTGTAACAGCAGCTGGGTCCTCAATACTGATTATTGGATGAGGTTCGAAGCCTGCTACAGTCAGATGTTGTAAGCAATACATATCAACACAGGAACTGAGATTATAATTGTATAGTCTCTTGAGTTTTATTTTTATGCATTTAAAGTTCTTAAAAGAGTGGTTTTTAATTTTTTATAATTTGAGACCCGACTTTTAGCTTCAAATTGAATTTCATTTCATTGATTTTTTTAATTGAATTCTTGCCCAACCGTACCATTTTTTGCCCGCCCTACCTATTGAATTTTTGCCTGCCTAAGTTTTTTTTAAAATTGGAACAATTCTTTTCTTTTATCTTTGCTTATATTCCGTCACCAATTGTAAAAAATCATGGTTTTATAATAGTATATATTTTAATAATATTGTATATCTATATTGAACAGTTTTGCATTGCTATATTATACAGTATTGTATATATAGTATATATACACTCATGTCCAAAATTAAGGTCACAAACATAAAATATGCGAAAAATGGAAAAACTATTCACTGTGTTGCCACGAAATTTGGCACAGAGGTACACTACAATGGAAGAAAGAACATAGACACATAACAATATGGAAAAGATTTTAATTGGGAATTAAGAAACAGGATATATCAAAAAGTGTTACATTATAAATCAGAGATAAAGCATTTATCTCGGAAAAAGCCTTTCTAATATGGAATGTGACCACCGTGCACTGCTATGCAGGCTTCACAACGAGCTTTCATACTGTTTGTGAGGGTGTCAATAAATGCTTGGAGTAACAAAGACCATTCTTCAAAAAGTGCCTCTTTTAACTCTTGGAGGGTATTAGGAGGGGAGTTAAGCTGTGCAATGGCTCTTCTGAGACCATCCCAAACATGTTCAATAAGATTGAGATCCGAGGACCTCAAGTTCCAGTCCATACGTCGAATTTCCTCTTCCTCAAGAAAATTATCAACGATTTGAGCTCTGTGTGGAAGCGCGTTATCGTCCATAAACATGAAGTCTGGGGCAAAAGCACACCGGAACAACCTCACATAGGCTTCAAGATCTCATCCGTATAGTGATGTGCATTGACAGTACAAGCATTGAAGACGTGCAATGGTGTGGAACTGCCCAACATTATGCCACCCCAGATAAGGATTCCTCTGTCACCAAATCTATCGATTTATTTCACATAGGAGGGATGATTGCGAGCTCCTCGCTCTCTCCAGATGAATATTCGACGAGTGTCACTCTGTGTGGTAAATCTCGATTCATCACTGAAACGAACAAGCCCCCATTCTTGCTGTGCCCAAGACTGATATGTTAGGCACCACAACAACCGGGCTTTTCTGTTGGATGCAGTCAAAGGGACGCACTCAACTGGTCGCCGGGTATAAAGAGCCCTCTCTGCTAGACATCTGTATGCTTTTTGTCTGTAAATTCTTATTCCAGACACAGCAGCAGGGTCACGAGCAAGTTGAGGAGCCGTTGTCAGCTATGCCGTCGTGCGCTTAATGCTAAATAGCGATCCTGTGCAGACGTCGTTGCTCTGTGACGGCCTTGTCCGGCCTTCCTAGCTACAGTACCACTTGTTTGGAATTGATTCCACAACTTGGATACCACTTTCGGTGTCACTTGTAACCATCGAGCCACCTCCGCTTGAGACTGCCCAGCTTCAAGCCTGCCAGCGGTTCTCCATCTCAAGAAGTCGTCTAAACGATTATGAGAACTCATTCTCACTTGAAACAGGTTAAATTTTTTGTTTTAATGCAATATTCACAAAATTGCAGAAAAAAAATCCCATATGCCTAAACGGTCTAATTTCAGCAGTTCCCTAAAAACTAATGCTAAACAACATTTTTTCTCACAACAAAGGTTAGTATTTTGTTAGCGGTCCTACACAATATATAAAATATAATTTGTTTAAATTTTACCGGTAGCCATTTATAATTACTTTGTAAAACATTTTTGTGACCTTAATTTTGGACATGAGTGTAGAACGATGTTGCTTTGCTATATGCATTCTATATTTTGAATATTTTTTTATTTTGTTTTTGTTTTATATGCATTTACGATTGTTGTTGTTGTTTTCTTGTTGTTCATGTTATTTTCATTTTTAAAATTTTAACATAGAATATATTTTATGTTTTATATACGGGTCAACTAGTTAAAATGGGACGTAAAATTTTATTTGAAATTCTCAAAAGTTTAGTTATTTTATTACCTTTAGTGCTATTTCAGCGGAAATGCTGTTGAAATTTCTAAATAAATTCAGGTTCGAAAACAAAAGTTAGTTGGCATAGTAAGCGTAAAGAATACTTCATCCCATCTTTTATTATTTGATAATATCCAGTGTTCAAATACATAAACTTTCTGCGCTTTTGCGCATGCGCCAATCATCTTTTGATTTTGCGAAAATAAGGATGCGATAAAATATACAAGAAGAAATTGTTACGTGTCTGACAAAGAACTTCTGAAAAGAGTTCTTCTTACTGACAAAGTATCACCCCTCTGAAGATTAAAATTATTTAAAAGTGGTAATCGTGGCTGTATTTAATGAAGAGTACTTTGTATGGTAATTAATTTCTATAAAATTACCATGTTAAAATAATTTAAATATTTAATCCATCGCAGTATGGATAAAAAAAATAGCTGTTGCCACGACAATGTGATTATAATAGATATAACGATAAAGCTATTTAAAAGTTTAATACTATGCAAAAAATATTTATTTCATCTTAGTTGCCACAGCAAGGCTTTTTCAATGAAATTTGTATGATAAAGTAATTAAATTAATTAAACTATTACACTGCTGAAAAAGTCAAAGATAATTGTCATGGCAATGCAGTCATAAAGTATGTTACCATGATAAAGAGCTTTAAAACTTAAAGGATTGCAGTATATTAAAAATAAAAAAAATAGGCAGATAATCCAAATGAAAAAAAAAACATTCTGACAATGGTTTGTTATCAAATAAACTTAAAAAATTCTATGCAAAATTGGTAGAAGTAGAGATAGTAGCAGCGTACATTTAGCTATAATAATAATAATTCTTAAAATGTATACTTATATTGTAGCTACCAAAAAAAAAAAAAAAACATATTCTGTATTTTTTGTTGATCTCCTTTCGAGATATATTGTTATTTTTTATTTTATTCATAATTTAGAATATTTTGTTATTTTTATCATTTATTTTTCTTTGTGTTTTTTGACTTTTTATTTTTCAAGTTTGTTATTTGTTTTAGAATTTTAGTATTCACATGCTTTAATTTTGTAATTCTCATGTTGTATGTTGTAGCACATGAAGAATGAATTTTGCTCAATAAAATAAGATAAAATAATTAGATGATAAATTTATAGCCATCTGACACATATAAGACTGTGTGATTGTGTTGTATATAAAGATGTATATAAGAAATAAAATGAAAAATCTCAAATTTCGAACCCTCTTAATCGAAGAATGATAATATTTTAGATTTTATTTACCTGTTTTGATGACATCAACAGGTGTATTATGTTATAATTATATCACTCTACGTGCAGAAAGAAAGCTGAAAATATTTATCTTATCGACAAAATCAAAAGTGAAAATTCTACTTTGTTGCTGTTATCCAAAGAAAAATATTTATTTTTTAATTTCAACTTTCACATTGCTTGAAGACGACATGTAACAGATTTGACTAAGCAATAAAACTGATTAATAAGTTTGAATTCCGTTATAAAAATAAAAGCATTAGTATCAATCGTATTTTAAAATAATAGTGAAAAATTTATTTAAATTAGAGAAAATATAATTTAGAAATAAAATTGTCTAAAAATTCGACTCTTTAAAAAGTTTTAATCCTCTACGGGCCAATTGTTTTGATATAATAAATTCTAGGTGCGAAAAACTACCTTTTAAAGTAAGTAAGTCCGTATGTGTGTGTGTGTGTGTGTGTGTGTGTGTGTGTGTGTGTGTGTGTGTGTGTGTGTGTAAGCTTTTTGTTATCCAAAGAAAAATATTTATTTTTTAATTTCAACTTTCACATTGCTTGAAGACGACATGTAACAGATTTGACGAAGCAATAAAACTGATTAATAAGTTTGAATTCCGTTATAAAAATAAAAGCATTAGTATCAATCGTATTTTAAAATAATAGTGAAAAATTTATTTAAATTAGAGAAAATATAATTTAGAAATAAAATTGTCTAAAAATTCGACTCTTTAAAAAGTTTTAATCCTCTACGGGCCAATTGTTTTGATATAATAAATTCTAGGTGCGAAAAACTACCTTTTAAAGTAAGTAAGTCCGTATGTGTGTGTGTGTGTGTGTGTGTGTGTGTGTGTGTGCGTGTGTGTGTGTGTGTGTGTGTGTGTGTGTAAGCTTTTTTTTGTTTGAAGCAGAATGCAGGTCCGAAGACATAGACGAGACATTTTACATTTTTAAATTCATTTTAATCCATCCTGGGAAGGCAATTTATTTACAAGCAGGCGCGGACAAAACACATCCCAACAGTGCGGAACAAAAGCAGAAGTAAGGAAGGAACGAAACAAATGATCACTAGTCTTATATAACATGGGATTTCCGGCCACGTGTCGATTGAATACTCGTGTTGACCTTGGATAAGGGCACCGAAGGGATCATTTTCACTTGACACGTGGAACTGATGGCGCATCATTTTTACAAAGATTCAACAGTGGAAAGGGGTCAGGAAACAAGAGAACACTTTAAAATGACCCTCACACCGGCCGAATTAGGCAAAAATTTAAGAAATGAATGTGGATTAAATTAGATATTAAAATATTATTACATATATATATGTGTGTGTGTGTGTGTGTGTGTGTGTGTGTGTGTGTAAGCCTAATTAATTTCCTAATATTCTAAGATATATATATGATGAATTCAGTATTTTCTCATGCTTCGAGTGAAAGGATTAAGAAACCCTAATGCTCACAACATCCTCTCAAAGATATATAAGATACATTTCCTTAAGTCAACATGTATAAAAGAAAACCCTATCAAAATATCATAGTAAAATCACGGAATGGAAAAATTTCTGGTGAAATGAATCGAAGTTAAAATTTCAAAAATTTCTTTTCCACCATGAATCTGCTATAGTACTTTACATACACACACACACACACACACACACATATATATATAGTATATATATATATGAACCATAAAAAAGATAACTGCGGGATTTTAAGAATATATGTATTTAAATCTAAATTATATGATTTTAAACTGAATATGAAAAATATAATACGCAGATAATAAGGTTAATTAATATATGAGGCTTATTAAGTAATTTAAAAGGGTTTTTGGATCATAATATGTTCCGAAATTAAACGCGATAACTCAAAAATACAGTAACTTGGATAAATTAAGTGTGAGTATGTAATCTTGTTGTTAAAATTTCTGTCTAAAAATGTCTGTCGAAAAAAGCGTCCAAATTGCATACTCGATTTTCTTCACAAAACGCTCATGAGCGTTTCTGAAAATAAACATGACATTCTCAATCTGTTCGATAGCTCACAACTTTTATATAAGGCGGGGGGGGGGGGGGGGTAACTCGAGAAAGCATGCGAGAAGATTTCTTAGAGACCATTTCAACTCGTTCGCCCTACAATGAATAGATGCGTGAGAACTAACGAAACATATTGTCATTAAAAGTGAAAAGTGAAAGATTCCATTTGGTACAAATCCTTTTTTATCATTAAAAGATGTCAATTTTCTAAAACCAAAGACAAAACAGCTGCTAATAAGGTAAACAATGTTGTGGAATAGTTGCCCAAAAGAAATTTTTAATATGCCACCGTTTGCACTTTGATTAACCATATGCAAATTGAATCCTCGACGACTTTAATTCGAAAACAAAATATAATTGGAGTGGTTGAATTTTCTAATTAATGCATCAAACAATTTTGAATATATTTGGCGTTTGAATACAAAATTATTTCGATCTTTGGCAGCATTAATTATTGTTATTAATTATTTTTATTTATTAAAGGAAATAAAGTTACTAAAATATAATTATATTGGATCAGTAGAGATAGAATATATTGAATAAGAAGACTAAAAATAAAGTTTCAATACTAAAGTAAGAGTAAGAGTACTTTCCATTAAATCCGAATATTCGAATCTTATAAATCAAATGATTATTTAAATTGATTTCAATAATTTCCTATTTTTGAAAACATTTGAGATTGCGAATTTTGATTGGGTTATCACATTTCTTTGAAGGCGAATATTTACATAGTTGAATGTGCACTATTCAATTTTTTTTAACTTATTAAAACATTCTAGAACTTCTCTAGCCACAGGAATAAAAATTTAATAGCTTCATTAACACACTTAAAATAAATATTCTGAGAAAATTAGAAAAGAAAAACTAAACAGATAGGAAAAGCAAAAAATAAAAAAAACCATTAAGTTACTTACCCATTTAAAATATTTTTTCTTAATTTCACTAATTCATTAAAAAATGACATGTTTCATTCATCTTACACTTTTTCTTCAAAAAATAAATAATAAATAAATAAATTAAATAGTCTCCTAAAGAGATGGAGTTCTAAAAGCCAAACGATTTCCCAAAAAAAAAAAAAAAAATATTATTCCAAAAAAAGAGGCAAACGATTTTTTTTATTATTATTATTAAAATGGAAAGCCAATGAAAATTTTCATTTATGTGATGCGTTAAACTAAAATAATAAATAAATTTAAATTCTATTTAAAAATCTGATTAAAATATTTTTTCGTTTCTTGTTATATTATTTTTAAAAATTATTCTTTGCATATTTATTTGATCGATATTTCATATTTTCCATTTTTCTTATAATTCATAAAATTTTTCATACAGTTTTAAGTAAACAATTCAATGAAAAAAGCAAAAAAGGTGAAATAATTCAATGACAAAAAAAGGTAAAATAATTCAATAACGTCCCAATCAAAATTTACATCGTTGTGAAGATTATGGTTTGAATTTTAAGGTAGTGTATAAAATATTATTAAGAACTAACATTTTAAGAAATTATTACCGCAACATGACAAAATTTCGCTTAAATTATATTCCTATCCTCATCAGACATACGCATATTCGTTTTAATTATTAGTAATTATTCAAAGATATCTGAACATATGGAATAATTCATCTAGAAAGTGAAACCAAAATTTTAAATAATCCAAAAATTGCTGAAAGTTTGTATAGCTTTCAGAAACAAAACAATATTCATAATGGTCAACCATCTATAGAAAGACCAGCAGAATGGCGGTTTTTATAGTTTAGAAACTACAAATATTTGGAAGAAATATTAATATTAATTATGGCTATATTTTACACGTAGGAAATTGAGAACAGTATGAAAATTCATTGCATTCCAAATTGCATTGCTCTTATGTTTCAACGTATTAAGTATATCCACTAATTCAGAAGTAACTACATATCAAATGTAATTATCCAAGGTCCAATATCTGCATTGAAAAGCGTTTTGAACGATTTTTACAGCATGTATCTCGCAATCGGCATAAAATTTCCAACCGCTAACATATTCATAAATATTCAAACATGTTTTAATATACAGTATAAGTTTATTAATTATATCATCCCCACGACTACAACGCACGAACAAGACACGTTGTTTCAAATATTTAAAGACAAGTTTGCCAGTCAAAGTAAGAAGAAGCAAGACATCCTGTTCCAAACATGACTTTTTATAATTTTCACCCATTGTCATTCGAAATATCAAATGTAAATTTTGACTTGCAAATTTCACCTTTTCATTCGAACGTGACGAAATCAAGAATTCTTTCATCCTTCTTTTTAAATATCAAGAAAAATCGTTTGAATTTTCCCAAACGAATATCTAATTATAACAGATATTTACATAACATTTGTTAGTGCCTTACTAAGAAAAGAATTGCATAATATTTCGTGATAAATACACAGTGAAGACGCCACCAATATCTTTAAACAAAAGAAAAAGAAAAAAAATTATACATTTTCTAAAACCAAGGGGGAAATTTTTGTTAGTTAACTACACGAACGGTTGGGCGTATGTTAAAATCCTCAAAAATCACTTAACGTTTCTCTTCTAGCTTCAGTTCTTCGATTTTCTGACCTTATCCTAACCTTTTTGTTGACGCTTTGAGGAAAACCGTTGTGGTCAAGGTTAGACAAAAAAGGTGATGAATCTCTTAAAATAAGTATCATCTGCAACAATAGAACGAGTTGCGTATTACATCATAACAAAAGTATATAAATGAAGGTGACTTGTGGTTAAATGCTCGCAAAATCAATAAAATGGATTCGCGAAGTGTTGGTTTCGTTCTTTGTCTTGTGGGCTTTGTCGCCTTTGTAAATGGTAAGTTGAATCAATGATTAATTATGTATTGAAATCGATCAATTTGTATGAATGTGGTGTTGGCTTGTTTAAACTGTAATTGTGTAATATTTCATTTTTGAAAAAGGGTTTGTAAGTCTGTACAAATGAATATAAAGAATACACAAAAAATAATTAAGAATTTAACTTTGAACGAGTTTTTAAATTGTAATTAATTTATTAGAATCAGTACAAATTTAATTGAAATTTCTCTAAAAATTACTTTCTATTTTCTATTTATTTTATAATAAAAATTTGGAGATCTGAAAAGATATTGGGGAACTGCTTTCCTATTTTAAATTTTGGTCAGATATATAGTCAAGAAATTTAAACTTTATCAATATAAAAATAAATAAAAAAAACAAAAAATTTTTTTCAAGAACTTTATTAGTATTAGAAACTGAAATAAATTGAGATATTTTACATACAACAAGGAATTTTTCTTTGAGTAATAACAGTTGATAAAATAATAAACTATGTTATATAAAAATTAAATTTTGAATTTTTTTAAAATTCTCTTAATAAAGGAAGTTAAGATTTTAGTGTGACTTGTTTTCATTTACACATATTACTTTTCTGAAAAGAAGTTATAGATAAATGTACCGGAGAAATACAGTTAAGAAATATAGATAAATGTACCGGAAAAGAAGTAAAGAACTCATCTGTGGAAATATTTTCTTTTTCATCACACCCTACACTAGAGATTTTTGTCCTTTCATAATAATTACTTCAATCATGAATTACAGATTAATTTGTCATGCATTTTTAAAGGCATAACTTGCTTTGTTGCCAGCCTAATGGAATGAATTTAAGATGAAGAGTTGCAATTGGATGACATATAAATGCGCATGTCTAACTGCATGTTATCTTATGCTTTGTAATAACAACACGTTCTTTTTTCTTTAGCACAATGGGCAGTAGACTTCAAGATTTAAATCACTAAATGCCTATCACATGAACATAATCTAAATGGCATGAATTCTTTAACAGATATATAGCCGTTAATATGAATATTATAAGTCGGTGCGTCCATATCGTCGTTATAGGGTTAAAGTAATCAACAGAACATTATCTACCTCATTTTTGTCACAGTTGAGGCATAACTCTTATGGTTTATTCATATTGCCCTTCCAATAAACTTAATTAATTTATCACGCAGAATCATGTTGGTGTGTTTCACATAAAATATGTTTGCCTATTTAACTAAAAAATTCATTGAATACAGGAGAAAAACTTACGTGATATTTCAGTACAACATGAAATAAAAGATGACAAACGCTGTTACTTTTGTCATGTGACCTTGATGTCATGTAAATTAATTTCATTATATAATTGCTCTGGACTTTTTTTTTCTCATTAGAATTATCGTGGTTTAATGTCTATTATATCACACACATATAAAGAAAACAAATTAAATATAAGTGAATACAAATGATAGTAAATTATTACTATTATTTTTTTTTCTGAAAATGTCATTTTTTAAAATGAAATATATTGTTTTCAGAATAAATTGCCTTGTATTATTGATCTGGATTTTTTTATAATCATCGCGGTTTAATGCATTATTATATTATACATACAATAGAAATATAGAATACAATACATATATAGAAACTAAAGGTATATATAAATACAAATGTCAGCACGTTATTGCTATTGTTTCTTTTTAGAAAACGCCACTTTTTAGTATAAAATATATTGGTTTCCAGAATAAATAAAGCCGAACAGTTCTTAATATGACTGTATTATTTTTGTTTAGAAAATAATGTAAAAATTATGATATAACTTTTACTTCCTATTTCTTACATAAATATATTATTTTCTCATTACAGGACAAGGATTTAAACCAGCTGGACAAATATCAGAAGCTTGCTTTAATTGTTTGTGCGAGGTAAACTTGAATTTACATTTTCAGTTTTTTTATCTGTTTAGTTTTATTTTAATATTTTTTCTTTTCATTTAAAAAAGAACATTGTTTCATTTCATTTTTGTGTAGTATTATTTTTTCATCAAATGCAAATGATTAAACTAGACGACTGTAACAAAAAAAAAGGAATTTATACATTGTTTTGAATATTATAAAATTACCAAAAACTATTAAGCCAATGATATTGATACTGAAATTTCTCTTTTGAGGAATCAATTTAAAACGAAGAGCATCTCTTCACAATTTTTTTTAAAAAAATCGAACATTTTCTGAACAACCTAAGTAAAAATTAAAGGACGTCGTTTTGAATAATTTAGAAAAGTGAACACAGATCAATGATTGAAAACAAATAATATTTTTAAAAGAAGTTCAAAAATCGGATTAAATGACTGAATTCAGACTTCTATTTTTATCAATATTTCTCTTATTCACACTTGTAGTAATGTTCATATTTACAATGATTCATTTCCTCGAGTATATTTTATCAACATTTAAATATTATTGCAAAATGGGCAGATAACTAGAATCAAGGAACAACTGGTTTGTTATATAAACAAAAGTTTTTAAAATGCAGATATGTTAAGGTTGAATTATTCAACTGTTTATCTGCTGTAAAAAATGACCAATTGATTATTATTTTCAATAACTGATTGTTGTTTATACATATATTTTCTTTATTTTATCCTTGACGCTAGCAGATCTTATGTCATTATGATATGTCCGAAAACAAGAAGCGGTTGCTTCAAAAAAAGAAACATGGCTTTTCAATTATAAATATTTCGTGAAATAATTCTGTTATTTAACTGTTTGGCAACTGTAAAAAAAAATAGGCTGATAATTTGCCTTTTTTATATCACTTGCTCGTTTGTACACTTCCGGTTCATCTTTTTTTATGTACTGGTAACAGAAATTATCTTTTGATTTTTAGATATATTTTGTCATAAATTATGTATAAGGGATTCAATAATAAAGATAAAATAATATCTATATGAAATAAAAGATAAAAGCTTCTTAATGTTCTATAAGATGATAAATTTTCATTGCCATTTAAAGCTCGTATTTCTTTGAAGTACGATTTTTGTTATAATTACTGTTTCTAACCATTTTAATCAATTTTAGTTAACCCTTTCTAGGGCCGTGGGAAGTATGCTTCCCACCAAATTTATCAATCTTTGTATGAAATTATGTAGGTTGGTATAAGTTCTGACAAATTTGTTTTAGTAAGTCAGAAACTTAGATGCTTCTGTTCTTTATCTCAGACAAAATGATGCGTCTTGATTTATTACTTAATTATTAATTAACCAAATTAATTAGTTAATCAAATTAAATTTATCTAATAAGCTACATGAATCCCTTTTCTTATTCTAATTTCAAGCCTAAAAATATTTGAACATAATATGAGTAGAAAAAAAAATGGCCCTTTAAAGGGTTAATACAAATTATCCGTTGTCTCATGAGGACATAATCATTCTTGTAATAAAATACTGATTTATTCAGATCAATTTACTGGTAAATTTCTGCCGTTAAAATTTAAGACATAAGAAACTTGCTCCTACATATTCTATTAATCATCTATGGCGACCAAAGCAGATATTGGCTGTATTTAACCCTTAACTGGGAACGTGCGGTCTGTGAGACCGCTAGCGATGTATTTTTTGTCACCCCTATTCTATTTTTAGCTCAATTGAATGGATTGACCCTGTAGCTTCCTGTTGTGTGACCTTCAATACACGTGCACTTTTTCAAGCGATTTCAGCAGATGCTTTATAAAATAATTCAGTTATCTCTTCGAGGGCGGTCTCTAAGACCGCATCTCCCTGTTAGTGTCCCAGTGATAAACAAGGCTTAGAGCAGATGGCGCTAAAACTTGGGCCCCGAAATATCATCCAGTTTATTGATCCTATTATGAAGCAGTGCTCCAGACACTTTTAAATGAAACATAAAGTGATTTTAGTGATAAGGATAATCGTACAGAAGAGTTTTTCGATGAAAGTTCGCATTCAACTGATTTTGATATGTAGGTTCAAACATAATTAATTTTTCTAGTGATAATGTATTTTGAAAAATTTATAAAATGTATTAATATACCAAGTGATATATATGCAGAATTTATAGGTTGATATTTATATTAGTTCTTAACCTGTATGTTTAAAATGAACTAGAAAACCGTGCTATGAAAGTCACACAAGCCGATAAAAAAAGGGCCCATTTTACCCATTGTCATTTTTTTTTCATATAAATGTTGAATTTTACATCATATTGTCTTCTATATACCTTCATATACTGTAAAAACAAATATGATTTAAAAAGTAAAAAGTAATATGCTTTTTCAAGAATATTATTTATTGTAACATGTAATTTGAAAAGAAAATGTATGCTCCAAGGTATTTGCTTTTTTCAATGATAATATATTTTGAAAAATTTCTAAAACATATCTATATATCAAGAAAAATATCTGCAAAATATATTGGCAGTTTTTCATATTTATACAATTATTAGAAAATTTAATTTGAGTGTAAATGAAATGCGGTCTCGTAGACTAAATTTCACTCTCGTCCTAAAATTTCACCTACGCAGTTAAGGGTTAATTTCAGCTAAATGGCTTTGATATAACTTTATGTTCATGATTCCATTCAAATTGTCAATCATTAAAGCCATGTCTCTTGCTTTTATTCCATTCACTGTATAAATGCGCTTTGCAAATGAGACCAATCCCATGATATCAAAGCGCTATTAAATACTGTTCATCCACCTTCTAAATTTCGTGATATTGTAACTTCACTTTTTCTTTTGTCTTGTAAACAACTCAGATATTAAATAGAATCTTTATTCTTTAACTTTCAACAATGGAAGAAAATCATTCATACGCTTTAAATCTTTGATGAAACAATGTATTCTATTGTTAGAAATCAGGCATATATATATATATATATGTGTGTGTGTGTGTGTGTGTGTGTGTGTGTGTGTGTGTGTGTGTGTGTGTAGTACTTTTTGAATCCTGTCGACTAAATAATATGTAACATAATTTTTGGTTGAAGCAGAGTGCAGGTTGAAGACATAGACGAGACGTTGTATTTTTAATTTCATTTTATTCTCTCTCGGGAGGCAAACATGATTATTTACACGAAGGCGCAGCTCGGCACAAACGCAGAAGGCAAAAAGGGACGAAACAAATGATCACTAGACTTATATAACATTGGAATTCTGTCCATGCGCCAATGCAATACATGTGTTGACCTTGAGAAGAGAAACGGAAGGATCACTTTTATTTGATACGTAGTTATGATGGCGCATTAGTTTTACAGAGGAATTAATTAAACCGAAAGTGGAATTGGATCACGAAATAAGAGAATATTTTTAGAATGAAGTTACTATGGGCTAAATTAAGATAAAGTTTTGGAAATTAATTTGGATCAAATCAAGAGTTTAAAATATCATTACATATATATATATATTTAAAAAAAATTAAATTCACAAAAAATTGGTGAGATTTTTAAGTTTGTATGATTAAAAAGATACATTTTTAAATTTTGAAAAGTTGCAAAATACATTTGCGAGCAATAATATTTCCGGAAGTTATTTCAGAAAAACACCAATATTCAACTTAATATTCAATTAATTAAAATTTCAAACAATTGTTCCTAGATGCTTATTCCCACCTTCAAAAATATACTTGTGCCAAGTTTGGTAAATCTAGGTCAAACGCTCTGATCTGCAAACCACTTAAATACACACATTCCATTTTATTACTAGTGGAGATAAAGATGTATAACTGTACAAAAATGAGATTCTTTTAGACATATTAAGATTTAATAAGTATAAAGTATTAATATTTAATATGTCTAAAATATTAATATTTAATATGTCTAAAATATTAATATTTAATATGTCTAAAGTATTAACATTAATTTTTTCAAATTTTAATGGAATTAATTGTTGTGGCATTACTACCACATGTTAAACATACTGAGAATATCATGTAACTACGCTATCAAATAGTAACAACTTTTCCTTTTGCTCGGAGATGTGTTACAACGGAATTTAAAATTAAATCGGCGCTCCATGTTAAGCATGCACCGTTTTATTTCACTTCATTTCTCTTAATTTAGATATTCATGTTTCTCAAATAACATGATTATATGACACCATTTCTGTGAAATTAATTTTTAGCTTAATTAATAGTATATTAATTGACTTCTAACACTAATTTTATGAAATAAATTTCTAGCTCAAATAATATATAAATTCATAATTAAGTGCTCTAAAATTAATAAGGTGGGCTGCGGTGGTCTGGTGGTAAGGTCTTGGCTTCGGAACCGGAGGGTTTCAGGTTCGTGACCCGATTCCACCGAAGAACCGTCGTGTAAGGGGGTCAGTTGCACGTTAAATCCGTCATGACCAAACGTCCTCCCGCTGGTATGGTGTGGTGTGGAGAGGGGGGTGCCAGCTCAGGTGTCGTCCTCGTCATCTGACCGCGGTTCAAAATGACGAGGTCCGTCCCAAAATAGCCCTAGTGTTGCTTCAAAACGGGGCGTTAATATAACCAAACCTAAAATTAATAAGATGTCCTGTGGTCACTAGAAATTAATAATTCCTCAAAAGTTCAGAACTCTAAAACAAGAGGAAATAAGTGAAAAATCGATTGCAAACTCACAAACATGGAAAATGCAAAGTCAAACAAAAAGGTTTAAAATTGTTTACCAAATTGGCCTAACATTCTGAACAGTTTACAAGCTATCCTCCTAATAAGGATATACGAAGGATTTACGCATTTCTTTACCTATATGAAATACTTCCTTCCTTTATTTTCTATTAGTCGTCTCAGTCAACCAGCTTGTTTGCCAGGAATATTCGTGATGTTTGATTTCAAATAAATCATTTAGATATAACTTGCCCATGATTCCGCCAAATTGTCCCACATTAAAACAATTGTCTTGCTTAAGTTCCGTTTATTGTGTACACTAGCCGCTTTTGGCGACCAGCCGGTTCGCCAATCTTAATGTTCGTTTAAATTTTAATAATGAAATATTTTACGCATTTCCAACTTTAATAGATTCTTCATCAAAATATTTTAAAACTTCAAATTTTGATAGTCATATAATTTAGTCATAATATTATAAAGGCCTTCAGTCATAACGTAATATGTATCTCTCTCATTTTCTGTTACCTCTCGTAGAATTTATGCTTTAAATTAAAGTGGAAAGAATTAATCTACAATTATTATAATAATATTTTTTACTGAAACAAAGCATTTTTTTATAATATGATTACTGATAACAGAGTCACTGAGCGTTTAAACTTTATGGGCACTAAAGAATATCTTTTTTAATTTATGTAATATCTCAAGAATTTGTCAACAACATTTTCTCAGATTTATCATGAACAGATCGACTAATTAACAATGTTTAATTATAAATGCATCAAACACTAAGAAAATAAAATGAATCGTTTAAAATAATCGGCCGAAAAAAATTAACCCTAGCCTCATTACTGTTGGGAAAAGAAACTGAAGCCTTACTCATTTGGTGGTGAGCAAAATGGAAGATTTTTCCGGCGGGAAAGTTAGTTTTTAATTAATAATTAAAATTCTAATTAAAAATTCAAAAAAAGGGACCCCAGGTGCACATTCCCGACCTCTAAGGTATACATGTACCAAATTTGGTAGCTGTAGGTCAAATGACCTGACCTGTAGAGCGCCAACACACACACACACACACACATTGAGCTTTATTTATAAGTATAGATGAACTTTTCTAATGGAGACCAGTCTATAATATCGTAAAGCTATTAGAAATATAAACCTATTTTCTAATAATCTATCATCTAATTTTTGTTATCTTGTAACTTCACATTTTTTATTCATCATGTAAATTATACATACATACATACATATATACATACATACATATATATATATATATATATATATATAACTCTAGTTTTCAGAAACGGTATCATGCGATTAAATATTTAGTGAAACAATGAAAGCGATTTGAATTTCAGGATAGCAATGTAAAATATTGTTCAAAATTAAGTAAAATAATAATTTAAAAAATTACCAAAATTTAGGAAAATTTCACATGATTATTAAATTCATATGATTAAAAACAAAGATTTTTAATTTTTAAAACAATGTAAAATTTATTTTTGTGTAGTAATATTTTTGGAAGCTAGCACGAAAACAAGCCAAAATCTAATTTAATTTTTATTTAATTACATTAAAATTTCAAAAAAAAATCGCTCCGAGGTGCGCAATTCTACCCTCTAAGGTATATATGTACCATGATAGCTCTAAGTCAAATGGTCTGACCTATCAAAAGCTAACACATACATGCACCTTCATCTTTATTATTAGTGAAGATTAGGCTTTACAATAAATATAAAATATTTTGATTCATTAGATATGTTAACAAAGTGGCGAATTAACTCAAATTAAAAGGCTGGAGGCATTGTCAAAGTTTCATTTTTTAATATCTCATTTTTTGAAACAAGCGGTGAGCGTACGCATACATTCATATACTTAAATGTTTAATAGTAGTACAGATGATTACATTTTGCTCACTTCAAGAAAAAAAATCACAGCCATCAACAAACAATATAGGTTTCTTCCTTGAGAATTATGAAGCAACACTGAATTTGTATGAAGAGATTAAGAGAATGAAATAGATAGGTTCTTTTATACCGTCTCCAAATCGAAGCATCTCATGCCAGCGGGATAAAATGTTTAGCTGTTTAAACAGCTGCCTGATTTATCATCTGCTTAAAAGAAGGATATTTCTTGCATAAAAATTTAACAGTACAATCCGTTTTAAAGTATCTGCTGTTCAAACGTAAATGATAAAAATCTCTTATCTCTAAAAGTTATCAGCATTATATAATGTATATATTTGATTCAGATAACATAATTTATTAGCAAATTTTCCAATTTTTTTTTCATAAGCGACTTTAAATAAAAGTAAATTCTTCATAAAAAAAACTTGAAATAATATAGTATTTAGTATTAATAAATAAGTATTTTTCGTAATTTAAATTCATTTCTATAAATTATTATCAATTTTAGCCATACTCGAAGAAAAAATAAATAATCACGTGCCCTAGATTTGAAATATTTCTGAAATCTGTAAAATAAAAAAAAATAACTGCTTGTTCAGATTTAACATATTTGCATTTCATTTATTATTTGTTCTAGGAATGAATTATCTTATTTGTACTTTTATACTTCCTCTTATCTTGACAGATGTTGGATTCGAAGGGGGGGGGGAGAGAATCAGTAACAGATTTCTGTGAAATTATTTCTTTAAAATTTTCTTGACAGACCTATGTTAAATTAATAAAACTGCGCAATAAAAACAAATTAAACTAAAAAAAAATCTTGGTGTGTGTGCTTTTTTTTTAATTTTGCGCGCTGCCATCTATGGTTGAGAAGTGGAATTGCTTTTTTTTTTCTTCTCAATTTGCAAATTTTATTTGATGAATTTAAAACGTACCCAAATTTAGAAATTGTAATAGCCTGACATTCAAACTGAATAAATCCTAATATATGATATACGTTTCAAATTCATTGGATTACAAATCAGCCTGATATAAAGCAGGTTTGGGTTATCTATTTATAAAAAAATGAACTTATTAAAGCGAGTATGGATTTTTAAGTCTTACTATTTCCATACAGTATTTCTTCTATCAAAGTTTTCCTATTTTCTATTTTGTGTATGAATAAACAATTCTTTTTATTGATAGACAATGAAAAATGAAATGAAACAAAATAATAAAGAAAGGAATTAAGTTATAAATGTGGAAAGTTATGGGATAAAACTGTCCCTAAATACTTTTCTAAAATTTGAAGAATAATTTGCAAATGAAAATGTGTAGCATTTCTTTATTGGTTTTACATTTTACTGAGTCTGGATTTTTATGAGAAATCAACTTTTCCCACAGCACCTCGGCCGTGAAGATGAGAAGTTTCAAATATAATGATTACTTCTCGCCTTCCGGGAGTTTCTGGGGTCAAATGACCTTCATTTCAATGACGGAATACACCTTCTACAGGGATGATTTGTGATAGACATTAGAACTAACTTTTAATTCCCGCAATAATAGCGATCAATCAAATTTCCTCGAATGCTGATGGGCAGGGCGGATGTAAGTTTGATTAGAATTATATCACAAGTTGATGATTCTCAACTTTTTAGAATTAGAAATATGTTTTTCCTACTTATTGAATGGAGCTCATTCAAATATTATTATTATTAAAAATTTACATTATTTCTGCTTTTACAAATGTTATTTAATTTAAAATATTTCTACTCTACAGGCTTCATCAGAATGCGACGAGAATATGGAATGTCAACGCGAAGGTCCTGGCCAATACCACTGCGGCCCTTACCTCATCTCATACGCCTACTGGAAAGATGGAGGGAAACCCGGTGAAAATCCTGATGACCCTCTCGGTACGATTTCTTATACACATTATAGACTCGATTCCTATATATTATAATTGAAAGTTTGGATAAGTTGTATTCTAAATTATCTAACATCTTTTGTCTTTGTGGATACATACGCAAGTGTAGATATTTTCCAACAACTTTCATTCATTGATACGTTTTGTGATTATTATTACATTATTTGCTTACATTTCCATGATTTAAATGATTAGAAGTACTATTTGCATTAAAGTATTAATGGTAATATTTAATTTCATGTACACTTGTAATCAACAATCTTTCGCCACAACATTATTACGAATCTGTAATACTATGTGATGTTAGTATTGTAGAAAGAGACAGAGAGTTACAGGGATTGTTAAGGGATGATGGACGGATGATTCATTGACTCTTGGCGATTATTTGGCGACAAAAATGAAAGTTCTTCACGGTTCTTGCAAACAAGCAACCCATCTTGAAGACTAATCATCGTTCAGTTCTTTAGTCAATCATTTCTCAACAATCAGTATGGCAGAGTTCATAGCAATTTTTAATTTAAAAAAAAGTTTTCAGTACCAATGCCATTCAATAAGATGGCAATTGTACCGTTTCTTTGCCATGTTAGTACTGTTGTAAAAAAGTTAGAATTACAGTGATTCCAGTGATTCTTAAGGGATACTGCATGAATAATTCATTGACTCTTGGCGACTATTTGGCAACAATTCCTGAAACTAAGCAACGCATCTTGAAGACTGATCATCGTTCAGTTCTTTAGTGAATCATTTCTCAACAATAAATATTGAAGAGTTCATAGCAATTTTTAATTAAAAAAAAGTTTTCAGTACCATTGCCATTCAATAAGATGGCAATTGTACCGTTTCTTTGCCATGTTAGTACTGTTGTAAAAAAGTTAGAATTACAGTGATTCCAGTGATTCTTAAGGGATACTGCATGAATAATTCATTGACTCTTGGCGACTATTTGGCAACAATTCCTGAAACTAACAACGCATCTTGAAGACTGATCATCGTTCAGTTCTTTAGTGAATCATTTCTCAACAATAAATATTGAAGAGTTCATAGCAATTTTTAATTAAAAAAAAGTTTTCAGTACCAATGCCATTCAATAAGATGGCAATTGTACCGTTTCTTTGCCATGTTAGTACTGTTGTAAAAAAGTTAGAATTACAGTGATTCCAGTGATTCTTAAGGGATGCTGCATGAATAATTCATTGACTCTTGGCGACTATTTGGCAACAAAAATGAAACTTCATCACCGTTCTTGCAACTAAGCAACGCATCTTGAATACTAATCACCTTTTAATCCTTTAGTCAATCATTCTCATCAGGGATGCAGAGCTCATAGCAATTTTTAATTTTTTAAAGACTTTCAGTTTAACAAAATGGTCACAACTCATATTTATTATTCTAAAGCGCGGATAAAGCGCTGAATCTTCCCATTGCTTTCCTCCTTAGAAGCTCTTATCAATTTTGTTAAATAATCTCTCATGGAAATCCTTAAAAGCATGGTCCCCTATGAGAATCTGGTTAAAGTAACAATTTCCTCGGTTTATTTTGGTATTGACATTATCAAAGAGTTTTTCATCCATATACTTTTGAATTCCTGGATTCATGTCATATATTTTGCCATAAAATCATCAAGAGAAAGGGAGGAGAAACTGAAACAAGAAGTGTCGATTCAAGATTGTCCTGGTTTATCAGAATTTCTGATCACTTTACCATGCCATGGAAATTACGACACTAAATAATGCTATATACTAAAGTTCATATACCAAGGTCATGCATCTAACTCAAAGAGTATTTGAGATAGTGTGTTCACAAACAGAAAGACAATATGTAAATAAATTTTTCCAGATGCAGGGAGGTCTAAAACATGGAGATTCACTAAAATTCCAAGTTCGAATATTTTGACGACTACAAACTTTCACTTCGTAAAACAAAAGAAAAACTTCGTTACTATAAGAGAAAATAAAATAATAAATACATGGTATTTAATTCAAAACTCAAGACAAATCCAGCCAATCTCAGACAGGAACAAACGGGCATTTTCTTGACTAATCCAAGACGTTGTTTCTCTTTTACTACAATTAAAATCGTATACACAAAATAATAATCTCATTTCTTTGTAGATTTTGAGAAATGCGTGAGATCTAGGCCATGTGCCGAAGCCGCTATCCGAGGCTACATGAACGAATGGGCCATTGACTGTGACGGCGACATGGACATAGATTGCTACGATTGGGCTCGAATCCACAAATCTGGAGCTCCTTCTTGCAACAGCACCTGGGTGCTCAACACAGATTACTGGGCGAGATTCAGTTCCTGCTACAAGGGAAAAGACGTATAAAAGGCATACATTCATATGTTAACAAGCAACGTAGTTTCATTTTGGCATCTTTTAGTTTTAATAAAAATATTGCAATTTATCTATGGCGTAATGCATTTAGTGAATGATAATTCATATAAACGAAAATGTTTTCCATGCATTTAAATAATTAGAAAAATCAATAAACCAGTTTCTTAGTCAGTCCCAACCACTTTCTTATGAAACAAAATGCTTGGTTTATTTTTGTTTCATATGAAAATTCATTATCCTTAGATGTTGGTCAGCTGCCCCTATCTTACTCCCCTGTTTTTCACAGAAATCTCAAAAATACTTCTGTATACTGTCTATGAAAGGAGAAACCGTGATAGAATTCCTCATATTCAATTAATGTATCGATTTCGCCAATTTTTAATTCGTATGAAAGCTTATGACACATCGATAAATCATCAAGAGCCACCTATATTCCACCACTCACTACTTTTTCGTGGGATTTCAAAAACATCATTTCACAGTATATTCTTCTTTGGGGTGGGGACCTTGAAGAACAACAATCTATTTCGCTGATTTCTATTTCATACGTCTTTAAATAAATCATCAATGGTCGCCTGAAGAGTTTCAAGAGATGATGCAAAATAAAATTTTCCAACGCCCACAATAGAACAATTACGCCATTTTTATTCAATAATTAATTTATTTTCTTTCTATAAACACGTAGCTAACTAATCAGTTCACCATGTCGAGAGTAATACCACTGGGGGTATTGGATCATGGGTGATCATTATCTGATTCAGGTCTAAATTACTATTTGTGGGTGAGTGAATGAAATGCGTGAATGAAATCCCCGCCCCCGTAAAGAGGATTGTGACGCGTGTGTAGCTAAGTCGTTCTCTTGGCCCTAGATGGCGCTACTGTAAAAACAAGAGACGTACTCTTGGCTTAAACCACAAATGACTTCTTAAAGTCAGTGGACTTATCTAGACAAGAGCCATTAGAAACAACAATTTAAATAAAACAATTATGTTAAAATTTTATCTTAAACTGCACAATTTACAATAAAACTTTCTCCTTCTTAAATAAGATGTATTTCATTAAAGTTAGTTAATATGGCTAGATTAACGTAATTAATATGGTGATCGAAGGTGGTTGATTCCTGATAAATACAGAAAAAGAATTTTGTAGCCGAATGTTTATTTTCAAATGACATTGGTGCTAAATCAGAACCAAAAAATTAAATCCATCATAAAAATTTAAACATACGATATTAGCCCTGTTGAAAGAAATAAATGATTATCGGGTAGTGGGATAGGTTTGGTTCTTCAAGACTACTTAACAATTAGACATTTGTGGTATTGAATGTAATTAATCTTTACTTAAATCTTATCCTAATTTTGTATTTTAATCAAAGGCTTTATTTGTATTTTTCAGTATGATTATTTTTTTTATCTCTACTAATAATGTTATATATCTACTGGCGCTCTACAAGCCAGACTATTAAGCATACATTAACCATACATATATATATATATATATATATATATATATATATATATATATATATATAACCAATCTAAAGTAAGAAAAAGTTTGAAAACGAAACTAAAATGAAAACGAAACAAAACAGTTTCGAAATCGCAACTAAAATTTATTACCTATTTAAACTAAAACCAAAAAGGAACTTCATAGTATTTAGAGAGCGCAATTGCAGCTACTTCTAAAACACAGATGAATTGATACAAAAGTATTAGAATCAAGTTAATAGGAAAAACAAAAACCAAATAAAAATTAAACCAAAAAAATTATTAAAAAATATTAAAAAAGAATCCGGCCTGAAGACTTTTTCAAGGGTCACCCTCAGGCAGGGATTCAAATAAAGGGATTTTTTCTGTGAGGACATACAGACATTAAGTCTAATAATGATTCCTCGTGACCCGAAAATCCCCCGAAATTATGCTCAAGAGATATACCATTTTAACAGAAAGGAAATACAAAATAACAAATTAGAAAAAAACCACAAAGTAAAAATACAATAAAAACAATAACAATAAAAACAAAAACAGCATTAAAATTAAAATTAAAATTAAAAACGAAAAGGCCAAGACATACCATCCAACAGTGAACGAAACTTTAAACAATCGATTGTGATTTCCTGTTTTTGAAAGTTAACGGTAAATTATGTAAACAGAGGTAGGCACCCAGCGCCATCTATTGAGTGATCCAATATGCAAGTAAATTTCTATTTTTATTTAAGCCAAAAGATTAATCCCAAACCATACCTTGTTTAATTAAAAAATTGACATTACAGTAATTTCTAGGAAAATCATTTTTAATTAAATTTTTAAGGAGGATATTTGATGCTTCAATATAAGAATTTTTATTATTGCAAACCCTTTTGATCCTGTTAACTTGTGAGAAAATAAGATTTTTGAAAATTTTAGAGTTTAGATTGGAATGGTAGTTACATAGTTTTGTTATTTTAAAGTTGAAATCATCCCTTTTATCGTATATACCAACTATTGTTTTATCATTAGCAATTTCGATTTTTAAATCTAGAAAGGTAGCCTCAAGTTGATTTATATTTGTATCTTTTAGAATTAAATCTTTTGGATAGCAATTAGTAATAATATTAGTATTGTCGAAGTTAATCAAAAGTAGGTCATCAATATATCTCCACCCGTTTATTAAATTATATTTAATTATTTTTTTCTCATAGTAATGCAGGAAAATATTAGCTAAAGCACTTGAGAAAGCTGTCCCCATTGGAATGCCCTTGACTTGTTTATAAAAATTAATACCATTAAACACGTAATTTTCAGTAATATTAAAATTACATAACTCAAGCCAGTTATTTTTAGGAATGATATTTTCATTTAAATATTCGTCATATATAAAAGTGCAGACCTTTATTAATTTTTCATGAGGTAGATTAGTGTATAAATTTTCGAAATCAAAAGTATTAAGTTTATTAATGTTGTTATCTTTAAGAAAATCCAATACTTCTTTGTTACTAGAAATAATAAAGTTGTCTTCATTTTTTATTTTGTCCAGGATAATTTTTAAGTATTTAAAGAAATGTTTACCCGTATAGTAATTATAACTACCAGTGCTACAGGTTACGAATCTGAATTTTAATGGATTTTTATGAAATTTAACTGTTGGGAATAAATAAGGATAGTTAAGAGAGCAAGTCTTAGTTTTGTTTTTTTTTGCGAAAGCTAGCATTCTTTTATCTAATTCCTTTTTCCCGGTGTTCTTTAACATATAAGTTGCATTAGAGTTATATTCATTAATTAAAAGTTCTTTATAATAATATTTACAAATTAAACAGAAATTATTTGCTGATTTATCTATTACTGTAATAACAAATTTTTCTTTTAAATTTTTTATTTCATTTTTTAATGTTTTACTAAAATAAATCCCACGGTTTTTAGATCTGTCAAAATCAGTATTCAATTTTATTTTAATTTCCTTTAAAATTCTCACTTTCCATTCCCCGAAACCTTCCGCAGGCCAGTGGTATTTTCTAGATAATTTGGCAATAAAAACATCCAAATCATTACCAATAGAAATCAAAATTTTGTTATGGTTTATTTTTTCTCTTAATCTAAATTTTGTTCCTCTTCCCATCAAATCTCTTAAAGAGTTGGATTCAATAATTTTTAAATTACCTGTAATAATATGACCTTTATCAATATCTATAAAATCTTTATATTTTTCCTTGTTACAGTAACAATCTGTTTTATTTATTTTATCTAAATTTTTGCTATAGTAATTATAATTACAAATTTTTTTCTTTAAAGTTGAAGTGTAACTAAACGCTATTGATACATTAGTTTTATCTGCAAGAGGAAAAAATATATTATTATTATGTATAATTTTGGGTAATTTAAGATATTCGAAGTAAATATCCAAGAATTTAATCACACAGTATTCTTTGTAAACATTATTTTTATTATTAAAAAGTAAATCGTTTTTTCCAATGTTAAGTTTACATTTAATAAGATCTAGAATAATACATTTAGTGTACGAATTTTTAAACTCTAATTCCCCGAATTTATTATTTAAAAACCATTTCATTTTATTATTTCTAAGACCAAAAATGTATTTCCTAATTCTGTGAATGTTTTCACTATTGTGTTCCAGATTACAGTAATTTTGAAATTCCTCAAATATAATTTGAAAATTGCCTCCTTTCCCTTTACCTCTTTTAAATCTTTTAGAAAAGTTATCTTTATTTAGAAAATTTTTAAAAATGTTAAATTTGTTATAAATGCAATTATTGTTTAAATCTGCATAACCTTCCCCATTTAATTTACTATTGAGACCATAAGGAAATAAAGTTTTGATACTATGAAGTTCCTTTTTGGTTTTAGTTTAAATAGGTAATAAATTTTAGTTGCGATTTCGAAACTGTTTTGTTTCGTTTTCATTTTAGTTTCGTTTTCAAACTTTTTCTTACTTTAGATTGGTTACTCGTTCTTGCATTTGGTTGGAATTTAGCTGCAGGTGCGCTGTTCCACGAACTGCAAAATTTTTAAATAAAATATTTTTAATAGTTTTTTTTTTTTTTTGGTGGTGGTGGGGGGTTCAATAGGTTTTTTGGTGTATTGCCTAAAAAATTTAAGAATTTTCAGATCATTTTTTCTGATTTTACTTTTTCGAGAATTCCTTGTTTTTTGGCGTTTAGGAGATATATTTTCATTTTAATAAATAAATTAAACTATGCAAAAAGTTAATAACGAATTTATCATAGCGCATGGCCCGTCGCGCGCTCTACCAAGGGGCACTGTGGATAGCTTTGTGTCAGGAGCATTCACGGAGAAAAAATTACTGACACAATTGTTTTGTTTAAAAAATCTTAAAAATACAAAAAAATATAAAATTTGTGGAAACGGAAAGTGTAGGACATGTCCTTTGGCAGATAAGGAACAGATCAAAAATGAAAACTCAAAATTACAAACATTCTGTAAAAACAAAAATTTGATTTATCTCCTTAATTGTTCAGAATGTAATTTAAAATATATTGGCCAAACTAGCACCGAGCTTAATTTAAGAATTAACAATCACAGATCCGATATAAAAAACTTCATAAAAAATAGGACCACTGACTTCGAACTGGAGCATTTTCAAAACCATAACTTTAACAATATTAATATCTACATTCTAGAAGACAATATTAACGAATTAAACAAAAGATTAGATCTGGAAAACATTTATATTTGCAACCTAAAAACTTTATTTCCTTATGGTCTCAATAGTAAATTAAATGGGGAAGGTTATGCAGATTTAAACAATAATTGCATTTATAACAAATTTAACATTTTTAAAAATTTTCTAAATAAAGATAACTTTTCTAAAAGATTTAAAAGAGGTAAAGGGAAAGGAGGCAATTTTCAAATTATATTTGAGGAATTTCAAAATTACTGTAATCTGGAACACAATAGTGAAAACATTCACAGAATTAGGAAATACATTTTTGGTCTTAGAAATAATAAAATGAAATGGTTTTTAAATAATAAATTCGGGGAATTAGAGTTTAAAAATTCGTACACTAAATGTATTATTCTAGATCTTATTAAATGTAAACTTAACATTGGAAAAAACGATTTACTTTTTAATAATAAAAATAATGTTTACAAAGAATACTGTGTGATTAAATTCTTGGATATTTACTTCGAATATCTTAAATTACCCAAAATTATACATAATAATAATATATTTTTTCCTCTTGCAGATAAAACTAATGTATCAATAGCGTTTAGTTACACTTCAACTTTAAAGAAAAAAATTTGTAATTATGATTACTATAGCAAAAATTTAGATAAAATAAATAAAACAGATTGTTACTGTAACAAGGAAAAATATAAAGATTTTATAGATATTGATAAAGGTCATATTATTACAGGTAATTTAAAAATTATTGAATCCAACTCTTTAAGAGATTTGATGGGAAGAGGAACAAAATTTAGATTAAGAGAAAAAATAAACCATAACAAAATTTTGATTTCTATTGGTAATGATTTGGATGTTTTTATTGCCAAATTATCTAGAAAATACCACTGGCCTGCGGAAGGTTTCGGGGAATGGAAAGTGAGAATTTTAAAGGAAATTAAAATAAAATTGAATACTGATTTTGACAGATCTAAAAACCGTGGGATTTATTTTAGTAAAACATTAAAAAATGAAATAAAAAATTTAAAAGAAAAATTTGTTATTACAGTAATAGATAAATCAGCAAATAATTTCTGTTTAATTTGTAAATATTATTATAAAGAACTTTTAATTAATGAATATAACTCTAATGCAACTTATATGTTAAAGAACACCGGGAAAAAGGAATTAGATAAAAGAATGCTAGCTTTCGCAAAAAAAAACAAAACTAAGACTTGCTCTCTTAACTATCCTTATTTATTCCCAACAGTTAAATTTCATAAAAATCCATTAAAATTCAGATTCGTAACCTGTAGCACTGGTAGTTATAATTACTATACGGGTAAACATTTCTTTAAATACTTAAAAATTATCCTGGACAAAATAAAAAATGAAGACAACTTTATTATTTCTAGTAACAAAGAAGTATTGGATTTTCTTAAAGATAACAACATTAATAAACTTAATACTTTTGATTTCGAAAATTTATACACTAATCTACCTCATGAAAAATTAATAAAGGTCTGCACTTTTATATATGACGAATATTTAAATGAAAATATCATTCCTAAAAATAACTGGCTTGAGTTATGTAATTTTAATATTACTGAAAATTACGTGTTTAATGGTATTAATTTTTATAAACAAGTCAAGGGCATTCCAATGGGGACAGCTTTCTCAAGTGCTTTAGCTAATATTTTCCTGCATTACTATGAGAAAAAAATAATTAAATATAATTTAATAAACGGGTGGAGATATATTGATGACCTACTTTTGATTAACTTCGACAATACTAATATTATTACTAATTGCTATCCAAAAGATTTAATTCTAAAAGATACAAATATAAATCAACTTGAGGCTACCTTTCTAGATTTAAAAATCGAAATTGCTAATGATAAAACAATAGTTGGTATATACGATAAAAGGGATGATTTCAACTTTAAAATAACAAAACTATGTAACTACCATTCCAATCTAAACTCTAAAATTTTCAAAAATCTTATTTTCTCACAAGTTAACAGGATCAAAAGGGTTTGCAATAATAAAAATTCTTATATTGAAGCATCAAATATCCTCCTTAAAAATTTAATTAAAAATGATTTTCCTAGAAATTACTGTAATGTCAATTTTTTAATTAAACAAGGTATGGTTTGGGATTAATCTTTTGGCTTAAATAAAAATAGAAATTTACTTGCATATTGGATCACTCAATAGATGGCGCTGGGTGCCTACCTCTGTTTACATAATTTACCGTTAACTTTCAAAAACAGGAAATCACAATCGATTGTTTAAAGTTTCGTTCACTGTTGGATGGTATGTCTTGGCCTTTTCGTTTTTAATTTTAATTTTAATTTTAATGCTGTTTTTGTTTTTATTGTTATTGTTTTTATTGTATTTTTACTTTGTGGTTTTTTTCTAATTTGTTATTTTGTATTTCCTTTCTGTTAAAATGGTATATCTCTTGAGCATAATTTCGGGGGATTTTCGGGTCACGAGGAATCATTATTAGACTTAATGTCTGTATGTCCTCACAGAAAAAATCCCTTTATTTGAATCCCTGCCTGAGGGTGACCCTTGAAAAAGTCTTCAGGCCGGATTCTTTTTTAATCTTTTTTAATACTTTTTTAATATTTTCTAATAATTTTTTTGGTTTAATTTTTATTTGGTTTTTGTTTTTCCTATTAACTTGATTCTAATACTTTTGTATATATATATATATATATATATATATATATATATATATATATATATATATACGAACAATTTTTTTGAAATTTTAATTTAAATTTTAACTAATTAAAATGTAGGTGTTTGTCCACTATAACATCCTAAAATATGATTGCACAAAAATTAATTTTACACCATTTAAAAATTTCAAAAAATGTTTTTGTTAATGATATTAATTTAAGTCATACAAATTTTTTCTTACTTTTGGCATTTTTTAAAAAAGTTACATAATTACCAACAATAGATCATATTGTTCTCTTGAAATTCAAACCGTTTTCACTGTTTCATCTAATAATTCTTCCATTATTGAAAGCTAAAGAGTAAGCATTCTGTTTAATGACTGTATAGTTTATAAGATGAATAAAAAAGTTGTTGTTATTTCTTATGGCACTTGCATAGGCAAGCCCGCTGTTCGAAGACAGCGGATTTAGGCCTGGGGTGGAGCGCCTCTTGTTTCTATAGTAGCGCCATCTAGGGTCAACAGAACGACTTAGCTACACACACGTCACAACCCTTTCATGGGGCTGACTTCATTCATGCATTTCATTCACTCAAACACAGAGCGTAATTTAGACCTGAATCGGAGAACGATCACCCCTGATCCAGTACCCCCAGTGGTATTAAGCGGCCATCCAACGACCTGCCACCTCACGGATTTGGTCATAAATCTGACATCCAACCCACTGGGGGACCACACTCCCCCTTCGTCCGTGGTACGCCTGTAGTTTCCCGCAAAATGTCGGTAGATGGATAAACATCAAAGAACCGGAAAATTTGTTTGGGCTATGGGGGGGGGGGGGGAAGTGAGTCAAAGAAATTGAGGGTTTTGAGCGGTCGAAAGGGGAACGCGTGCCGTCTGAAGATTTCTCTGGTCGTGGGTCCGCTGCCACAGGCGGGGGTGGCACCACGAAGGAAGGGTGACAGTTTTATGACCACATCTGTGAAGATCATCCGGCCATTGGACCGCGGCTTTACTCTCGACATGAAGGACTTTGTCAGCCACCAAGCACGCGGGGAATCTTCGGCCGGCGGGGTTCGAACTCGCAACCTACGGGACGCGAATCCGACGCTCTACCAACCAGGCTATGCCTTCCTTAATAAAAAAAGGAAAAATACGATACCCCGAAATTTAGCTGAACGGGCATTACTGGTTTTGGTAACGCTGCGTTGTCATGGAAGGGTCTCTATTAAAAAGTTTCATGTAAGCAATGGTATTTACGTATTATCGCAACCAGGTTGGCGCGAATTTTGGCCACCCTGGCGCGAATTTTGGCATTCAATCTAACCAGTAAGCAAAATAATTTCTTTACGAAAAACCACGCATAACACGTAGGGTTGCCGTAAGTAGGGTCGCCAAATTTGGCGATTTATGCGAATTTTGGCGTGGTTGAGTTAATACGTAAGTACCTAAGCAATATATAAAACTATTAAAATAACATGCCTTTAGTGTCATACAATTTGGTGGAATCATGGACAAACAATTTATTAGAAATTCAATATAACCAATATTTTCAGCGAATCAGCTGGTCATTTGAGGCGTTTCGAGAAGAATAAAAGAAAAGGGAATGTTGTGCTCCAATGCTGAATAAATTAAACATAATCATATAATTAGAAACTCTGAAAAAATTGCAAAAAAGTTGCTTATTGTGATAGGGAAGTCAACCAACTAACTCTCCGACCAGCCACGAAGGCACACGGATTTAAACCACAAGGCTGAATGACCGGACAGCCGCAACAGCAACACTGGCAGGAACTTTGGTTGAGTCCTAAAGGCCATTACCGGCCACGGTACAACCCTTCCCGAAGGAAGTACGTCCCGTCATCGATGGGAGAAGTCAGATCCCCCCACCTATTTGTGTACCCTCCAGGGTGGGGAGATCCAATCACCATGCAGGAAGCATCTCATCCTCATTTCGAGGTGCCCCCCGGGGGTTATTGTGATAGGGAAATGTAAAAGGAACAGAACTGAAAAAATTGCGTGAAAAAAGGCTGAATGACCGGACAGCCGCAACAGCAACACTGGCAGAAACTGTAGTTGAGTCCTAAGGACCATCATCAGCCACGGTACAACCCTCCTCGAAGGAAGTACGTCCCGTCATCGATGGGAGGAGGCAGATCCCCACCTATTTGTGTACCCTCCAGGGTGGGAAGATCCAACCACCATGCCGGAAGTATCTCATCCTCATTTCGAGGTGCCCCCGGGGGGTTATTGTGATAGGGAAATGTAAAAGGAACAGAACTGAAAAAATTGCGTAAAACTATGGTGATAGTAGCTATTTTAACTTTTTCCATTACAGATCTAAATCATCAATTCGTTTATTAAATAGTGAGCCCTTTTTATATATTGCAAAATAGTTTATGCTCAAACATATTAAGTTCAAATATAGAATAATTTGCATTAAAAACGATAATTAATTTTCACTAAAACAAATGTTGAATTTTACTCATTCTAATTGAGGAGTAAAAATTCCACTCGTCAACTAAGAGGAGTAAACTTTTCAATAGATTTTTCGGCAAACTCGTTAAGCTTTTCATTGAAATACAATAATATTTCAAAGTATAAATCTTAGTTCATTTAACTTACAATTTAATACACTAAGCGGGTTTTTTTTGCGTGTCAATTTTGGTTTAATTCCACTGATTTTTTTTATCTATAAAATAATATTATAGATTCATGTTGGGTATGTGGTCTGCAAAGACAATGTAAGTAAAAATCCTCAAAGTAACACATATGGAATTTTCATTTTATTATCATACATAATTTGTACCGAACTTTCTTGCATTGGCTTCTATAGATACGTCGATAATGTTATTTCCTAGGAAATAATCAGTTGCCACTATATTGGCGCATTTCCACCATCTCTCTCTAAACCATTTTGTGACATATACGTTAACTTCTTGCGCCAAATTCCTCAGTCCACCGTACTTGTCCATCAGAACACCAGAGGTCGTCGGCGTCAGTTCTGCCATGGCTGACCACAAACCCCTGTGAATGAAGTTACACATGTTCCTGTTCAGGAACTCTTCCAATTCTGGTCGTGTTTCTTTGTTACCCCACAAATGAAACACACCAGGGTACAACAGGTTACTCTCTATGCCTTGTTTTGATGCATAGCCAACAAGCAATCTCTTATTGTTTTTCCACATTTCATTAAGTGGCGTAGAGTACTCGTAAGACGTGGGCATCATATAATTTCCCAGTATACTGATGACCATTTTCATAAGCTCTTTATGCCTGTCGTCTACCCAACTGTCCAAGAAACCCATATAGAAGAGATGGAAATCCATGATAACAATCTCGTTGGTGTTGTCGAGGAACCTTTTCACTTGTTGCAGAACCTCTCGGACAGAGTTGTTAGTCCTGAGGATGTTGTGGGTTATCCAGAACTTCTCTTTGCTGCCGGCCACATGCTGGAAAATGACGCGAAGGTCTAAAAATCGGTTACCATACACCAGCTGGTTAAAGACATCTTCGTCTTGGCACATTTGGTATCGGATTTTGGGAGTGTTTCGATCCGGTCTGTAATGTTCGAAGCTCCCGGCGTTGTGGGTGCCGGGAATCATGAGATCTTTCAAGGTTCTGTTGCCGATTATGTCTTTCATTTCGTACATCCAGCGTGGTCTGGCTCTGATGCAGGATTTTGCGACCAGTTTGTTAAGATTTATATATCCTGGAAAGGAATTAAAGGGTTTGAAAAAAAATGCTGAAAGATCAATATTTAATCTATAAGAAACAAAAAAAAAAATAATGGCTTTTGTATCAAAGCAATAGTTTTATTCTGCTTTTGTTAAAATAAAATTCTGTTTGAAAAAGCCATGCAAAATTGTAATTTAAAGTATGATCTTTCATGCAATGAAAATATTTCTCTTGAAAATTATGAATATTTTTGATATTTAAAGTGTCCTTTCATTTCAGCAAGAAATGTATCATATTTCTGAGCTTAGGAAGTATTATAGTTTGTGTAATGGTTATTATGGCAGCATTAGGCTTAATTTGGCGGAAACCAGATTGGTGTTATTTCATTTCTTAAGCTAATAAAAATCAAAAATATGTTTAAATAAATGGAGTTAGCTGAATACTAAAATATTCTTGTTAAAAATAATTCTCAGTATATATTTATAATAATGATTAGATTAATGAAAACAGAGAACTTTAATAATATGGAACTTTCTATTAAGACATCGTAAAGTCATAAACTCAGTTTTGAACTCTGAAATGAATGATTAAAAACTCAAGTGATTAACATGAATATTTGCAGTTAATATTCTAAGACAGCATACCAAAATATTTACACTTTTAATTTTTATTAATAATTTATATATAAATATATTCGAATGAGTGCAGACTTACTCTTTTTCAAAGTTGTAGAAGTAAAATGTACTTCAAAAAACAATATAAATATGTAGTAAATTCAATATTACTGGGGTAAGAAAATCAATCTTTCATTAATTCAGATTATTAATTACTTATCTTTCCCAATAATAAAGAAAATGTTTTCATCTGTATGTTGGCACCATACAAGATAGACTGTTTGATTTAAAGCTACCAAATTCAGCTCAGATATACTTTGGAGGTCAAAATTGTGCATTTTTTGAGTATTTTTTTTTTTTCGAAATTTTAATCAAATTTTTGGAGGTGTTTTTTTTTTTTTTTTTTTTCAACGATGTTTTACGAAAATACTGAGCAAAACATTTTTCACGCCATTTTTTTTTTATAATTTAAAAAAAATTGCTCTTTTAATGATATCAATTTAAATGTCAAGCAAATTTATGATGAATTTTGTTTCCTAATGTAGTTTTTTTTTTTTTAAATATTTCTTTTCATTATTTGAATAAAAAATTTCATTGCGGCAACGAAAATCAAATCGTTTTCATTGTTTCATCAAATATTTAATTCCATGATTTCCTTCCGTTGTCGAAAGCTGAAAGCAAGATTCTACATATTATAAATTGGAATCCGTAAATTAAATCGTATTACCGCAAAAGACAGCGAGTAATTTGAAATATATTACGCAGGAACTTAAACATTTAATGCTCTTTGACGTCAGTAGACTCGACTCCTTTAGAAATATTCAAGTATACACTAAATAGAATAGGTGTAAAACTATTATAAACTCACGTTTTTGATGTCTATCACAATTTTATGCTTAAAAATACTTTACTGATTGAATCATGAATAAATTGCACAAACGATATTTAATTTAAATTATGCCCAATCAATATTCCTAAGGAACTAACTGGCTGCCAAGGGTGATTAGTAGCATAATCAGGATTATGAACATGAACAAACAGCCTTACCAATCCAGAATCCGAGACACCCATCAGTGAGTTTATTATCGAAAAATTCGATCCTAGGGAAAGGTATTCGTGTTCTATAGTATCCATCCGGGTTATTTCTTGTGGATGCTACTTCTAATGGATCATGGCTACCTTCGGCTGGATCATGGTTGAAGAGACCTACCCAGGATGTGGGGTCTTCATTCATGCCAGGAGGGGCGTTAAACCAGTTAAGTTCCAGCAACCGCTCTGTGATGATGCCTTCCACATTGTGCGAGGCCAGAGAGTTAACGGTCAACAGAACTCTTGGACTTGATGCTTTGTCTTCTACATCTGATCAAAAATAGGAAACAGAACACCCTCTTTAAAAAAATTAATAACAAAAATGAGAAAATTAGCATTATATTACAATATTTTTTTCATTTGATATATAGTGAAGCATAAGGGAGGTTTTAGAGAAAGTTTCTTCACAATTAACTAATCAATTTTTTTATTAATCTGGAGCGGTTACATAACTCGACTGCCTTCTCTTTTGATACAACAGATGGCGTTACCTTATTAACATCAAAGTATATTTCCCATGATCCTTTTTGGGGGTCATTATTAGATTCTATTCTTAGTGAGTGTCGTGTATTTTCGTGTTCGTGTTTGTTTTGACTTGTGAAATGTGGAACTTAGAAAATAGTTAAATAATTGTTCCTGAGATTCATCTATTATTTTTATCTACCTCATAATGAAGTTATAAAAAGTCTCACCCCTCTACAAATTAAATAAAAATTGAAAATCCTTTCATCCTTAACAATAGCATGCTTATTGAATAGGATAAAATAGTTTCATTTTTCTTCGTACAATCAATGCGAGTTATTCATAAAAATGAAAACTTTTAATATTTTTCAAAAGTTATATCCGGGTTCCTTTAAGACGTCCTAAATTTTGTCTATAAAGTATTTTTAGCTTCAAATGTTAACTAAAATCTCAATACGAATTCTGAAATATACTTTGAAGCACGTTAAACTTAGAACGAACAGAAGTTTTTTTTAAATTTCTAATTCTACTGTTTTTGAAATCAGAAATATTAATAAATTAAAGTAAGTAACAACCAACAACAGAAAACAGAGCAGAGCAAACTTTCGTTTTTCCCTTCTAAACATTTGAGCATTTTTCAACAACACGTTCCATTTCTATTCTTTTTGCAAGCCGTAAAATTTAACAGTATGATCGAAATACCTGAAAGAAAAGATAATATTTACCTATTCTTTGAGATGTAACCCAACATCTGGCGCCAGTAGCTGTGAGATAGATGACCACAGTCCAAGTGATCAGTGTGATCGTCAACTTGTGCAGTTGCAGCATTCCTCTGGGTCCCGGACTTCTGTAGAAAAACAATAGTACTCTAAAAACTGCAACAACATATCAAAAACTGCTTCAATGTCTGTACACAGTATCGATGTTTAAAAAATGACCTTATCATCAATGTATCCTTATCTTCAATGACCTTATCATCTTATCATGAAATAAATCACATTTTCTGATGGTAAATAATTTTAAATTCATGCTTCCCGAAGTCTTAAAGAAATTCATTTATATGATTTTAATAAATTTAATTTATATAATTTGAAGAAAAAATAAGCTGATAAAAAAAGTGGAATTTCAAACATTTGAAATTTAAAAAAAAAATGGAATTTTTGGAAAATAAACTTAATAAAAGGAAAAAAAGAAAAAAAATGTACAAGTTATCTAAAAGTCTGAAATATTATCTTTCCAAAAATTACGTTCGAAATAAATCAATTTTAATAATTTTGCTTTTAATGTAGTTATAACAAAGAAATACAAGGTAATTTAAATGCTATTTTAGATGGAATCAAAAGAATTTTTCATTCTACAATCAATTAAAATAAATTAGAGGAAAATAAAAAAGGCTATGTTTTTATTCAATATTTAATAAAAACGTACAAAATTCAAAGCAAAATAATAACTATTTAAGTATAATCTGATTTCGTCATTCAAAAATTAATTCATAACCTTGAATAAAACTATTTCTTGAATATTCTCTCCATGTAGTTCATTTCATAATTTTTGAGAAATTATTCAATGAAGCAATTACAAAAATGTATAAAAAAATAAATCGTATTTTAAAGTAATGCTATTTAAAACTTTCGAATTATAACATTATAAAAAGCAATGATACTTTTTTGAAAAAAAAAGAACGCGTCTTTTCTCAAGTAGACAAATACTTAAACTACACGCACTAATTGAATATTGCACGAACAATTCTTTTTCCTTTATATTTGTTCAAAACGAACAGTTTATAAAAATTCGATAAAGCTAATGCGATGCATTATGTTTATTGACATGATACAATTTATTCTATAGGATATTTAGTTGTCACAAAAAGAAATATTCAAATTAAAAAATGACTGCAATATTAGTAAACAAATACTATTCTCGGAAGACCAGAAGGTTGCTTACGCAGAAGAAATACTTTTCATTGAGTTAAACGCTATTTTTTGCTTCTATTCTATGAATTCTTTTACTAACATAGAGCATTATAAAAATATTTTTCAATAAAAATGCAGGGACGCATAAATAGACATAAAAAGATTCATGGAATATTTTCAATATTTTTGCTATAAGATAAGCGCATGTGCCCCGTTGATGCATAAGTTGATACGAAAGAAAATACAATAGAACACCAATTTATTGAAAGTCCATGCACAGAAAATTTCTGTATATATTGAATTTTATTCAAGAATCTGCACTTTTCTAAACAGAAGAATTGCATTCATACATCGAATAAAATTTCTTTTTATCGAACAAAAATTCTCACATAAAAATTTATAAATAAATATTGCAGTCAAGTCGTTCATGAAAAAACAATAAACATTTGCAGATGAAGCATATATTATTTCTAGTTTCTATTCTACACATCCCTTCCCTAAACTGGTGCGAGATTTTTACTTTAAGCTCAGTTTAAATTTAGATTTCATATGATCATATGATTATCACTGATTAACTAATGAAAATTGTTATAGAAAATCTAACGCATGAAATTATATTTACCTCATGTACACTGTAAACATGAATATAACAATATAAAATCTCATGCATATAGTAATATTTCTTAAGCAAAGTTTTTAAGAAAAAAATTATTATTTGTAATACATTCTAGATATAAATATATAGCAAAATTAAAAGTTTTGTCTAGTTGTTGTGGTATCTTCTCTATCCATAATACTCAGGAATATTCAAATCGAAGCTAATCACTAAAATCAATTTTTAGTCTTTACCATAATCTAGCATTAAAAAATGCAAATAAAACGTGAATTTTCGATCCTACTTAATTTAAATCTAACTCATTTTTAACTAATAACTAAATATATGCATGCTTAGTTTTATTTGTACACCAAAAAATCAGTAAATATATACATTAAAAAAATTTCTCTAAGCTACTAGAGGCCCAAACAGAATTTGGCATCTTCACATTTGATAATGACGCAGTCGAAAACGGCTGAAATATCTTTAACTTCACTCAGCGTAATAGACTGCAGCGGACGATTATAATACTGATTTGTGACAATGATATCGTCTACAGACGATTAAAATTGAAACATATGATACATCGATATACAAATGATAAAAATCGAAACAAATAGCTGAAAAAAGAAGAAACGTCATAAAAGGACATTGACAAAGAAATTAGGAAGTTTTCTGAAAATGGTACTTTTAAAATTTAAATTATATAAAAATAATTTTCTAGCTTCAGTATTTCCTGATTTGGTTGCTTTCCAAATCAGCAAAAAAGGTATAATTTCTCTTCGCGATTTAGCTAAGAAATTTTTAAACTTACAAAAAAAATAATAATAAAATGAATCAATGAAAGTATTTTTATCATTTTTACTTTAAGTTAAAGATAATTATTCGAATAATGACTCCTAAAAATTTGAAAAATATAGCGAATTTACAATAATAGATGCAGTAATTTTATTTTCAATTCATAAAATTTTCCTGAAAATGCTTTTTTTTTTTAATGTCTCAACATTACTTTAAATGTATAAAACAATTTTTCAAAATGGCAACCATTTGTTACTTTTGACAGTGCTCGACTTTTATTTCTGCATACCGATACTTTGAGAAAATGTGAAAGAATAAAAATAATCCGATTTAATACAAAATCTTAAAATAAAACTGTTCTATGTTAAATAATTAAATTTGAGATCCGAAGTGTTTGGAATCACTATTATTTATTTATGTCAAATTTCATTCTCCAAATGCGATAAGTTTGGACACCTCAGAAATATAACGCATGCTAGCACGTATGTATTTACTTCATTTTATAAGAATAGAAGACCAAGCATTGCAATATTTATTTTAAAGAAAGTTGTTTTATATTCTCCTTAGCACGCAGGCTATTTATCAGTCTTGACCTAGATAAGAAGCGTGTCTACTCTAAGACAAACGATTCTTCTTAATTATAAATAAATCATTTCGTAACAGAATTCTCAGTCGAATGTTTTCCTCGATTCTATTTTAATTCAAGTATAAATACATTTTATTTTAAAACTAATTAATTACAATTACATGTTTTTCCATGTTGGGCCATTTAGATGTAACATGATATCAAATAATAGCTTAAATTAATTCTTGGTGGACTTCATGAATAAATATTACTGATAATGTATCAAAATAAAAATATAAATATAGAATTCTCTGCATATAGTAAAGCAGAATGAATAATTTATTTATTAGTTCCTTGTAGAATGAAATAATGCTTGTGAATTGTTTTAAATAATTAAATGCAAACGACAAGATGTTTCCCGCTTAAATCTATTAAAAGCAATCGTAGTGATAAAGCCATTTTGACACGGATTTTTATTTGCAGATATATTCCTCTAGGCATGCCACTGAATAAAATTAAAGCAAATGCATTTATGTATTTCATTTGGGTGGCTTATTACACTTTTTTATAAAACAGATTAAAATTATTGTCCATTATTATTTATAGATAAAAAAAATTTCACGTGATTTTCTTTTTATGCTCAAAAAATTTTTTTAAACGCTTATGCTTATAAATTAGAATGCTTTCTGTAAATTGCGTCATGCAATATGCATGATATGAAAAAATCATTGAAATGTGGACACTCGTCAAAAATCTCGAGTTCGAATTCTTTGACAATTACTATATTTTCTCCATATTACGTATACGAGAAAATAATCAGTCAAAATTTCAATGTTTCCCTCAATAACTTTAGATCATATTGTTGTAAAAACTTTAATACAAAAAAAAAATAATAATAAGTTTTTCAGTGGTATTAATTTTATTTCTGTACTATTTTGTCTCGAGTTTTCATACACATTTAAAATAGTTTAAATATATTTTATCAGTATTATTTAAGTTGGTCGCCTTTGCAGACCAGATTGTTTATTAGTATATTGACTTTCTTACTTGTTAAACTACGATTAATACTGAATGCATTTATTTCAAATGTCTCTTTTGAAAATATGAATTTAATGGAATCAATCTATTAAAATTCGCTGTGAGTGTAAATTTCCAAATTAAAAAATGAATATTTTACAAAATAAAAGCGGAAACGAAAATTCTGCTTCAAAATTGTTGTCCAAAGTTAGCAATTTTTTAATATCTTAATTTAACATTGCTAAAAATATGCGATTGAAGGGTTTGATAGAACAATTAAATTAATTTGAATTTCGACGTAAGAATAAAGCACTGTTACAAATCTATATCAAATTAAGTTTTTTAAAATTATTAAATTAAATTTTTTTAAAAAGTACGAAAATGGCATTGGTTTCAATAAAAAGATAATATTTTTTTATTTCAATTTTGAGATTATATAAAAGTTATTTGGATTAAAAATCGTTTGGTTTTTTTTTTTAATTTTTATTTTTGGAAGAGAGATTTGAAAAGAAAAAAAAAACTTAAGTTTCAATTAATGCATATTTTAAATAATTTTTGAAATTCTGAAACTTGGCATTAATGTTCTTCTCATTTTGAAGAGCATATGTGCTGGCTTACATTCAAGATCTGACAAAAAAAAAAATGAAGATTTGTATAAAAAGCATACGAACAAACATTCATCTGTGTATATATATATATATATATATATATATATATATATATATATATATATATATATATATATATATATATATATATATATATATATATATATATATATATATATATATATATATATATATTCATTGTTTTAGTTACTGAATTTGTATTCACGCGCGCTGTGTTGATGTTAAAAGCATTTTTAATGTTTATGCCATTGCTGCTATATAAAGATAAGTTTTAAAAATAAAATAAAAAAGACAGTTAAATATCTTTATTTCAAGATTAAAGTGTTGATGATTAAGAATAACATTTTGTTATATCTCAATATAGAGATTTGAATCTGCTTTATTTTTACTAACCCTTTAAAGGGCCATTTTTTTCTAGTCATATTATGTTAAAATATTTTTAGGCTTGAAATTAGAATAAGAAAAGGGATTCATTTAACTTATTAGATAAATTTAATTTGATTCATTAATTTATTTGGTTAATTAATAATTAAGTAACAAATCAAGACACATCATTTTGTGTAAGATAAAGAACTGAAGCATCTAAGTTTCTGTCTTTCTAAAAATTTTTTGTCAGAACTTGGGCTAACCTACATAAATTCATACAAAGATAGATAAATTTGGTGGGAGGCATACTTCCCACGACCCTAGAAAGAGTTAATTTCGTTTTATTATCCATCAATATTTGTTTAAGATAAGTGACTATTTTTAACCGTCGATTTTTTCGTGAAATTGTGATTTTTTTTATTTAATATTCTCAAGGTTTGAACGAGATTCATTATAAAATCCTTAGAATTTTGTTTCTATTTTTTGAGAAGTTACACTGATATTTATTTTCGCATTTAAATATTTCATATGTTACTTTACATACTTAAACAAAATTTTCTCAAATTCTTATCTTTGATTGTATTTTATTAAGAAAAAATTCATAAATTAAAATCTAATACATATTTTTTGACAAAAATTTGGTATAATGATTTCGCTATCTGTTCTATAGTTCCTGAACTTAGTGGATAAGTAATGTATTCATTTAGAAATATTTTATGGTTGTTTCAGAGGTTCACAATGCGAACAAAATTGAACATTTCATGCTATTTATCATTTAAAGAATGATACATAAATAATGATTAGAAATACAGTTTATTTTTAGTTCAAGAACTAAATAATATATTTCTTAAGCTATCTGCAAAATTTTAAACAAATCATTTGATGAACTTTTAATCTAAAAAATTTTTGCCTTATCTGTTTTTACAAAAAAAAAGACATTTTTTTCCATTAAAAAAAAACTTTTGCCACTTAACTAGTATATTTTGATTTCATATATATTTCTTCAAGCTTTTTTTGATGCAAATATTCAAAAATATAGCTATTTTCCGACGTTTTTCTAAACACTCATCCCGAACTTAGTCGCATACCTTAAGTCTCTATAAGGAAGCATCAGAAATGAAGAAAAATGATTCAAAAATTTAATTTTTCAACTTAATTTTAATGGAAAAATCACATATAAAGCATTAAATGCTTAATTAAAACAATTTCACTAAAACAAAAATAGAAGGTCAATAATTTTGTTTATAAACTATACAAATTACTCAAAATTATTTTTTAAAAATGACGGAATTGTTGCTAACTTGGATTTGAACCACATAAGCATTCATTAATAGTTAAGTTCTTTAAAACAAGGATAAAAAAAACAATATCACGAAAAAATTTATGTTTTCAAATTCCAAGCTACATTTGATCTTCAATCTCTTGAGTTAAAACGGCATGAAATAGCAATTATAACCATTTATTTTCTACAAATGAACAGGTGGCCTTTGCTATTCCTAACAATTCAGTGGGGGAGGGGAGGGTTGTTGCATTCCACAGTACTTATCAGTGTTATTGACCCACATTCGTATAACAAGTAGAAAAGAAACCGCGAAACATTCCTCGAGGCAAATTAGATCACTAAGTAACAATTTTTCTTGCAGAAACCTACGGCTATCGATTATAGGTCCAAATCGCGTGATTGAAGTTGGGCCAAGTATTGGCAAATGTCTGATGGAGAGGGGAAAAAAATGAAACTTGGCCCATGTAACTATTTTGGGCAAATTTTTCAAGAGCCGCTGCCACAAGAATAGAAACTTTATAGCACTATTATAAAAAAGTATTAATATCATTTGTGTTCATATTAAAATAATAAAATTTGCTCTTGTTGATTTTAAGTATTAGGAACAAAAAAAGTACTATTTTATGAGAAAGTTTCTGCATATCCAATGCAGTGGCGGATTTCTGATGAGATAGATTAGGCAACCTACCTAGATCGCAGACACATCGATTAAAAAATAATATATATCTGACCGAAAAATAAAATGTAAAAAATATAATTTCAATGAATTATAAAATATTAAGGTAATAGCAACAATTTAAATACAATTACCATAACCGGTTACTCCGACCCACCGAAAGGACCACGGAAAATTCTAATTGATGGATCGTCGCGACAGCAAACCTTACGGGAACTATGGTTGAGATCTAAGGGCCATCACCGGCCACGGTACAACCCTTCCCGTGTAAAATACATCCCGTCATCGATAAAAGGTAGCCGACCTCCACCATTTCTTTATCCACCTGGGTGGCGGGAACCAACCACTATACCGGAAGCTTCTGATCCTTATTTCTGAGGTGCCTCCAATGGTAGTTCAATTAGTCAGGTTTCTATTTATTTCATTATGTGTATTGGATATTACAGTATCTATAAACATCAGTCGCCTGCTTAAATATAATTGTGTGTTAACGCACAGACAGCGCATTAAATAAATAATTAATAAGTAATTAAAAATATATGCATTTTCGCAAAGTTATTGAAATAAATCATTAACATATTGATAAAGGCAAGAATATGTACATGTATTAAACAAAATTTAACTATTTATTAAAAAAGGAGCCCCATTTTATGTGCAATGCATATGGCCGCAAAATACGTAAATCCCTCATAGGTCAAGTATATAACAAATAGCTCTCAGTTAATGCAATCCAAATTCTGTGTAGTTTTAATTCATTAAATTTACTGAAAAATATTTTTATAGTGTTCCAGTTAATGCAATCCAAATTCTGTGTCATTTTAATTCATTCAATTTATTTAAAAAATTATATTTTATAGTGTTTTAGTTCATTTTGAATTTCGTGTTTTATTCCTGGTCGAATCTTAATAAGGATCTTAGTAATATATTAAAATTACGTTACACAAGATTATAATTAAGTGAAAAAAAGTTTTGCTATCCTACCATAGATATCAGCTTTACTGAATTCGATGGTGAGATTTATTTATTGTCATTTAAAATACTTCTCTAACAGATAATTGTGATAAAATTAGAGGAATGAGGTCTCTTTGGTATAAACTACCTTTTAGAAAAGAAAAATAACTTTCTTTCAGAAAAAAATATATAAATGAGTTTGATATAGACTTTGTTTTAGAAACGGAAAAATATAAATTACAAAATTATTGATTTTGGAATGAACTGACAAATGAAGGCATAAAAAAATCGAGATTATACTAATATTTGCATTTCCAAAATCAATGGTGCAATGATCTACAAATTAAGGGCGCAGTTAATGTAATTGTTGCCCAATGAAAACTATATGAATTTCTGGCGCCCAAGTCTTCAGTAATAAATCAGCAAGTGCAAATGGCGCTCAGGCTATGGCATTATTTTTTTTTCATTCCTTCATGATATTTTACTTCAAAAAGTGGCATATTCGCATTAATGTTTTAAGTCCGTAGACTCTTAAACTGACTTTAAACCGAGTGGAACACTTATAGTTCCTCCCTTACCTCCTACGCCACCGCTTAATTTCCAGTCATTACGTTGCTTAGTGAAATTCTTTATGAATTTTGTGAGAAACAAAATCTTTGATAAATCTATACTCCTAGTTCGTACATAGCGATAATAAACTACAAGAGCTTATTTCCTCTAAATGTGTTTTTAATTGTTTCAGTCGATCAGATTCAAATCCAATAAAGTACTGCAATGAAGTTTTAAGGGCCAATGAGAACAAAGAAAAGCTCAAAATTGTCGAAATTCTTAGGTTTCAATGTGACCAGAAGTTTAGAAAAAGGAGAACGAGAAATAAAAGGGAAAAGTATTTATAAAATGTCTGAGAATTCTGGTTAACAAATATTTTAGTATTGAATTATTTTTGACAGTAAAATTCATTAATAAATTCTTGATATTAATTTATATGTAAAAATTATAGAATAGAGTCAAAACAAAAGAAGGTCATTTTTCAAAGACTACTACCAAAGATTTTCTGAACTAATCAAGAATTAAAACAGTTGCAATGTGTGAAAACTCAGTTGCTATAGGATTACTTTCAAACTATATTCATACGTGTTTAAAAATTAAAAAAGTAGAAAGTTTGATTAACTGGACGTTACTATGGAAATCTTTAAATGGTTACTATGGTTACTATGGCTGCAATATTATTATGACAATAAAAAACCAGATTGTTTATAGTTTTAATAAATAATGCATTAATTTAAAAGCCGTATTTTAAATTACGGTTTGAAAATAAATTTTTATAGTTTTCCTGCTAATCAAGGCATTCAATCTTAATTCTCCAAAAAAGTGCAAGCATTTTTAAGCAAGATTTTGTTTGCAAAAATGGAAGAGAAAATCGTTTGCATACGCATTCCTAATCATTGCCACATATATTTTTAAGGATTTATAATTTAAGCGTTGATTTACAAAATTACCATAATCCAACAGAATAGAGTTGAAATTATTAATAATTAATATAACAAAACCAATACAGAGGATAAAATTAAAATAAGAATTGCCTTTGTATATGTAAGTTTATACCGAACAAATGTATTTATACGTTAGGCATTTTGTTCTATAAATAGCAATCTAAATTTCGATCTTTAACTCAGAATCTAAAGCTTTATTCTATTCTGAATTTTAGAATCTTTTGTTAAGAATTAAAAAATCTTTTTATTATATATTTCTTGTATAGAAATTCAATTTAAAAAATGTTTACTGGTTTTTTTTTTTTTTCAAATATATAATATTTCAATCAAAGCGAAATTTTATTCTGAAGTTGCTCCAATTAAAAATATATGTATTGGAATAAGAAACACCGTTTTGAGTCGCCATTGTACCGTTTATGTTATCAAAAAAGGTAGTTCATATTTATTCAGAACAAAAAGAAAAGAAAGGAAAGAAAATTATGGAAAATAAGGTTCAATGGGAAAAGGAATGAATTAAAGAATTCTACGAAACACTGTAAAATAGTTTTGAAAGAATCAATAGAAAGAGGAAATACAGAAATAATAACAAATATTTTACTACACAGATTAATAAGTTCAACCAAAAAATGTTTTTATTCGAACAAAATGTAATGGAATATCATTCAGAAAATAAATGTCCTTTGCGAAAGAATATTAATCGTAAAATAAAATGAAATTAAACTTATTATTTTTTAGTAACGCAAGACATGAATCAATGTAACCAGATAATTCGTAATTATGAATAAAATAATTATTATATTTCTTGATAAAAATGAACTGAATATATGGAGAAGAAAGAGGATCTATGAATCATGCTCTAGCAATAATGAGTACTTCGCGTGCTGTTAAGTTCGGTTTATCATTAAAAAAAAGTATATAATTTTCTAAATAAAAGCAATCGCGACGAAGATAAAAGAACAAATAAATTGCCTAAAAGAAAAATCTGTCAATTTATAAGCAGATATTAATCCTACAGTAGATAGTCCGAATTATTCATTTGCAAATCCAGACAAAATATTCAAAAAAGGTTTTTTTAAACATAAGCATTAAAATATTAGATAAAAAAATAAAGAATGAATTATAAAAAAAATGCATGAAGAAAATATAAATTCTATGAAAGAGTAAGAAAATAGAAGTCTAAAAATATGAAATAAAAGTGTATTTTTCTTCAAAGGCAAAATACTATAAATTATTCAAGATGATAAAAAGTGTTATAAATTTAAAACACTATTCAAATTATATTATTTATATAAAAATTGCAATCCTTTCGATAAAACTCCTGCGGTATGAATAGTTTTGTTCCTTATTGCTTTATGTCGCTTTTTTAAGAACAAATCTTTCAGAAATCATTTTGTTTAAGAAGAGGACTTGTATACACTTTTGGCTCTTTAAAAAAAAAATTACATAATATTAAATTCGTTAAAAAATTTAACATTATAATAAATTTAAATTCCAAATGCAATACTATGCAATGAATATAAAAACTTCTCAGAGCAATGAAGCGTTTGAGCTTAAGGTCAAAATTTAGTAACAAAATATGTATGATATGTATGTACAGTGCATGCATATTTAAAACCAGATTTTGATAAGTAGAAAACACTTATATTGACTTAATTTTACATTTCTACTGTGTATATTTAAATTCTCAGAAAATTTTAAATAATAATTTAATTTTGGGTAAAACTTCCGTCAAGCAAAATCGAGACCAAGAAATTCACACACCATGCAATAAACTGATACTGATAAACAGTTTGATTTTTTAATTTCATATTTATTTTGGTCGTTTTTATCTCTAAATTGCTTTGGAATTTTTATAAATTTTCGTAGGTATTCTAAACACTTACAAATAGCATTTTTTATATTTTTAGATATTTAATTCTAAATTGAAACTCTACTTCTAGCCCCCAATTGCTTCATTTAAAACATTATAGCGCTTAATTTCAATTAATTCTATTATTTAGGATTTGATATTGAGTACACCGTCAATGAGGCAATTTTTAGCTTCAAAGACAATAACGCTGTGTTATTTTAGAAGAAATGCATTTTTTCTATTTCTCTTGTTGTTGTTTCTTATGGCACTTGTTTATATATAAGCCCGCTGTTTCGAAGACAGTGATTTAAGCCTGAGGGGGAGCGTCTCTTGATTTTATAGTAGAGCCAACTAGGGCCAAGAGTACGACTTTGCTACTCACGCATCACTCATTCGCTTGCACAATCCCTTTTTACAGGAGGGCACATTCACACATCTCATGGATAGAACAACCATGCCCAAACCGGTACTCGAACCCGGGACGCCCAGATCACGGGGAAGACGCGCTACCCCTATGCCAGGACGCCGGCTTTCTATTTCTTGTGTAATTGAACAATCCGATTGAAAATCAGCCATTTAAAGCGTTGCTGTCTAGTGAATATATCTTCTAACTGCATGTTTTTCGTGGTATTATAATTTCATTTTCATAGTACTCACTAGCCATCTTTGGCGACCAGCTTGGCCTCCAATAATATTGCTTGTATTTAATTTCAATGAAATCACTGAGATATAACTCCATGTCCAAAATTCAGTCAAAGTTTCAGGCAAAGACGTATTTTTTTAATAGCCTTACGCCTTTTCTGTTCTAATAGAATCAAGTCCCCTGACATCATAGTGCTATTAAAAATGTAAATTTCGGGTTCATATATCTTCTAACTGTTGCGATACCATAACTTCACTTTCTTATTTATCGTGTAAACTACACTTCGATAGAATCCTTTTTTTTTTTATATATAGCTTTTAACAATGGAAGAAAATCAGGTGATTAAATATTCGACGAGGCAGTGAAAACGATTTGGGTTTCATTCACAGTTATGAAAATATTGTTGTAAAATATTTTTAAAAATTACTTAAATTTAAACTAAAAAACTTTACAGCAATTTAATTTTCATTAAAAGATAATATTTTGGACTTTAAAAAATTTTAGAAATCATTTTCGCACGGGAATATTTTTGGAAGTTGTCATGAAAAGACATCAACATCTCGCTTAATTTTAATGAATTAAAATTTCAAAAAAAAAAAAATCGCTCTGAGAGGTACATTTACAGCCTTCAAATATATGTGTCTATTTGAAAAATCTAAGTCAAATGATTTGTCCTACAGAGATTTACACAAAAGAGAGACATACAGACATTCTTTTTCATTATTAGAAGAGATATAAACATTGCAGGTAGAAAACTGAATCTTTCTTCCTGAACTTTTGAAATAGAAGAAAATTACACGATTGAATATTAGATAGAATTATGAAAATGGACCAAATTTCAACGGTTACAATGAAATATATTCACATTTTTCTTAAAATCAACAAAATTCCGAAAAAAATTCAGCATCAGGTAAACCGGTATCATCCAAAAAATAATTTTTTGTATTTAAAAAAAAATAATAAAAGTTATTTATTAGTTATTAAGATTATTATGATCTGTTCAATACTATTTCGGAAACTATCCCTAGAAAACGACAACATTTCACTTGATTTTTAAGTACTTACAGTTTAAAAAGTCGTTCCTAGGTTTATATTCTCATCCTCCAAAGTAACTTTACCTCCAACTAACAATATTAAATAATTTTATAATTTTTAAAAATTTAAACTTGTTCTGCTTGTCTTGTTCTCTAACAGAGCGTCAACACACATAAATATTATCCATTATAATTAACTACCCGCTTTTGGCAACAAGTTGGTTATTAATAGTTGCAAAATTTCAGAACAGAATTAATGGTTGCAAAATTTCAATTAAATACTTTGGGTACCTTTGCCTTAATGGTTTCCACAGCAAAACATTTTTTAATTTTAAATTTCGATAGATATAAAACTCGTACTATTTTAGAAGCCTACGGCGTTCTGTTCATTGTACTATGAATTTTTTCTAATTTTCTGTCTATATCTTTATACATCCAATTACTCCCACCAGGGGGCACCTCAGAAATGAGGATGAGAAACTTCCGGTATGGTGGTTGGTTCTCGCCATGCTGGTGAGTACAGAAATGGTAGGGGTCGGCTACCGCCTTCTGATAACGAGACGTGCTTCCTATGAGAAGGGATTTACCGGGGCCATTGATGGTCCTTAGGACAATCTTTTACATACATCTTACTTTATCTTTTTCTCAAAATATAAGAAGGGAATTTAAATTACTTGATCAATAATGTACATGCGGATTTTCACTACATCTTCAGTCATCAGCGATCATTGTAATGTACAATGCGCTAAGCAAGTGACAGCTGCTTCTTTTGACGACATCTTCAAGTTTGTCAGAACATAATCACTTTTATTTATTTTGGCTGTTAATTTTCACAATAACTTGCAAATTTCTAATTTTTTTGAGAACAGAAATTCATAATCTGTTTAAATATTTACTGTATTAAATTAAGAATTATAAATAAATCATTATTAAGCAAATTCGAATTCAGGATAATTTTTGACAAAAGAATCAATATGAGATTATAATATTATGCAGAGAGAGAAGGGGGGGGTGAAAAGGAGGAAGCTTTCCGTTTCTCAGCTCTTCAGTTAAAGTGCTGGATAATTTTTATCATAATGCGTTTTACATGGCAAATTATACGAATCTATATTAATTATACACTATAATAATTATAATATACAAATTATACAATCCACTAAAAAATTTCCCATTGGGCAAATAATTTAGAAAATTAAAAAAGAGTAATTCGAAATTTTTAATATTATATGGAGACATTTATATCCATATATATCCATTAAGAATATTAAAATATTTACTTTTAAAATTAATAAATATAAAAGAAATTTATTTTTGATCATTCCTTGAGTAATTTAATAATATCAGCAATTCTGCGTAAAATATTAAATATTATTATGAAGTATTAATTGCAAAAATCCGTTTTTATATAAAAAGTAAATGAGCTTTTTATGGTTTTAAGATAAATTAATATTTTAAAGATGGATTACTAAATCGATTGCAAAATTGCAATAAAAAAAATCAAAATTTACCAATCAATATTATTTTGTTTTAAATTAATTCATATCCTTCTAACATGTTTAAAAAATATCACGCGTTTGTATTCTGTTAGTGAATTTGAGAAATTTACGTGTAAACATAAGGTTACAGGCAATGTTTGCAATTGTAGATAAAAATATAATTCAATTCTATTCTACTATAAAAGCAAATAAATTTTATTTGTTCATATAATTTATTTTTTTTAATGTAAAGTATAAAGTAAGCAAGTTGTTTAGTAAGAATTATTTTTATTATGGAATATTTACCTTTCAAAATTTTTTATGGAAAGCTGAGAATTTTTTTTTTAAATTATATACACACAGCTATTCAATGAATAAAATTATCGTTGTCGTTTTTATGCTGACACATTTCGAAATCAAAACCATAATAAATACTTCAATTGAATAACTTTTAATAAAAAACTATTACAGTATGAATCATCGAGAAAATCAGTTTTTCAGTTTCTAAATTGGCAATATAAAGCTCGTTTCATGTAAACACAAAATTAAATCATGGGTGGGATGACAGCCTTTGTAGCTAAAAATCCCTAAATCCCCCTCATTCAAACAAACAAAATAAATCATGGAAATTTGTTTTTTAAATTTTAAACATAAAATAAAACCAATTTAATCTTTCAGTAAACATTGCATCTGTAATAGTAGTGTGGAAATCGAATATAATTTCTGAATTTTATAGGTAACTTTAAATAAAATTTTCATGGCTAAACATAAAGAATTCACATTTTTTCGCAACACTATAGCATTGAAAAATACATGTGTCACACAAACATACTAATACACAGAGCATATATAACTTCAGGTCAAAAACGGAAGTAAATTAAGTAAATAAATAAAAAAAAGAATTTTAACTACTTGCATGAGGCCAGTTATCACATTGCGAAGCTTGTCGTGGCATCATCACCACCCATGAGATAACAACAAACGGAACGGCATCACGTTCTTACTTTCCGAACAGCAGGTTTTGACCATGACCCGCTGCAGAAGATTCTCGGACTTATGTACCTACTAAATGAAGAGGTCATTCGGCCGCAAAGCGCATGGAAGAACTGGTGAAAAAACAATTGAGCCGTGCGCCGCGACGAATTGCGAAAGAACGCGCTAATCTGTTGTAACGAGAGCTGCCAGATCTTCCCTCAAATTAGTTTCTTGCGGGATTTAATTCGAGTTGTTAATCGTCTGCGTTTTAATACGGATGAGAAAAACTCCGCCCGGCAAAGAACAACTTCAAACCAAAACTTCCTGTTCTTTTCCCCTATTCGAGGAACTAGGTAAACTACGTGATTATATTGTGAGGATTTTGTTTATATTTTTCGTGATATAGATCGGCATATGTTTGTGGTTTTGTTTTGTAATCTGATCGTCACACGTATTTTCACCACATTCAAAAATGGTTTTTATTTAAGAATATGTTCTGTTTTCTAGAATTGATTTGAAAATACTCGGAATTTATGTTTTAAAAATTGATCGCAAGCATTAATTTCAGTAGTAATTAAAAGGCTCAAGACCTATCAGAAGCCTAAAATAATAGTACATGAATAAAATCTGGATGGAAAAAAATTGGAATGAAAATGTAAATTGGAATGAATTTGATAAATTTCTAAAATCAAATGTCAGTAGAATTTAATGACTAAAAAGAGTCATATAAAAAAAAGAGTAACAACTAAGCAATTGTTGAACAAAATTTGATTATCTTGTAAGCATATATTACATTTAGAAATTTCGCTTGGTTGGATAAAGCTGATTTCTGCAGACGATTTTTTAAAAATTACTGAAAAATTTTATTGATGAGATAAATTTGTGTTTTTGTTGTATGACATTTCACCAAACTGGGTTAAAATAAAAATGATGGAAAATCTATGATGACTTACAAGAAAATATGGATTTTCGATGCTAGATTTAATAAAACTTGAATTTTTCAGAATTTTTTTGAAAGGTAATATTTTTTAATAAATTATCTATAATTAAAATAGCATGTTTTAAGGATAATCGAAGTACACTTAGTTATTTAGAAAATTAACTTTATTTACAGAAATAATTGAAATGTTGTAATATATAGGCTGTATTTTAATGTTTTAAATATAGTCAACAATAATTTATCTATAGATAATTATTTATCGAACGAATGATTGAAAACTCTTTGATGCATTGAAAATTCAATTTAAAATCTGTGCATGTCATATAGACTGAATTGTGTAGCGAAATTGGAATTATAACGGTTTTTAAAACATGTTTCATTAGCTAAGAACTATTTATTTTTCTCTTCATTAATTATAATAAAATAAATTTCAACGGGCGTCCTGCTTTAAATACCAATCCGGAATACATTTTTATGTTCACAATTTGTTCAACTATTCTTCAAAAATCAAAGCTTCTTAAAATTAATAATAATCAATTAGAAATAGCAGATATCTAAAAATCCTACATTATACAAGCTTTCAGAAATAAATTCACTTTTCTTAATCATGAATTGTATTGTATATAAATATCCAAAAAAAATTCCAAAAAAAAAACGATCTAAAATAGTTTTATAATGAAATTAGTTATATATTTTCTATCTGGTAATTATATTTATTTTTAGCTGTATTTTTTTATTTTACATAAATATTCAAATGAGGATTTCCTGTTTTTATGCATAAAAACCCATGTATTTTTAAATTTCTAAAATTGCCTTTGTAATCTTCTTTTTAATAAGTTTAAAAAATAATATATCAAAAAAGCAGATTATATGAGGGATTAATTTAATTATGCTTGTTATTTAGTATAAAACATTGAAAGAAATAAAAAAAAATCACAAGAATTTTCCTCATTCGGATATTTTTTAAAGTTCTTATGTTCTTACAAGATGAATTAAAATAATCATAAGAATTTCAGCTGTCTTAAAGAATAAAAGAACGTTAAACTTGCAATGTTCTAGATCTATTGTAGCTTTTTAAGTATTTACAAGCTCTAAAAAACGAAAATTTTCATATATTATTATGAAAATTGAAATTCGTAATATCTTGTTCTGAATATTAACTCATTCAGAAAAAAATCATAATTTAAAAATGAGCTATTATAGTGTTTTCAGAAAAGAATACTTATTAATAAAAATGGTAAAAATCAAATCTAAGGTGTCAAATAGAGACTAACTGTTTTCGGAAGGAGGGATAATTAACTATTGAGAAATATTTTTACTATAAATCATTTATAATTATTTAAGTCGAAAATAACTGAAAAAAATTTCTCAATACTGAATATTTTTTTATTTTATCATCTTCGAAAATCTTTTTTTTTTAGTAATTTTTTCTCATGGAATATCAGCTTTAAAAAGGGAAGAATTTTAGTAATATTCTTATGAAATCCATCAAATTCTTGTAAAATCCTTGAAAATCCGTACATTTATGATATATTTCAATGAAAATTACAATACGAACAAAATATTTTCTAACATTAAAAGAAATAATAAGTTTAAAGATATTATTTATTAGATAATATTTTTCAGATTCCGCAGTTTATATTTAATGTCGTAATTTATTAAATAAGTCTTACAAACTATTCATTCTGTGAATATCATTGTCAATCCAAATAGAATTTCTTATTCCTGTTATGCAATGAATTTTATCATAAAATCTTATTGTAATTCATGAAGAAAAACGCATTTCCCATATCTTTTAAAAGAAAATTTCATGAAAATAGTATGTTAAAAGTATACTTTTTGTTTTTATTAAATTTAAAAAAATATGCAAAAGAATTTTGTAACTCCACTTTTAAATCAATAGAACAGAATTAATATGACTAATCTATGGCACATCAGATGCAAACGAGTCATTTAAATTTTGGAATCCATACCAATCAGCTCTAAATTTGGAATTCGTGGCATCTTACAGAAGAAAAAATAAATGACGCCATAGTACATAGGGAGACATGTAAGATATATGACATCCATTGTTAATAATATCATCTAATAAGGATGTAATCTGAATTATAAATAATTTACTCATAAATAATAAACGAAGCACTATTTACTAATCATGTTTACCTTAATATAAATAATAGTCCTGGCAACTTTGTATGTTTATATGTATGTATGTATATTCCACATCTCCTAAGTAACTGAGTCAAGTTCATTCAAATTTTATACATTTGTAATTTAAGATAATAGAAAGAATATATAAGATTTTTCGAACAACAAAAATTAATTTAATTAGAAATTTACCAAATTTTTTTATTTTAACATCGTAGAAAATTACTACCAGAAAAAAACATTTCCATGTCATCTTAAAATGCAGTATGTTACCCTTTCAAAGATATCAATTCAATTCCTGTGAAAATTTTATTTTAACATCGTAGAAAATTACTACCAGAAAAAAACATTTCCATGTCATCTTAAAATGCAGTATGTTACCCTTTCAAAGATATCAATTCAATTCCTGTGAAAATTTTCCTTCAATTGTTATGAATGTTTAATACCTTTAAAATAGAATATTATGAAATAATAAAGATATTCTTTTGAAAGAAAACAGTAAAACTTTAAGTTTTCCTTATTTGATTTATTTTTTAATTTTTACTCTCTTATACACGTAGTATTCAGAAAATTTAATAATCGTCAAGAAGTTCGAACTCGTGATTTAGACGAATCTCCATGTTTCAGATCTGCCCTAGTTCGAAAAACACATTTTCAGAAAATGTTCGTCTATTTGTCTGTGACAAAGATACCTCAAAAACGCTTTAAGGTAGATAGCTGAAATTTGGTATATAGGCTTAAAACCAAATTCGTAGACTTCTATTAAATTTTCAGCAAAATCCGTTCAGTGTTCGAATATAAGTTAACACGATAATTACCAAACGATGAGAGCTAGATGGATAAGATTCGGTGCACAGTTTTAAAATCTATCATGTTGATAACTACCAACTTTTGAACTAAATCCTACAAGGAATAGACTATCTGTAGCTCTTTTTCTTTCAGAAACATGAAAATGTGATAAATCAAAAACACGTTGACTTAAATATATCAAATTTCGTATGGGTTTTGTGGATATAAGTGTACTTCTGTATAAAATTTTTGTTTCAGTCGCTTTGGAAGAAACACGTCTAAAACACGGATTCAGTTTTTGGATGCTATTAACCTTCATGACAGGGATTGATCTCTAAATAATTTTTCGGATACTATAAACAGCATGCCATGGATTAATCTCCAAAAAAAAACTAGCCAGGGATCGATAGATTCAGTACTATTATTCAGTAACTGGCGATGGATTCAATACAATTATGCGAAAGATTAATATTTCGTAACTATTGTAAGTCAATGTAATGCAAGGTGTTCTCTGGCATGATAAGTTTATTAGAAAGTATGCGAGAAAGTTTTAGGAAGACCACTCCCACTGATATTTTATACAAAGTTTGTGACATTTTTTATAGGCATTATAGTTTAAGCAAGGCTTAAAAGCAAGCAGAAGTTAAGTCGCTCTGACGAAGAAGAGAAAACTCAAACTTTCGTGAGTGAATGAAGCATGTCCGGCAGCGGCAGTTTCAGGCTATGAGAAATTAGTCAATTTTTTGCATTTTTTTCTGCTGTGACTTTAAAGGAAGTTTATCCAGAAAAAATATGATTTTACACCATTTTAAAATTTAAAATTTTAGCTTTAAAATAATGCCATTTTTGTTTCTGTACAATCTCTTCTTTAATTATTGTTAATTTTTTAAATTAAGGCAGATGAATTTGTTATAAGGAAATTAATAGGTATTACTTTGCTAAGTAGCAAACGTTTTGATGTACTTTGCCACTATTTTTATTAATTTTTCAGTTATTTTAATATAAATATTTGAACTCCGTTTCTACGGGTTTTAACCCTTTAAAGGGCCATTTTTTCTAGTCATATTATGTTAAAATATTTTTAAGCTTGAAATTAGAATAAGAAAAGGGATTCATTTAGCTAATTAGATAAATTTAATTTGATAAATTAATAATTAAGTAACAAATCAAGACACATCATTTTGTGTAAAATAAAAAACTGAAGCACCTAAGTTTCGGTCTTTCTAAAAAAAATTGTTAGAACTTATGCCAACCTACATAATTTCATACAAAGATTGATAAATTTGGTGGGAAGCATACTTCCCACGGCCCTAGAAAGGGTTAAAGTAGTTATTTAATGATGTATAAGAAAGGACGTAAGTTCAAAATGATCTGCCACTGTAACAAATAGAAGGGTATTCCTCTAGCGGCTATAGAGAAATACAAGGAGTCAACTTCTAGACGTCGGAAATATAGCGTCGTTAAGACTTGTCTAAATTTTTTGTGTGTTAATTGTGTTGTATCTAAGTGTATGTGACTGTACATCATTAGATCTTAAATATAATTTTATTTGTGCTAGCCGGCGTCTGTAATTCTTAAATCGCTCAGCAACAATTTTTTCAGCTCAAATAAAATTATATTATATTTAAGATCTAAGAGCTACAGTCCCAAACACTTAGAACAACACAATTAACATATAAAACAATTGAGCGCTACATTTTAGCTAAATGCTAACCACGCTACATTTTCGACGGCTAGAAGTTGACTCTTTGTTTCTCTCTATAGCCGCTAGAGGGCTGTCCTTTTATTTGTTATACCACTTTAATTGAAATCAGAAGGCCAGGAAAATAAAGTTTTCAAGAACAAGTTTAAAAAAAATTATTGTTGAAGAACAAGAATACATATAAAGAGATGTTCCTAGAACTCATTAGCAAAATTCAAAAAGAAGACTTCATTAGCAGACAGTTAACAATTAATATAGCGACAGTTATTGATTTGATTATTTTCGTTTTTTTATATTAATAAAAATTAGATATTTATTTAACTGTCTCAGAATATTCTATAAAAACCTTATATTTCAGAGTTGTGAGCAAAATTTGGAGACCTAATATAACAAATGTCAATGACTAGACAACTTTGGCGAATAATCGTTTGTTAACCAGTTACATTAGTAATATATCTGTGACATCATTAAAACTGCCCTTATTTATCAAATAGTAAGAGCGTTTAATGTACTCCAATACAATGCTTTAATACTGAATTTTTATTTTTATTTTAGCAAAATATCGACATCAAAATGAAAAAAAATGAAACTATATTCGATTGGATGTGAAACTCAGCTCAGAAAACTCGAGACCAAAACCTACTGATGCACTATTCACGACGAATACCCAATCTGAAAAAATATCACTGAATAAGCTGAAATATTTTCTACTTAACAACCAAATATTGGATTTGTGTAGGTGCAGTATGCTAGAACTAAGCTAGCAGCGTAGTACGTCGTAATAAAGAAGGATTATCCGAGGATGTAGATTTAGCCGATATCTCTATCTTTACTTATAAAAAAGACTAATCGCCTTTAACGACCAGCTGGTTCGCCTGAGAAATTGATAATAAATCGTTTCAATTAAATCGTTTAGATACAACATCATGTACACGATTCCCTCAACTTGTCAGATATTAAATTGAATTGTCTTTTACATAGTTTGTTCATTGTGGTCATGGGTCTCCTCAAATCAGTGCTATTAAAATTATTCGGTTCATTTATCTTCTAATTTTTGAGGTGTCGTTACCTCGCTTTTTTTTCTTCGAAAGATTTAAACAGATTAAATTTAAACTGTTCGCAGATTTAAACAGATTCTTTCTTCTTTCAACAATTTGAGAAAATCAAGCGATTTAATATTCGGTGAAGCAATCGAAACTGTTTGAATTTCAGGTCAACAATATTTGTTGGAAATAAAGCTATATATATAGTGGTCATAAAATTTTTTTTCTGTTATATAGACCTCTTGCGACCGGTCCGTTCAACCTATTCTGTGAACAGCAACAAAGTGGTATTTACAGAATTAAACGATTGCGTTTACTGTTAGTTTAATGTTTTAGGCTACGGTTAGAGGTACAGAAATTCGAAATTTTCGAATGGCAATGCCTACTTTTTCAGTCACAAAATATTCAGAGCATGGAAAAAAAAAAGATAATTGGAATAGTACGGGTATCTCAAAAACGGATGCGTTATGTACGCACAAAAAGCAGCTCTGCGAATGTCCCCCTCTCCAAAAAAAAAAAAAAAACGATCTTGTTTTGGGGATACCTCAAAACCAGACCCTGTTAAAAATTTGCTAAATTTTATTTGCTTTCAGGAATAACTTAATCTTTCATTTTGAGCTTTTGACAAAAGCTAATTTTTCTATCGTACCCTTGACATGCTTGTGTGGGTTGAATCTTATTTTTTATCTTATGCATAGTTAGAAAATATCTTTAAAATATTTTTTAAAAAAATAATTAAAAGTAGAAAAAAAATTATACGCCAAAAACATGGAACCTTAAAAGCTAATATTTTTAATTTAAGATGATGCAAAAAATAATTTTTATTCTGTAATATTTTCGAAAGTTATCGTGAAATAACTCAAAAATTTCTCTCAATTTTTAAGTAATAAAATTTTTTTAAAAAGTCATCCAAAATGCACATTTTTAAAGTATTATGGGCGAAGAATAGTTCTAAGTAAAACGATCTAGCCTTTAGAGCGGCAACACAAATATACACACACATAATAGAAGTGTGTGTGTGTGTGTGTGTGTGTGTGTTGGCGCTCTACAACATTTGACCTACTACTACAAAATTTGGCACATATTTAACTTGACAAATGGAAATGCGCTCCTAAAAGATATATATATATATATATATATATATATATATATATATATATATATATATATTGAAATTTTACTTACAGTGCTTTATAAAAGGAAACTGTAATAAAATAAATAAATAAACATGTACAAAATTTTTTGGGGTGTGTTTTATATTTAAAGTTAGTAACAGTTATTACATAACATACATTTTGTCAAAATATTAAAATGTTAATTTAATAAAAATACAATCGTTCAGAAAGGAACAAAAAAAAGCCTCACATAAGTGATGGGACACTTACTTTTCCATCAAATATTTATCCAAAAATTTTACATTTTAAAAGGTTTTAATATTTTGTTGGATTTCTTTTTACTTTTAAAACAGGATTTAATCTTCTTGGGATGGATTCGACTCATTTTTTTTGTGATTTCTGGAGTGATTTTACTCCATTCTTCTTGAAGCACCGATTTTAATTGTTGTTTTGAAGAAATGGTGTGTTTGTGAATTCTTGATTCCAATTCTTGCCAAATATTCTCTATGGGATTTAAGTCTGGAGATTGTGGTGATGTTTTTATTATTTCAGGACAGTTATACAGCAACCAGAGTCTAACGTTCAAAGCAGTGTGTTTGGGGTCATTGTTCTGGTAGAATTTAAAATCGTTATGTAGGTTCAATTTTCTTGCTGAAGATTTCAAATTTTGCTTTAAAATGTCAATATACTTGTACTGATCCATTATACTGTCAATAAAAACAAGATTACCAACTCCAGCGGACGACATACACCCCCATACCATAACTCCTCCTCCACCATGTTTTACTGTTGACACCAAGTTCTGTTTGCAAAATTCTTCCCTGGGTTCTCTCCTCACCAAGATTCTACCGTCATAACCAAATATATTAAATTTACTCTCATCAGCAAATATAACTTTATTCCAGTAATCAGAATTCTTATTTATGTTGGATTTTGCGAAAGCTAGTCTGAGTTTTCTATTCTTTACACTTACGAAGAATTTTTTTTCTGGCTACTCTACCGTGATATCCAGCAGATCGAATTACCCTTCTAATAGTGTCAGGATTAACAATTATTCCATATAATGCTTGGAAATCAGCAGTAACTTTAGGAGCACTCTTTCTTGGATTTTTTTAAATATTTCGAACGATCATTCGCTTTATTCCATTGGATAGCTTTGATGGTCGGCCAGGTCTTCTTTTATTCTGAATAATATGATTTTTTTTATATCGTTTAATGATATTGAAAACTGTTGAATGACTCAAGTTAACTGTTTCAGCAGTTTTTCTAATAGATTTTCCACGTTCAATATGCAAATTAATAACTAATTTTCGAATTTCAGGCGAAGTTTCTTTTCATTTAGCATTCATCGCTTCACAGAGCTAAAAAACACAAAAATTCCAAAACAAACTGGAGAGAAATACTGCAGACGATTTTACAAATTATTGCCAATATCTTTTGAGTAAAAATAAAACCTCCAAAAATATTTTTATTGCTTATTTTAGACGATTTTTGTTGCATATCTAATGGTGTCCCATCACTTATGTGAGCTATTTTTTGTTCCGTTCTAAACAATTGTATTTTTATTAAATTAATATTTTAATATTTTGACAAAATGTATGTTATGTAATAATTGTTACTAAATTTAAGTATGAAACATGCTCACAAAAAATTTGTAATGTTTTTTAAATTTATTTTATTACAGTTTCCTTTTATAAAGCACAAGTGTCCCATCACTTTTGTGAGACACTGTAATTAAAAATAAAGCGAAATTTTAGCCTTTTTCCTGATAATTTTTGAAAAAAAGCACAAAATTACATCACAAAAATAAATTTTTCATTGCTTCAAAAATTTTTATAGTTACTTTTTAATTATATCAATTTGAAAATCATACGAATTTATCCTGACTTCTAATAAATTGTTAACATTATATTTTTTGTTTAATTTCTAAAAAAAGGGTACATTATTGACTTAAAATTCAAACCACTTTCATTCTTTCATGAAATATTTAACTGTTTAAATTTTTTTCCATTGTTTAAAGCTAAAGAAAATAGATTATGTTTAATTCTGCGTAATTTACAAGATAATGACAAAAAAAAGTGAAGTAACAATACTTCAAATTTTAGAAGATGGATTAATTACGTATTTACGTTTCTAATAATGTCATGATACCATGGGGCTAATCTCCATTGGAAAGGTCTAAGTGCACAATAGTAGAATATATGAAAAACAATAAAAATAAAACAACTTTAATATCAGCCAATTTGAAAGAATCATATGCACGAAAAGTTTTAACAAAAATTAAATCCAACCAATATCTCCGGCGAAACAAACAAATGTTCGCCAAAGATGATTGGTTTTTATTATAAACTAGCCACCTCTGGTGACCAGTCGGTTCGCCAATCTTAATGCTCGTTAAAATTTTAATAATTAAATATTTTATATAATTCCTACTTTAATAGCTTCTTCATAAAAATATTTTAAAATTTCACATTTTGATAGTCATATAATTCACTCATAATACTATAAAGGTCTTCAGTCATAACGTAATATGTGTTTCTATAATTTTTTTGTTAGCTCCCGTAGAATTTATGCTTTGAATTAAAGTGGAAATGATTAATCTGCAATTAATATAATACAAAGCATACAACTAACCTAAAAATAATTTAAATGAAGTCCACATCCGTTTAAAATACTTGTCAACAATCAGAATCCAATGCGCATGCGTGAATTTTCAACGCCAGTTGGTAACGCAAATGCATGAATTTTTCTAAGCCAGTTGGAGTAACGCTATGCAGATTAGACATTTTTAATTTTCTTTATTCTGTTTTATTTTAACTCAAAAGTACTTCAGAATGAATCTGAAAGATCTATTAATTAATAATGTTTAATTTTAAATGCTTCAAACGTTAAGAAAATAAACAGAATCGTTTGAAATAATCGGTCAAAAAATATTAAGCCTATCCTCTTTAGTGTGGGAAAAAAAACTGAAGTCTTACTCATTTGGCGGTGGAGAAAATAAGATTTTTTTTGGCAGGGAAAATTAGTTTTTAATTAATAATTAAAATTCTAATTAAAATTTCAAAAAAAAGGACCCCAGGTGCACATTTCCGACCTCCAAGGTATACATGTACCAAATTTGGTAGCTGTAGGTCAAACGGTCTGGCCTGTAGAGGGCCAATACACACACACACACACATTGAGCTTTATATAAGTATAGCTAGAGATAAAGATACCAGTAAGTTTTATCTATCGTCTCAGTATAATCCTTCTTCGTTACAACACATTTCTCATCGACCTTAGCAATGGCAGATTACACCTGCTAAATTCCAATCTTTTGCTGTTAAATGAAAACAATCTAAGCTTGCTTAATCTTTGATAAATAATAATGTTTCGGATTAAGTATTCATCGTGCACAATGTATATGCATAGTTTGACTTCGAGTTTTCTGAGCTGAACTTCTTGTCCATTTTTATCGTTTTGACATTTTCGATATCGTACTGAAATAAAAGATAAAATTCAGTAAATAAGCAATGGAATAGAAGTATATTAAATGCTTGTATTATTTGATAAATAAGGTCAGTTTTACTGACATCATAGATATATGATTAATATAACTGCAAATGAATTCTTTAATGAAGAATGTGAATTTAGTGGTCTACAGACCAGAATCTTTCACATAGGCTACGGAATTTCAAAATAACATACATTGGTGGATGCCAGCGAGTAAATTGAAGGGAATTTTTTTCAAAATTTTAATTAAAATTTTAGTTGTTTAAAAATCAAATAATTTCGTGTTTTTAAGCTGTAATTTCCGAAAATATTATTTCACAAAAATAATTTTTACGCTATTTTAAAATTGGAAGCATTTATGATACCTATTTAGTTGAATTTCCTGAATTTTAGCAGTTTTTAAAAAAGTACGTTTATTTGTAGCAATAAAATTCATATTGTTTTCATAATTTCATCAGATATTTGATGCAGTGACTTTCTCCTGAAACTAAAAATTAAAGAAAGTTTGTTTATTTTTGTCTCAGTCTACAGGCTGAATCAGAAAGTGAAATTCTCAATGCTATTCAAAGCTAACGTACAATTAAATGATGGATTGCGTTTTTAATGACATTATAATATCTTTGAAGTTGACTATATAAACTATGTTCAACTAGTACATAATTAGCATAAAGATGTGAGACTATTAAAACAGAAAGTTTTTGCTGTCTACCACAATTCAATAATAAAAAATATTTTGTTGAGAAAATAATGAACAAGTTATGCAAAAAGACGTAATTGAAATTAAAAACGACTAAATATATTATTAAGTCAACTATATCCAGTCGTCAAAGGCAGCTAATCTAACATATTGCTGCACATTGTCTTATGATGTTCTGCCTTTACTGCTTATAAAATTGGCAATACATTTCAAAATGAGACTATCGGTACGCATTTCACACGTATTAAGCGACCTTGAATGAACTATTATTCAAATAATATTTTAGATATGAAATCCTTTAATTGTTTAATATTCATTTAAAAATCATTCTTTTGCTGTAGTAAATTTTAATAGCATTTATTTAAAAGAAAAATAGCATTTTATTTAAAAGAATCAAACAACTTTTGTTCTTATATTTCCAAATGAAAAAAAAAATCGTTCGAAAGAAATGTCTTTTTAAATAATCAAAGAAAAGAAGTCATATTTAAGATGTTAAATGAAACTATTTCGATTATTAAAAAAATATATTTACAGCACAGAAAATAAATTATTTAATATAATATATAAGTCGTAATAATCTTGATATAAATTGTGATTTATTATAGTATTTTAATAGTGATTTTTTTTTGATAGAACAAAAATTTCAAATATATTATATAGCCTTCATACTATTGATAATGAACTATAAATACAATACTTCTTTAGTGCTAGTTCATATTTAAATACATAAAAGAAAATTTAATTTTTTGAATTGGTTATTATTTTAATTTTATTTTTATTAATTTTGAAGTAACAAAATTATATATAATTATATATATTCAGATGAAAAAAGAAGATTCAGAAGAAGCATTTGATATTAAAAAAAGGTAAAGGCATATAATATATTTTCATTACTGATTATTTTCTGAACATATAAATGATTAAACGATGTTTCAAATGGAAATTTTTATTAAAAAATATGGAATGTTTAGTATTTATTTTATGAGGAATTTTGAAGTAATAAAAATAAACTATTTAGCTCCAAAGTTTCAAAAATAAAGTAAATAATATTGCTCTATTTGATACAAAGCAATACGCATATTTTCAGTACATACTCATTTCCAAATAGATTACAATATAAACGATATTATAAAGCAAAATTTTCGGGAAAAAAAATGGCAGAACTAAATAAAATAGCAGGAATTACTCACTGGAAAACAAATAAAATACTTCAACAAATTACTTCTACAGAAACGTAGTAATAGAGTTTGTATACACTACATTAACGGAAATTTGTAACAGAAGGGGAAAATATCAAACGATTTTCATTAAAGAAATACATCATTTAATTTTGAAATAAAAAATCAGTATGTAGTATTTCTTTTATCTCTAAAAAAAAGTTTACCTTTATTTCCTGTATCCTGTCTACACCCACTCCATAAAATGAGTAATTGTTAATAACCCTGCTAATATTGACTACGATAACAGCATCGCTTGCGTTCACATGAGAAAATCCACATCTGTAGCTTAAACTCAATACATAAGATAACAAGGACAATAAAAGGAGTTAACGCTTAAAATTTTTCGAAAATATTTACTTTTCAAGTTAAAGGATGCAATGTGAAGTCAACTTCCAAACAGAAATTTGGGAGCATAACTCATTTTGCTAATAATAATAATAAGAAGAAGAAGAAGAATGCAGCATTTTTTCTAGCTATTAAATTTTATGTCTTTTTTACTTTCTCGAATACGTACGTAGTTTAGAGAAAGTATAGTAATATTCAAAAAATTCGAACTCAAGATTTTGACAGATCTCCGAGTTTTAGACATTCCTGAGTTCGAAAAACACATTTTTGGAAAATGTCCATCTGTCTGTCTGTAATAAAGATAACAAAGACGGTTGAAATTCGGTATACTGTCTTTAAACCAAATTTGTAAGTTTCTATCAAATTTTGAGTAAAATCTGTCCAGAAGAAATCCATCCGTCCGGCTGTTCGAATATAAATTAAGACGATAACTACAAAATAAAGAGAGCTAGATAGATAAGATTCGGCACATAGATTTAAAATCTGTAGCGTAGATACCAAGGGTTTGACTAATAAAGGTTTGACCGTCTGTCAATCTGTACTTTCAAAAACATTTAAGCTCGATAATTCAAAAACGCAGTGACTTAAATATATCAAATTTGTCATGAGAATTTGTGACTGCAAGTTCAGTTTTGTGTCTAATTTTTGTTTCAATCGGTTGAGAAAAACATGTATGAAGCACAAATTCGATTTTTGGATATTACTAACGCATATCAATGATTAGTCGCCAAATATCTCGCCAATAGATGACATGTTAGATTCAATAAAAAGCTAAATTCACGCCAAATAATATTTCGGAGCTGTTGTAAGCCAATGCTATTTAAGGCACTTTTTGGCATGAGAAGTTTATTAGAGTTTATGCGAGAAAGTTTTTTGGAGACCACTCCCGCTAGTTGCAAATAAGTTTAATTTTGTTTAATAACTTACACGAACTTGAGAACAGTTTATTTCCGAAATCTATAAAATGGTTAGCAGCTGCGTAACTGTAATCACATTGTCATTCAAATTAATAATATCATTAAAAAGTAAAATCAAACAAAAGAGACTTTATAAACTAATCTAATTGCATTATTGAATGAAAAGTGCTAAAAGGTTCATTCAAAAATATTAATTACTAGCCTCTTTTCGCGACCAGTTGGTTAGGGAGATAAATTGGCTGTATTTAATTTCAATTAAATTTCTAATGCATAACTCCATACTGACGATTTCCTCAGTACCGTAAAACATTAAAATACAGCAAACAATAAAATTGCTTTATTTAAACAGCTTTAACTATTACATATTATTTAAACAGCTTTAACTATTACATATTATTTAAACAGCTTTAACTATTACATATTATTTAAACAGCTTTAACTATTATTAAACAACTATTTACTCTCAGCCTTTAGAGACTAGCTTTCTCGCTCAGATTATTGTCATTTTTAGACAGTTAAGCTATAAATATGAAATGATTTTTTTTTCAAGAATTTAAATTGATGTTTGATAAATCTGAAAAATATGAATTTAATTGAATAAGTTTACAATAAATTACAACTCGGCTAAATAAAAAAAAATGTGCATATACTACAAAATAAAGGCTGAAATGTAAATTTCTCTTCTGAATTAATACATAAGAAAAAAAAATTTACCTCAATTTTAAAACTGGCGCAACAACGAGTTTGAATGTTTCGATGAATGAGGCCGAATTTTATCATACCATTAAAAAATATTGTTACAGATTGTATTTCAAATTAAATTTTTAAAAATATCAGAAGTAAAGAAAAAAATGTACAGAGATTAAATTCATATCATTTGATATCATTGAGTAATTAGTAAGTAATAAGAAAAACTTCTGTTTCATCTGCATTAGCGTTTTACATATAAAGAAATATTTTCTGCTCAGCAACAAGCAAAAGCTTTATCTTAGCCGCATTTTCTATTTTGTCATTGTTGTACTTTTCCAATAACTTATTTAATTGCTTTTGGATGAATTTCATTTCAATAATTTATTTGCTTTTGAATATAATGATGGCCTTGATTAAAAATTTAATTGGTATTTAAATTTGGAAGATATTAAAATATTGCTCTGTTATCTTTAATATACAGTTATATAAATATCGAAACTCCGCAGAGTTACTAGAAAAAAACCTTTTTAAAGCAAATTTAAGAAAGGGGAACTCTTTTTTCAGTATGCTTGGCCTCGGCAAGATTTTAGATTTGAGTTCATTTCTGACATCCATCCATTTTTTTCTCTATTATGATATATATTTTTATTATTATTATTTTAATTCTTCTTTCTTTTTTTCTTTCCTTTTTTTAATATATTGCACTTTTAAAAGATAATGCAAAGTTAGTCGTCTCTTTAAATAAATAAGGTAATTTTTCAATAAAATATATTCCTTTCCCTTTTTCTTAGATTGTTCATCAAGATTTCATCAGTATGAGCTATGTTTGAGCTCTTACACTTTATATTAAAATATTTGGAACAGTGTAAAACAAATTTTGCTTCTCTTTTATTATTCCCTTTTTCTGACTGAATTCTTTAGTCAACATTTGCTGAACTGATGAAAACACGAAATAACGAATGTCTTTTATTACTATTATTATTTGAAAATGAGGGGAAAAGAGAAAATTAGTCTTTAATATGTCATACAAAAGATAATATTGTGGCTATATAATTGGCATTGAATGAAGTGCGTCTCTGAGCATTTAAATAAAAATGTTTTGTTAAATCTGAGAATTAATAATATGTGATGAAAGCTTATAAACCAGTTAACAACTATGCTGCACGAGCAATTGCTTTTGTATCATGGTCATGTTACTGGACTGCGAACCACAAGGTTCCAGGTTCTATCCTCGCACATCACATTCTTCCACAAATATGAGAATTAATAAGATTTTAATATTTTTATAAAATCTGTGGCAACAGGAAAAACTTCCACGAATTATATTTAAAATATGTGGTGTAATTAAATTAAAAATTAACAAAATGTTACAAAACCAAAAAAAAAAAAAAAAATAGTGCATTCGGAAAATATTAATCGCTTTTTTAAAAAACTTTTTTACCAATAATACTTCATTTAAAATGCGGAATCTATATTTTTTTACCTTTATTCATTTGTTATGTATATTAGAATTTGTATTTTAATCTATTTCTCATAGATTAATCAACGAATGATGTAGTAGAAAATCTCATGTACATTTGTAAAGTGCTTAAGAAATAAAAAAGAAAAATTATAATTTGTATATAGTAACATTAAAAAAGCAAATAGTAAAGATCTGCAATTCTATGAATTAAAAAAAAAAAATCTCACGATCACTGAAACAAAACTAATTACTAAAAATAGATGGAAACAAATAGCGATTTACTACAGAAAAAAAATGCTATGTCAGATACAAAATACAGGAAAATTACCGAAAGAAAATACTTAATAAACATATAAAATGATAAAATCTGCAAACCTCAGCTCATTAACCTTTGCCACATTCCAATATAAAAAAAATGTAAATAAAATGTGACATTTGCGATCCCATAATTAATTTCTATTCACGCTTAGCTTTATTCGCCCACCTATAAATCAATCATTTTAAACATAAATAAAAAACATGTTTCAGTTACAAAATGCCCAAACAGATTGGGATTTCGCCTCCATTAATTAATCAGATAATATTTTTAATCAGGGATATTTTTAATTCTATCCAGCGTTACAGATGGCAGTGGACGTTTAAATTTACTGATGAATCGTTTGTCTCTGAATTCAACCAAACCGGGAAACAAAAGAGAAGTCAGCCATCTGACCCTCCGACCCACTACGAAGGCACACGGATTTAAACCATAAAACTAAATGACCGGACCGCCGCAACAGCAACACTGGCGGGAACTGTGGTTGAATCCTAAGGGCCATCACCAGCCACGGTACAACCCTCCCCGAAGGAAGTACGTCCCGTCATCGACACATCCACCTATTTGTGTACCCTCCAGGGTGGTGAGATCTAACCACCATGCCGGAAGCATCTCATCCTCATTTCGAGGTGCCCAACCGGGGGGGGGGGGTTGGAAACAAAAGAGAATATGAAAAGCAGTTTCATTAATACATACACGTAAAAACATTTACTTTTATTAATAAAAAATTATTTCATTTAGAATTTCACATTCTCATAAAATATTTTGAGCTGTTTACAAAACTTTTTCAATTCATTTCCATTTGATTAATACAGTCATACATACGTCAGTGTTATAAACTTCTTTTTTCTCGGAAGAGGGGGGGGGGGAATGAAAATATTTAACGAGAATATCTCGAAAAATCAATGACTCAACAAATCAAAATCAAAATACTTTTTTTTTTCTTCTTTGACATTATAACAGTCAGAGGAACACATGTAAGATATAAAATTTTTTCAAAAATGATTTGCAATGAATTCGTTGAACCCAAAATTACCAAATTTGATATGAACGTAGTTATTTCTTGAGTTGTAGATACTAACTAAGAATGTGCCAAATTAATTAAGTTTTCAATTAAAAATGAATCAAAACCATAACACTTTCTTCCAATAAGTTTGGAACATATAATTGCATGAAATTATCTTTAAGTGATTTTAAACTTTAAAATTTAGATTTCAGTGCCAACAATTTAATTTCCATATACTTTTTTTCTCGGAGTTTAATAATGTTTCAAATATATTTTGCAACAATACTTTTCATTGTTTTAATTGCAGGACTTATACTCACAAGCATTGTTAAATGCACTTTTGGCACGCATATTAAATGCATAAAATGCATGATTAAATGTATTTTTCGTATGCATATTTTTCATTTTTGCATTTTTTGGGTGCGTTTTATCGCTACTACAGACTAAAGTGTAATTTTAGAAATTTTATAAAAATAGACAGTTGAAACCTGAAATAATATCATGCATATCATTAAATTTCTTTTCTATGCAAATATTTTAAAACTTAAGACAAATTAGAGCTGTGAAAATGTCCGTGACCGTAATATTCTTTTACGAGGAGTTTTAAATGAAGGATACCCACTGCAATGAGAGTCATGTAAAATCATAATAGGATCGCTAAGATGTATAAACAATATCTTCTGCATTCAGAACTTTAAATATTTATTAGCAAAACCTTTAAAAAATAACTTTGGATGCATAAGTTTCCATAAGAATAAGTTTCAATAGAAACCTGCAATTGAATTCTTTTTTTATTTATCATTAATTAATATCCAATGTTCTTTTTATTTTCCATTTTGGGCAGGAAATAAACAACGGAACTCTTAAGATACGAAAAAGAGATAAAAATAATTTGCAAAATTCCATCTTTACAAAGCAAAAAATGTTTAAATAAATAAAAGAATATTTTTATTCAGTTTTTATTAATTAAAAGCTAGAGAAAAATCGTTAATAAAATCCATCTTTACAAAGCAAAAGAATTTTAAATAAATAAAAGAATATTTTTATTCATTTTTATTAATTAAAAGTGAGAAAAAAATCGTTTATAAAATTCCATCGTTACAAAGCAAAAACATTTTAAATATATAAATAAATATTTAAAAAAAAAACTTACCCATCTAAAAGCTTTTTCTTCAAATCCTGGTACCGTCCATTGATTTCTGCAGGAAAATATATTACCTGCATTGTTTTCATAACAAAATGATATTAAACTCAAAATAGGCAGCATTTGTGCTTTATAAAAGCTTTTAATTTTCGGTTAAAATATTTTGAAGTAATATTATTTAGATTAAAGTTTTGTATTTGCAGTATTACTGAGGTTTTTAAAATCATTTTTACTCTTTAATCTTGGTTTGGCGATGAAAAAAAATTGAAAGAGTATCACTTTTAAAAGCAATCGTAAAGCACACGTTTCACAGACGCTGAGTCTAAAATTTGTTATCTTAACAATTCTTTAAAATTTTTTTAAAATATGAAACCGATATATAAATAAAACATACTTGCTTATCAGAAGTTAAGTATAACCACCGTGATATAAATGTTTGCTATTTTTAACTACTGACGTAGTTTGCCTGATTTTGGCTACTTAGTAACTTCTTGACGTAAATTGTAGAATACGTCAACGCACAAAAAAAACCTTTCTAGTTATTATTTAGTACTTATTGTTGTTAGTAAAACTAGTGTTTATATTTTTTGCTGAAATTTTTAAACAGTTAACTCGATTTTCTTCAAATACTTAAAAATAAAATGCAATTTTTAAAATGTATAACTAAGTTGTTTATATCTTTTTGTGGAAATTTGAAAAAATTAAGTAGTTTTTTTACAGATGTTAAAAATAAAATGTCACTTTTAAAATGTATAACTAGGTTTCTTATTAATTAAATAATTAATTTTTGCGGAATTTTTAAAGCAGTTAATTCTATGTTCTTCAAATGTTAAAAACAAAATGTCACTTTTAAAATGTATAACTAGGTAGGGTTTTTTTTTTTTTTTGGAGGGGGGAGAACTTTTTAAAAAGTCAACTCGATTTATTTCAAATGTTAAAAATAAAACACCTTCCTCTTTTCTTTTCTTTTTTAATTTTCTGATATGTATTTGCTTGTATCGAAATTTAGAAAATCCAAGTAATTTCTTGATATAAATTATAGATTATGTCATTTGATAAAATTTTCCCTATTATCTGCCTAATATTTATTATTGAATGTAAAAATATGCTGTTTACATTTTAGCTAAGGTTTTTAATTCTATTTATTTTAAATATTGAAATTTAGAATGACTTTTCCTCTTTCTTTTTTTAGATATTATTTATTTGTTTCTTACTTCCTTTAATATTATGTTATTATGTTCTTATTATATGTTAAAAAATAAGACAAATTTGTTATTTTTTATAAAATGAGAGGAATTTGTTATTTTTTATAAAATTATTAATTGTGTATATATTAACTTTTAAGTCATAGTGTCGAAAGTTCAAAATTCATAATCTGGAAAAAACATTAATTCGAAAGATTATTATTTTTTACGTATTGTACAAGTCGCCCTCTGGTGTAAAGTTATTGAAGTATCTTTGGTCTCTTTAGCATAGGAAAAAGTATTCATTTAGGCATCATTTGGTGATATTAATCCGAAAGTCATTTTTTTTTTTAATAATTTCACCACTAAGGTTTTCAAAACAAAATATATTTGATATTATTTCTTTCACAATTTTTCAGACTTTAATATAATTTCCTAAGAATTTCAAATTTTGCATTTCGAAATTATAAATTGAAGTTTGGAAATTATAGAAAGATTTCTGATGGCCTCTTACGATAATCTATGTATAGTGTTGAAAAGACACGTTAATCTAATTCCTTTCTCTTTGTTATAAAGGCTTTTTAATTTAGAAGGCGGCTGATGAAGCTCTACAAACACGAATGTGATGTTCCTTTAGTATAACATTACAATTGTAAATGTAATGGACCGTAAGGTGATGTTTTCGTGAAAATTGTGAGAATGGCCTCTTACGATAATGATTAACATATTCTTTTAAATAATAGTAAGTTTACTTAATAATGACATAATTCTATAGTGTAAACAAATTATGAAACGCTCAATGGCAGATTTAGGTATTTTGTAGTCCTAACCATAACACATTATGAGACTTTTTTTATTAAACTGACAAATTTAGTTTCACGTATTTTTCACATATTAATATTTTATTTTAGGTTAATTTTTTTATTTTATCAAACTTCGTGAAAATGTGTTTGTTTTTATTTATCTATTATTCCAGGCTGCACGTCATCTACGTTTTCACACAATATTATTGAAACAAATCTTCAGTCCTTATAAGAATTCTAATATGCAAAGTAAACATAATGAGATATATAAAAACCAATTATATTTGATAAAGTGTTAATATTATCATAATATTTTATAATTCGTAGATTCTATATTTCTTACAAGCTTATTTATATGGAAACTAAGAAAATAAAATTCTTTATTTAACCTGTTGTAGCCCTTTCTCAGCCTAGTGGCCTAGGTAGATTGTTGGTTGTTTAGTCGGATATCCGTCATTGAATATGCTAGTCCCCCCCCCCTCAAAAAGGTAGCTGAAAAGTAACCAGCATAATTGTTCCTCCTTGACCTTTCTCATATGCTAATACTAAGTAATGGTCTTTTTGTTATTTAACTTCATAACATAATAAGAGAACCGAAGAGGCTTTTAAGTACCTTCTGTAGATTGATTAGATCCAAATTCTGATACAAATATAAAATTTGGACATAGAGATCAAATTCAAAAATTTATTGATTTAATTTGGTACGTTTTAGAATGTTCATATTCACATGCGCACAAACGGCAGTCGGACAGACAGTCAATCAGTAAAGGATCTATTTACAATTAGTTATAAATCTACAATTCTAGTGATAAAATAATTCCTAAATTGCTACCATCTAGCTAGTGTTGTTTTTGATTTATCGTGTTGGCATGTGCCCAGACAAAAAAAAAAAAAAAACAGACAATCTGTCCTTTGACGGAGTTTGGAGCCACGGTAACCTAGTGGTGAAGTGTCATCTTGACAAAAGTAATGCAGATTCGAATTCTGGTCCAATTAAAGATCCGGTGGGTATGAAAGCTTGGTGCACGCTAAATCTGACGTCGTGTGCCAAACATCTTCCCATTGGTATAATGCGGAAGCCTGGAGGAGGGGCCACCAGCCCAAAATTGCGAGGTCGGCTTGAAAATAACTCCAGTATTGTTTTGAGACGAAATGTTAATGTAATTAATCTAAACCTGTCAGATTTTTTCCAAAATTTAATACAGATTTACAATTTTGTTATGAAAATCACATACCTTTTTTCATCTTTCCAACTCGATACATCTTTGAATTGTCATGTTCATAAAGAGATACAATTCCAAATCCGACTTTTTGAATTCAGAGAGATTTGGAAATGGAATTGTCTGACATTTTGAATGCTTTGGATTTCGAAAAGAAGAAGAAGAAAAAAAATCGAAAGGTATTCATTCACCAGTTAAATAAATATATGAACATCTGCTAAAGATATCAAAACATATATTGAAATACTATTCCAAGTTGATACTGGCACAGCTGCTACGGTATCAGATCCGCTAAGTAAGGATACTTATGATAAAACAACTTATAATTTATTTATGCCATGCAATAAAGATGGAATGGAAATTATGCTTCCATTCCAAGTATGTTTCAATATATTGAATATAATCACTTTACTACAGGTATACGATATTTCTCAGGTTATACGAGACGCCTTTTGAACTTATAGGGCTTAAAAGAATTTCATCGACCACCTTGCAAACCTTTGACAGGAATCTAGAATTATTTTTTAACAGAATTTATAGTGAGAATATGTATTTTGAACGTCATTTTGATGATTTTGTACCTCTTTTTAAAATTTTGTCACGAAATTACATTATAGTCGCAAGATAACATACCGAATTTCATTGATTTAAGTCATTATGCTTACATGTCTCTAAAAGTATGGATCGCTAGAGGGTCAATCGTTTAATGAATTCGGTTCAAAAGATGATAAATATCAATATTTTCAAAACTAAACCTGTGTACCAAATTTTATTTGCCTTACTCTCTGCGTTTTAAAGTTATCGGGTTCACTTGTACTTGAACAGCTAGACAGATAGACTTCCTGTGAATGGATTTCATCTAAAATTTAAAATAAATCTATAAATTTGATCGCAATTCTATATATCAAAATTCAGCCATCTAGCTCAAAACGTTTTTGAGTTATCGTGTTCACAGACAAACAGACAGACATAATACCAAAAATATATTTCTACGAGGTGGATAAAATGCGGAGATTTATCAAAACCTCGAGTTTCGATCGAATATACCAGTGTAGCTGATTGGTACGCACGAGGATAGAACCTGGTACCTTGTGGTTTGCAGCCGAGTAACATGACCACAATACAAAAGCAATTGCTCGTGCAGCGTAGCTGTTAACTAGCTTATAAGCTTTCACCACACCAAAAGTAAGAACTGCTACTAACTAGAACTACTACCAAACCTGGCTTATAGTTTATTTAAAAATAATAAAATATAAAGTAAATAAAATGTAATGTAAAATAATTAAATGTAAAAAAAATCATGTCATTTTCATTGTTGCAACAAATGTTTTTATAATAGGGTTTTCTTTCATTGCCAATGATGAAGGTATCCAAGATGAAGATCCCAGACTGAATCTTCAAGTAACTTGCAAACAAAGTCCACTCTGGCAAAACAAATTCCGCAGATACAACAGAGATTCTCAGACTCGCCATATTTTATAACATCTAATCTTATCAATAAAATATCTAACAAATTCTACGTAATAAGTGTATATTTAGCAATCTTAAGATCAAGTAGGTCATTATATTTTAAAGAAAAAATAAATATGTGATCGCAGTTTGAGCCAAGATTCGATAATATTTCAGTTTTGAGCAGCCATTTTAACGACATAAAAAAGAAAAATTATTATAATGCATTTTTCTTAAATTCAAATTTCTAAGCGAATGAGATCATTACATTTTTTTTTCAAAGAAATTCGCATGAAAATTAAAACAATTCACAGAAACCTTTTAATTTTTTTTTCTTTTATTAAGTAGAAATCAGAACAAATCCATATTTTCTGTAAGAACAATTTTTTGTTATCATAAATGAAACAAAGTATCAGATTTAATCTGAAATAAAATCCCTCCATTACATCGAGATAAAAAAAAAATATATTATCTAACAGTTGATTGATTACAGCTGAAGAGAAAAAAAAGTAGGGCATTTTTTAAAAATTTTATTTTTATTAGAGGTTTTCGAAAGTAAAGTTTTTTAATTACATTTTTCGCTGAATGATGCCAACGACCTTGCAACTAGATCCCAAAATTGGAAGATTTTGCCCGCAGATGTTCTCCCAGCACATCTGGAATCATTAACCAGAGTGAGTGTTGAGTTATTTTTGGACAGAGAAAAAATATTCGACATAATTCTACTGGACGAAAATGATCTAGGTGGAATAACACGAGGAAAGCAACAAGTATAATAGTATATGATAGCCTATTATAACAAAGAAAAATATTTTCATGAAATGTTTTCGAAGTTTGTGAACTTTGTATGCATCTCTAAAAAAATAATATATTTCTAATTATAAATATAAAAAGATATGTTTATATTATGTGAGTCAAATAAAAATAATTCATATTTTAATTCAGAAAAATGAAAATATCGTCTGAATTACAGCTGCTCTCGAATATGTACAAAATATATACAAAAAATTTCTAAAAATATTTTTAATTTATAAGAATCTTTTAAAACATTTATAGTCTTATAAAATGCATCTTTTCAAAAATAATTTTAGAAACGAATCACATTTTTTAAAAATGTTTGTTCTTATATATAAAGGAAATGTGTTCAGGACAGAAAACAAATCAATAGTAATAAAGTTTCCTTTGTATCCACTTTTTTTTTTTTTCAAACATGCAATTGATAATTGGCTCTGAATTTCTTAGTTCATGTATACTTAATATAAAAAAGAAAGAAAAAGGAAAGAATTTAAATAATGTTATAACCTTTATATTTATTCACTAATTTTTTTCTGTGGTACTACTTATACTATTCTCAATTGTTTAATTATATTTTAAATTATCAATAACAAATCAATTATTAAAAAATTAATTAATATAATATTATCATTACATCAATAATATTAATATCAATTAATATAAATAGCATTTAATAATTTTTCTAGTTTTGTCGTTTGTCTACAACAGAGAAATTCGGGCAAGTTGTGAAGAGTTGGATTTATTATATAAAAGAATATTGCACGTTAAATTTTTAAAATTAAAGAAACTACTTCTTTAAAGCTGTCTGAGCTGAGTTTTATGCAGAGTCGCTCATTTATTGAAATTAGACTATTAAAATAATCCCATGTAATTATTTTAAAATTCTTTTTGTTGTACAGTACATTTTTGTGATGAAACTTTAATAATTTGATGTAAATGCAAAATGAATTATTTGATAAAAACATCATGGAACAACTATTTTCGAGTGAAAGTTTAGTATATTTTCAAAGAATTTTAACAGCACAAGTGAAAAACATAAAGAATAACGTTCGTTTTGAAATTATATAGCGTTTTTCAATGTTATATATCATTCTGCGAGCATGGCATAATTGTTGTATCCAGAAAAAGAAAATGTGGTATTTTTTTCCATTATACCGGCGCAAATCTCGCCAAGCAGACTTTTTGGCGACAGAACAGTCGCCGGAACAAATCTTTATATTACAAACCATCATACCTGCGATATTCCTTTTGGCGGTGTTTGCATCATTATTGGCGACTTTATCGCCTGCGCCGGTATATGGAAAAAGTACATTTTTCATTTTCTCATACTGTCGAAGAAGTCGCTCATTGATATTCGGTTAATGGGAAACAATTATCAGTATATATATAATAGTCCATCGCCGTCTGTACCACTAGGCGGAGTTTAAAAAAATATCACTGCCCTTTTGTCTGCATCATTATCAGATAGAATATAATAACATCTAATTTGGCGGTATTAACTGATATAGTTTTTTTTTCTGTGATTTATCGGTATGGGAATAAACCAATGCATAAATAAATAGTAAAGGTCAATGAGCTGTGGTCTGACAGTTTTATTATTTTATATTCTTGCTGATTCGTTGTATTTTCACTGACCAAATTGAAGGCTATTGTTAAAATTTTTTTCCCGCATCTTTTAAAAATTTTGTTTTGAGCATTGCATTTTTTTTAATGCATCGCTTTGTTCCAATTCGATTTTGGTGTTTAATTTTATTTCAGTGTTGGCGAGCATTATGTATAGAGAAGATCCCATTACAAGGAAACAAAATTTCCTTGTTCCTTTCCTAATTTTTAATTAAACGAAAGCTAGGTCTAAAGTATATCGCAAATGATAATTCTAATTTCGTTTCTAAAACACCGCCAGTATGTATAAGATTTTGTTCTACAACTTTCGTTAATTAATCTTGTTGCATTCGTGTGTCAACAAAAATGGAATACAGACAAACTTATTATTAATTAAAAAAATCTTACTACATTATAAATAATATTACCAAATTAACACCATCTTATTTTTATCCAAACTCTAGTATCTTTAGAAACAGCAAAACCAACAATTCAATAACATATCACTGTTGCCAATAAGAATTAACAACTATTCACAAAATAATATTTATAATTATTAAGCTACTCGTGAGTTACTTATAAATGAAATATTTATAATTTATGTCACAGCATATACTCCCCTACCAGTAACGAACGTTATGTTAGAAAGTAGGAAGTAAATGTCGTCAAAATTTAAATTTTAAATCTCAGTGGTGTCTTAATAATTCTACCAGTTCGAGATTGTCTGATTTGAAATCACGTTGAGACACAGTTTGCTTTGTTTCAAAATGAGCTTCTCTGCATTCAATTTTTGCTGACTCCCGAACACAACAATTTGAGACCATCAAACATCAAATATATTTAATGGGATAATAGTTCATCTGCTGTAGTCCCCGTAAAAATAAATCGTTATTCTTAGTGGAAAAAAAAAAAAAATAGCAAAATTTAAACGTGGTGAATAAATATGTAAAAGGCAAAAATATTTCGAAGTATAAAATAATAATAATTCGGTGATTTATATTATAAATTTCTGTCATGCAATTTCTTGTAATTCTTCAATTTATTAAACTTTTATCATGATCATAAGGAATTAATGCATGGTGATAAAAAAAAGATAACACCATTTCTTTTTCATTTCTAATTGCAATTCGAAAATGTTTTATCTATTTTTAAAAAGAGTAATAATAATTTCTGACAGTTAAAATGTCATACAAATTATACAATACTTAGCGACAATATAAAGGCGAGCAACTTTTTCTCTGAAATCGAACTGAATTCCTTTCATTATTTTAACTGGCTCATAACTGCTACACTCATCGATGTTAAGAAATAAATTATTTCCAGAAATAAATAATCCATAATAATTTTTATCAGAAATAAATAATTCATAAAAAAATTAAATAAATAATTATTACTGTTTTTTTTAAATTATGAAATTTTATAGCAATAGTTTTATTATTAATATCATTCTTTATTCATTTAGTGTTTATAAATAAGAATTTGAATCACTATTAACAAAAAAATTATTCCAAACAATGTTTAAAATCATGAAATATCAAATGAATTGTTGAAAACTACGTTCTGGGAAATGTGAAAAAGTAAAATTAGTTCATTTTAGCACTTGTCAGAATATCAATATAATATCTTTTGCAATCTTATTTGTAAACGAAACGAGACCGTTTATTGCATCAAAAGATTTTCTCGAAAAAATACAAACTGTCCCGTGTGATTTTTAGCAAACACAGAAAGCCATTATTTGTATAAATTGAGACTTTCCAAAGATTGATGCATTTTTGATTTCTCGTATACGTAGTTTAGAGAAAGTATAGTAATCGTCACAAATTTCGCACTTTGACAAATATCTACATTTTATACCTTGTACTGAAAAGCTTATAAGTCAGTTAACAGCTACGCTACTTGAGCAGTTGCTTTTGTATCGTGGTCATGTTACTCGGCAGTGAACCACATGGTCCCAGGTTCTATTCTCGCTCATAACATCCGCTACATCCTCTCTGAGTTCGAGAAACGCATTTTTGAAAAATGTCCGTCTATCTGTGATAAAGAATTCAAAAACGCTTTGAGTCAGAAAATTGGCATGAAAAAATGAAATTGAAAAAAAAAAAATGAAAATTGAATACGGTTTTTACAACAAAATTGCAGATTTCTATCATATTTTGAGTAAAATTTGATCAGAAGAAGTCCGTCTATCAGGCTGTCCGAATTTAAGTTAACATGATAATTACAAAACGAAGAGAGCTAGACAAAGAAAATTCGGTCCACATCTATAATGTAGACACCTGTCAAATTTCGAGCCAAATCCAACTACGGATTGATTGTATGTTGCTCTGTACCTTCAAAAATATGTAAACGCTATAATTAAAAAAACGCAATGACTCAAATATATATCAAATTTGGTATGGGAACTTGTGACTAGAAGTGCAGTTTTGTGTCAAATTTTTCTTTCAATGTATTAAAAGTATCTAAAACACAAATTGGATTTTTGAATACTTTTAACATATGCCAGGGATTGATCGCCAAATAACTCGCCAAGGATTCCAGTAATAAGGCTAAATTCATGATTAAAGTTAATATTTCGTAACTATTGTACGCTAATGCCATGTTAGGCGTTCTCTGGCATGACAAGTTTATTAGAGAGTATGCGAGAAAGGTTTGGGAAGACCACTCCTAGTTAGTCCATTTAGTTAAATGTTGTGAACGGCAACTTGTATCTACCGGGAAGGCGATGATAACCCACAATACCACAAGTTTTTCATCCCCATTTTTGAGATGACTGAGGTGTATTGTCTCGGTATATGAGAAATTTGTGGAAAAGCACAGTTCTGCTGGTTCCAGAAATAACATGGGTAACAACTTTGCAAACCTCATTCCAAATTACAATTAAGGGAGGATTATTAAGGGAGGTACCTTTGATGGCAAGATGGTCTCGATCAGACGACGAGAACGACAGCTGAACCTGCACACCTTCTTCAAATTTCCGCATCATACTACCGGATGAATGCAAGCAATTGTTGATACTTCAATCTTTAAAAGAATTCTTTAATAAGATCAATTTTCTATTCTCATTCTATTCTTTAGATATACGTATATTCTTCTTACTTTAGGCAATTTTTACTTTGTCGTAAATGTGGTATAAAGAAAGTATAGTAATTGTCAAAAAAAATTCAAACCCGAGATTTTGACGAATCTCTACGTTTTAGATTTGTAGATTTCTATCAAATTTTGAGTAAAATCTGTTCAAAGGAAGTCCATCTGTTCGAATGTAAGTTAATAAGATAATTACAAAACGAAGAGAGCTAGATAGATAAAATTCGGTACACAGATTTAGCATCTATAGTGTAGACACTTGTCAAATTTTGAGCCAAATCCAACAAAGGATTGACTGTCTGTCGATCTGTACTTTCAGAAACTGTACTTTCTTAAATATATCGAATTTGGTATGGGTTTTGTGATTACAAATACAATTTGCATAAAATTTTTATTTCAATCAGTTGATTAAAACGTGTTTAAAACACAAATTGACTTTTAGATACTATTAACGCATGCGAGGGATTAATTACCTAATAACTCGCCAAGCAACGATCACACGGATTCAGTAAAAATACTAAATTCACGCCAAAAGTTAATATTTCGTAACTATTGTACGCCAAGATGTACGACGATCTCTGACTTGACAAATTTATTAGAAAATTTTGGCGATGTAAGGCAAAATGTAATTACGCGAGAAAATTTTGGTAGTACCACTGCCATTGGTTATGTTACTAATATCTTCTAATGCTACGTTCATTATCAGATATGATATGCAGGGTGATATAAAAGTCAGTGGACGAACTTAAAAAATAGGTAAGACATGTCGGAATACTTATTTTTGCTTTAGAACATGAGGTCGATAACTGCAACAGAGGGCTCTTAAGCAGTGGTTTAAATAAAAGAATAAAGGAGGTTTTAGACATAGGTTTAATAGAATACAAATGCACAAAAGCATTAGAACATTTACGCGATTGATTGGACTTATTTCAGCCATTATTTCATTGAAGATCCGGAATTCATATCGCTTATTTATCTGAATGACTGCTGAACTTATTTGTTTCTTATCTATAAAACAGATGCTTTTTTTGTTTTTTTCTTCCACAACTCTTTGAACGTCTTACAACTTCTTGATGAGAAGATAAAATTTTGTCATTTATTTATTATATTTCCACTCAGTTCTTTTTCCTAAATGCAATAACAAAGAAGAAGTGAATAGTGTGAATCAGGTTTTGTTTGCACTAAATTTTAATGCTTCCGCTATAAAGCATTTGGAATTTTTTAGGAAACATTGTTGTTTATCTTAAACGTTTATACTAGTATTCTTGCCTATACTTATAAAAGGAAATAATTTATATATGTGTATATGTGCAGTGACCAAACGAATCTATAGCGCTTATAAGCATGAAATTTGGTATATAGATAGTCTTAAAGGTGACTCAATGAATCTCATAACTAAAATTTTAAAATTTATTTCGGAAATATTTATATTTAATATTTTGTTTTGCAATGGGTGATTTCTCGGACGTATTTGCTTTTCGCATCGTTTCTGATGATCGTTTAAAAAAAATCTAATACAATATTGAATATATAAAATAATTACCATTTTAATTACATTTATTTTGAATGTTTAATGTAATTTATTGAATTTTATGAAAGTATAGAAAATAATCTGTTGATCCTAAAAGTTTTAATAATCAAACTTTTAATTCTTGCGTTCTGTATTTTAGTATTGATTTTTCAAATTTTTTGATATAATTAATCGAGTATTCCTCTCTAATTTAAATCCAAAATGTTTGATTTAGCGTTTTTCGTTGAGTTCCCCCACTCAAGATTAGATAATTCAACATTGTTGATCATTTACTGCAGATCCTATTTGATATTCATTGTTGGAGGAACATTATCGAGCGTACTAGGCGAAAATGGAAGTGCAAAGATGAACTCTGATAGTTTTTGTATTGATAGATCTCTTCAACTCTCACATAATTTTCTATTGACAAAATTGCAAAGAACTGATATCATATAACGATTATTTACATATATATATTTATATATATATAATTTCTTGATAAATACTTTTGCTGTACCGCGTATAATTTCTGAGCTGACAAGCTGCCACGGATTAGAAAATACAATATTTCTCATTATCCAACGATACTGCAGTTCTGTCCATCCCTCAATTGGCGGGTTTACACTCGGCCAATTATAAGATTCCAACGAAATAACGCATGCGCAGAAGGAAAATTGTTCATGCGCTGAAAGAGCGAAAAATAGCAAGTACTTGCCACTGTACAGTTTCTGCATATGCATGATCTTACTAAATGAATAGTAACTGGCTGAAAGTAAACCCTACTTTAGTATCTGCAACGTTTGCAAATATTCATGTTTTTGATGGCAGTAGTATTCCATTATTAGGGCTGAATTATCAAACAGGCAATTGAGCAGGACCTAACAACTTTGGGAAGTGGGGGAAAGAATATTTTTTTCTCGGTATTTTCAAATTCATTTAAAGTCGTTCTCTTTTTTTTAGAGTTATTAACTCAAACTTATTCAAATTTTTAAAAATTATTAATAGTATTTTTTCATGTTTTCAATTTTGCTTGCTGATTAATATGGTTTCCCTCCTTCCGTCATTAACTGACTTTGCTAAATTTCGTATAAAAGTATTTACAATGAGTTAATTGTGCATTTTTTTTAAAAAAACATTTTGTTTAAAATTATTTTAAAATTTAAATTTTGTAATGCACAAAATACCGAAACCAATTCTCGTGCAATTACTATTAAAACGTTTTATTATTTCAGTTTGTCATAATATTTGTGATAGAAGATTAAAGCGAAGCCATTAAAAATATTTGATTTTATAGGGAGAAATGCTAAAGAGGGAGTTCTTGGAACTTGCATGGCTAAAAGACCACTATATAGCTAATACCAGCCCCATAACTCATAAGTTTGTGTAATATCTGAAGATTTTCGTAAATATTAAAGCACCAATGCTTGAACTCTTACTGCTGGTCCCTCCTTTTCAAAGTAGAAAACGTTTTTTCACTTTCAGTTGCATTCAAAGGTTTATCAAAAATCCTAAATTTGGAAAATAATAATTAAAATATGCATTAATTAATACTGGAAAAATAATTCAATTTAAACTTTTTATTGGTTTATCTAGAAATTGGATAATTTTCTGCAGTATTTTTAGCTGCAAATACTTAAGAATCTAAAACAAGCAAGAACTGCAGAGTATTGGTGGTCCACTTAATACTTCTCAAATTATGTTTAAATGTATTAACGAGTAAATTTTATTTAATTGTTCATCTTGTTATACCAGAAAATATATTCTACATAAATTCTATGAATTTTTATTACATTGAAAATTTGTTATTACAATTTCATTTTTACATTAACCTATCATTATGGAAATTCCTTAATTTTCAACTATAATATGTATTCAAATAATGAAATATGTAATCTAACAAAAGAAAAGTACCAAAATTTACTTGTTATTTAATATAAGTACTTTAATTTCACAAATTGCCTTTTTACATTTACATATTGCTATGGATGAAAAATACTGTTATGTTAATTTCAACAATCTTGCATATCAAAATTTGGCAAACTGACTTGTCATTATGTATTTTGAATTTTTAAAATTCTACACATATTCTTTCAAAAACTATCTTAAAGATTTGTCTTTTAACAGTTAACGGTATTTTCAGTGATCATGCAACTATTGATTTAAAATTACAGTTCAATCAATAAAATTGAAAAATCAAACTTCACTTTTTTTTAAAGCTATTCATTATCTGCACTATTTACAGAAACAGATCAAGGTCACGCAAACTAAAAGAATTCAAATTTAATTCGGAATTCAACTTTGTTAAATTATAAGATTCAGTAGTAAACTCTAGACATCTTTTCAAGAAAAAAATTGAAAAAGACAGAATTATAATAAAGTTGAGAAGTCTAAATTTTATCAAATGATTTATTCATTTACCAAATTATGATTTAAAACCACAATATTTTCAATATTTCAATGTTCTGCCGACTCTTGATTGAATTGAAAAAAAAAAAAATTATATTCCTATATGCCATCATAAAAGATGATTACACAGAAATTTAAATAGCTAGATGGCCATTTTATACGGAAAAAAAATCACAATTTTAAAGCATATTTTATATAAATAAGTTAATAAAATAGAATAATAGACCACAGAAAAAAAATCATGACAGCTTTTGCACTTTTTTGTATAAATTTTTTAAATTCTTATTGAGGAAATGCTTGCATGATACAAAGATTATATCTCGTGCTTTATCTTGCTTTTGACCTATAAAATAAGTTCAAGTTTCTTAAAATTCCCAGAAGTAGGAATTAAATTCACAAAATGAAAAATATTTCCTAATTTATGTAAATATTTGTCAAGTAAAATCTTGGCAAATATTTTCCAAATTGAATATTTATATATCCATGTCCCTTCTTGCATGTTAACACTCAACCACCTGATATGACTGGACATCACATATTCTTCAACATACAAGTCAAAATTTATATATTCATGGATGTAACAATTTGACTAATAGATATTTATGAAATTCATAAATATAAGTATCCTAAGAGTACATATCTAAGATTTCCAAATAAAAGGTATCTTTTAATTAGTTAATAGAGAAAGTTGAACAGTAAATGCTTAACAAATATATAATACTAGAAAATGCAACTGCTTATTTTAATTTGTTAAATTTGACTTTTCTACAGTTTAAATTTAAGAATGCTGCATTCTGTTACACTAGTGACATTTCTTTAACAGCAACTAACAATTATATAATCCTAATTATTTTTGTCATTTTATCTAAATGACAAAATTTTTTTGCCATTTTATATCAATTGCAGCATGGTTATAACTTTAATAAACTGAATAAAATCTGAATAGTGTGGAAGCAAACTTTTAAAGATTTATAGAATCAAGAAGATATACAATTTATTGTATAACTATATAAAAAAAAGAATTCTTTTATTAATCTTTCATCAAAAATTACTTTAAGTGATCTAAATTCATGAGTAATTCCGTCTTTTAAAAATATTACAAGTAAACTAAATTATATGCAAATATTTATGGCATCTTGGCAAAATCAGATAATTTTGAACAAAAATGCCAAGGACAATAAGTAAGACTTCCGAAATGGTCAATGAGGCTAATGATGACAGGCACAATCCATTAATTTTTTTTTATTAATCTAATATAATAAATTTGAAAAGAATGTAAACTACATGAATTATTAGGGCTACAATGTGTGTTTATAGCAAATAGTTAAAACCTTTATAATAAGAAGTAAAATATAATTCTTTATAATATACTGGATCATACAATGGTTATGTTATAATCCTGAGAGGTCTTGTAAAATATATTTATATTATATTTGAAATTTATAATTAAATAATTTTATTTGTAAGAGATCATTAAATAATTATAAAATTTTCAAGAATTTAATTACTCCAGTCATCAACCATTCCAAGACATGTATATAATGTCTGCACAAAGTAACCAAACCAAGAAATTAATAGACTAAGTTAAAAAATATATAAAACAGTGAAACTAATTTTGAAGTAATTAAATATGGCTTTATAAATTATACTGCTTGGGATAGCAATATGTCTAAATTTGCCACTATAGATAACATCCAAGCTAGAACTCTAATCAAAGTGTCCACATCATATCAGTGAGTACATCCAATGCAGATGATTTATAAATGTATTAAGCTTAAAGTAACCATTCTTTAATGGAATAAAATCCAATTCTTGTTTGGTCATGAAGCCAAGAATCTCCAAGGCACTTTAAGAGGTCTCAAAAATCAATTTATAGTAAAACATTTGTAGCGTAATGAAGAATTTGTGTACTTTTATCTGGAAGGTGTTTTTATAAGGCAATAAAGCTAATAAAATTAATGTTAAATAAATCACAAAGGTATGGGCTTAGATTTATTATACAAACTTTATTTTCTGAAAAAGCTTGGAGTGCAGACCTTTACAATCTAGAGGATGAACTGCTGAAATATGTATTCAACAAATTTGAGATTTATTTTTCAAATGATACATCTAATTTCCATAATATTCAACAATGTCTTAATTAACTAATGTCTCTAGCCATGTTTTTATGACTCTTCAGCAAGTTTTTCTGCTTTCTGAATTACTTCTTCAATTGGTCCAACCATATAAAATGCAACCTCAGGTAAATGGTCCATTTCACCTGTAAAAGCGCAAATAATTAAAAAAAAAAAATGACAGGGAAAAAGTCAATTCTAGCCAAAGAAAAGTTACAAGGATTAAAAACAAATAAAAGAGATTCACCGAAATGGAAACTACAATTATATATTTGAATTACATAAGATACATGTAATATTAGGTATATAAAAAAAGCAATTCCAGCTAAATGTTCTCAAACTATCAATTAAACAATACCTAGTTTCGATTAAAGATTTAATTTCACTAAAATTTATAAGTGAAAATCTGTTGATTGTGACAATCAGAAAGAAATATGAGATTTTTTAAAAACACAATTACCAAAGACAGAATCCCCCCCCTACTAATTTAAAGGAGGGAGCAGCATACCTTTTATAATGATGGCACAGTGAAAAACAATAATTTGACAACACATTTACTACCACACATGAAAGATAGAAAATCAAGATATTAAATTCAGAAAAGAAATCAAATTAAATTGCAAGATACCCCCCCCCCCCAACTTTTCAGTAAGTAATAACAGAATTTCAAAATGTATAATTCTGAATCAAAACAAAGAATAAATCACAAATACAAAATTGGAATTTTAAATTTATTAAATTAAAATAATTTTAACAAAATCTTACCATTCAAAACTTGTTTGAATCCCTTGATTGTGTCAGCTAATGGTACAAATTTACCGGCTTGGCCAGTGAAAACTTCAGCTACCTGGAAAGGTTGGGACAGGAACCTTTGGATTTTACGAGCACGAGATACAGTCAGCTTATCTTCTTCAGACAACTCATCCATACCCAAAATGGCAATAATATCTTGCAGAGATTTGTAATCCTACAAATAGGGAAAGAAATTATAATCCATAAAATTTACTGTTACAGCACAATTATCAGCAATATATTACCCATTACTTTTTTTAGAATGTTGAACTATACATTTGATTCTTTTTAAAATCTATTATTCCAATCCATATCTGAAAACTAAATGGAAAAGCTAGTTTTTGAAAAACAGTAATAGTGAATTAAATTAAATTTAATAAAGATTACAATTTATTTTAAATTCAGTAATTTTGATCTAATTAGACAAGTTTAATACCTGACTTAAAATACAAAAACAATAACTGAGTATGTAGAAGAATATTTAAATGTATGAAATCAGCTTACTTGAAGGATTTTCTGCACACCACGAGCAACGTCATAATGCTCATGTCCTACAATGTTGGGGTCCATAATCCTAGATGTTGAATCCAGAGGATCTACAGCAGGGTAAATACCCAATTCAGCAATACCACGAGACAATACAGTGGTGGCGTCCAAATGGGCGAATGTAGTGGCAGGGGCAGGATCAGTCAAGTCATCAGCAGGCACATAAATAGCCTGAAAGAGAAGTTACTATAAGTCCAAACTATTTTTTCACTGTGAAAATAGAATTACAATACCAGAAGTTATGAACATGAATGTATGCATAATTAATACATATTTAAATACAAGTATTTATATTCAAAGGGAAGAAAATTGAAAACAGTCACATGTTCAAAAATTATACCAAGTTTAAACCATTAGGAACGGACCTGATACTTTTGACTTACAGTGAAATTACAGAGACAACATCCAAGCCGAAAGTCATTTCATATACAATTAAACACGATATTACAAGACACATAAATGTCAAATTTCTACTAATAGATATTTAATGGAAGGGAAATTGAAACCAATGTTTATTTTCTAATGCCAAAGTTCCCATTAGGCTACTATGACTTGTTCTAACTCTTAAAAATAGTTACCATCATTACTTTAAAACATTCAAAACTTTTCAATAATTAGAATTTTTATTTAAGGATAACATATAAAATTTCAAAGAAAAACTATAAACTTATATAGTCCTAAATTTAATAATTGTATTCAAAATATAAGAATCATAGTTCTTAAAATTTAAGGAACAGAAAATCTTTAAAATGATTAGAAAACAGTATAATATCAAGGTCCACATTTTAAATAGTAAAGAATAAAAACAGCATGAAAGCAAAGAAACTTGGCTAATAAGAATATAAATGAAATCTATATATTTTCATTAACAAGTAAAATTAATTTAAATGTAAAGACTAAAGAAAACTTTTTTTACTTATATCTTTACAATTTTATAACATTAAATAACAAATTTATATAATCAGCATAGCAATCAGCAGCAATAATTCAAATTTATATAATCATTATTAAAATATTTTTTATAGACAATGTAGTTAAAAAAGTAAAATCATAATATGAACAGCGTAATCCTTTAGAAACTAAAGAAAATACAAAACCTTCAACAACATTTTGAAAAAATCAGCAATTAGATATTTCAGTAAATATAAAATTTATTTTTTAAAAAATTGTCTAATTTCAGATAATTTACCTGTACAGATGTGATGGATCCCTTCTTTGTGGTGGTAATACGCTCCTGCATAGTACCCATTTCAGTTGCCAGAGTTGGTTGATAACCTACGGCAGATGGAATACGACCCAACAAAGCAGATACCTGTCATTTGAAAAAAAGAAAATAAGACAAATCTAATATTTATTTTGCATATAAGCTCAATAAAACATTCTCATTTACTACATTTATGAAAATCAGCTAATTTTTATTTTACTACTAATATTTGGCTGCAGCACCAGTATTTCCAGTTTAACTCGCAATTTTTACAAAAACTAAATCATTCATTTCGTCTGAAGTTTAATATTATATTATATATATATACTTTTAAGAAGCAAATATAAAAAATATACAACTGAATCTCACTTAAACTATATTCTCATTATTGCTTTAACATTTATATATCAATTAACAGAATGTGTTTTTTCAATGAATATTAGTTACACAACTGCTACAATATCAGCTTTTTTATTATTATGTTATTAGTAATCAGGTACTATTCCTTAAAATTTAAAGAGACAGAAACACAATTTAGTAATTTTGGGATAATCCTCTATTTGATTTGATTAGTAAATAAAGATATAAATGAATAAAAATCCTTAAAAATTTGTGCAATGAAAATACCATATTTATTGCATAACACATGCAAAAGAATGTCAGTGTATCTGCTTTAAATCAAATAAATTAACTTTTCATTCAGAATATAAATTATTAAAATACAAATATTAAAGTTTTATTTTATAATTACATTTTCTTTTTTTTTTATCATTTTCATGAATTTATTATTCTGATTTAAACAGCTGAATAATTTTTATGGAAAATTTCTTCTGGCCAATTGACAAAATAAAATGATTTAAAATGAAAATTAGATGTTACCTCTGAACCAGCTTGAGTGAATCTGAAAATATTGTCAATAAAGAGCAACACATCTTGACCTTCTTCATCACGGAAATACTCAGCAACGGTGAGACCAGTCAAAGCGACTCGGGCACGAGCACCTGGAGGTTCGTTCATCTGTCCATATACAAGAGATACCTGAAAGTAGATTACAGATAAGACAATGTGTTAAAAAATTACATCAATTAGGATAACACATATTGGATAATTCAAGTCAACTACCCCCTCCCTTTTTAAGATTAACATTAAATATGCTTCATGTTTATATAAAAATGTTCATCCAAATCATAAAATTTATTTTTTTAAAGGTCACATTCAAAAATAAAAAATAACCCAAACCAACATTTTATTAGCAATAAAAAATATTTCAATTATAAACTAACAAAATTTATTTTTCTGAAATTGAATTTAAATTATTTGAAACACACTGCCACTTTAAATACAAATAACAATTAAATACAAGTAAAATAACCCATTTTTTTTACTTATGTTTGTTTAAATACCAGTTTTAAAATTAATTTTTCAAAATCTCCATCCCAAAATAGAAATTATATAGATGTATATAAGTCTGATACCCCTAAGAAAAATATACGAACTCTCAAATACTCATATTCCCTACTTTTTCATTCCCTTAACAAATATATAAGAACATGAATGGGCTTTATATAATACTATTTAACTTTAAAATATATTTCAAAACATAAAACATTTACAAAAAATTAAGCATTAACTAAAGTTCTCAGTATACATGCCAATATGATTATATTTAGTGATTATTAAGACAAATGCATTTGCCTCCTAAATTTGATTCACTGTTAATTATACAAAAATATGTAGCAGAGAGTAATCGAAAAATATAATAAGCAGATAAATGACAGTTTTATTTTACTTATGATCTTGCATTTTACCTCAATGAAAATTTTGAAACTACAGATACTTATACTTCTCATCTTTAAATTTATTTAACAGTAATTGTTCAAAATACTATAGTAAAATGTTACTTTTCTATAAGACCAAGGATAGCCAAGTGTGAGAACACCAACTGAATTATTGGATTTCAAATCATAATGTTCAAAATCAAACCAATTTTCAGTTGAATCAATGGGTAGAAATCGTAATGTAATATATTGTTGACCAAGTACAATTTTTAGTCTTAAGTGATTATCTTAAACTATATTGGAACTAAAAAATATTTATTTTTTACCAAGAAACTGAAATGCAGTTCTGTTATACTTTTTATCTATACAAATATTATTTTTTATCTTTCTAATCATATTTTTATCATAATAGGAGCAAATGTATGATGTAGTCACAAAATTATTGCACAATGTTGTTAATATGGACTTATTTGAGATGAATCTGAACTGCTAAAAGAATACATTAAAAACTGCAATGAAATGATTATTAACAAAAAGTGATGCTTTATGAATTGTACTATATATTAAAAAATTTGTTTACTAATAAAAGTGGTGACAAATATTCATGGCATGAAACATAATCTATAAAATTTTATAAAAATTTAAATACCTTAGAGGTTTTGTCTTTCAAACTGATGACACCACCTTCAATCATTTCATGGTATAAATCGTTTCCTTCTCTGGTTCGTTCACCTACTCCGGCAAATACTGAGTAACCACCATGGGCTTTGGCAATGTTGTTAATAAGTTCCATAATCAATACAGTTTTGCCTACACCGGCACCACCGAATAGACCTAATTTCAAAAGAATTCAATCACCACAATTACAAGAAAAGTTTAATACAAAATTGAAATATTTTAAAAAACAAGGATAATTAATTCTTCTTGCAAATCATTCACTGCTAACAGAAGTTCAGCAATTTCATATTTGATTTAACTTTTTATGTCTTATTTTCTGCCCATATTTCAATGGAATAAGATGAAAAATATTATTCATGATATTTAACTTAAGTTATGTAAGTTAGAAACTACACTAGCAATAGAAATTATTGTAAAATATTTTATACTAACTTTTATTTAGCATCGAATAATTTTAAATTACAATAGTCAAAAAGAAAGTATTATTTAAAAATAATATATCAATAAAGACTAATTTGATCATTGCATTTTTAAAAACTAATTTTAAAATACATAGATTTCATGAAATTAAACTATTAACCAAATTGTCTTACACAACAATGCATAATCCAGTATGAATTAATATTTTAATTTACACTTCTTAATTTATAAATAATTCTACAATACCAAAACAAGTACACCTTACCAATTTTTCCACCTTTAGAATAAGGAGCAAGGAGATCTACAACTTTAATTCCAGTAACTAAGATTTCTTGCTCTACACTCATCTCTACAAATTCGGGGGCCTCTTGATGGATACCAGCAAACTTGTCGGTGACTACAGGGCCTCTTTCATCAATAGGTTCACCAATTACGTTAATAATTCTTCCTAATGTTTCAGGTCCAACAGGAATAGTAATAGGTGCGTTGGTATCAATAACTACGTTTCCACGAACCAAGCCTTCAGTACCATCCATAGCAATGGTACGGACTGTGCTTTCACCTGAAAAATAAAATAGTTTTATTAATATTTCTAATAAATTAACCTATTTTTTTTATTAAATTAAGGCAGGATATGATTTTATAACTCAATAAGGAATTTTTCTAACAAAGGCCAGCTTTTTAAGGCAAACTAAATTAAATAATAACTTAATTCATTTTTAAAATACTAAATAGCAGCATTCAAATTAAATGAATATAAATAAAATACTTTGATGTCATACATTACAAATTAAATTTATTATTAAAATATTACAATTAGTTACAACCTAGAAGACAAAATATTTTTAGGATACAAAGAGCTAGTAATTAATATCTTCAATGGAATATTCATTTTTGTTTCCGAAGACTAAAGTAATCAGAAAACATAACATTTCCAATTTATTCTTTGAACTTATTGATTATAACTCAAAACCCACCAATGTGACCTCAACGAAAAAAATATAAATGATGAATTTAAATATGTGGAACACTATAAATAAATTTGAAACTAGATGTCTAAAAAGGGGGAAAAAAAATCTTGAAATTTCAACAAATGTTTAGTTGAAAAATAAATGTAAGTAAAAAAATGTATCAGAATCCAAGTAAAAAAAATAATAATAATAAAAGTAATTATAAACAACACCATTCCAAAATTATGAATAAATCTTCATTTGCTAAAATTATTTTTTCAAAAATTGTTCATTACAAACCATTGCAACAAACCACACAAAAAAAATCCGATAAAATCAAAGCTAAGAAAAACAATTATAACCTTGATCAATTAAAAAGGTTCTTGCATATTAGTAGTATGCCATTGGCAAACATGTTTTAATAATGCAAGAACATATTATCAAACATCTTTGCCAATCAATAGATGGGAGGAGGGCGTTTGGAAGAGGGAAATACACTTAAGATAAATAAAAAAAGTAAAAGAAATTTACCTAAATGTTGAGCAACCTCCAAAATTAAACGAGGCTTCCTTCCTTCTACTTCTAAGGCATTCAAAATTGGCGGAAGTTTATCCTCAAACTGGACATCTACGACAGCACCAATTACAGCTACAATTTTTCCTTTTGCATGAGAAGCACTTGCTGCAGTTGCATAGTTTTGATTGGCTGTAATAAAAATGATTAATTAATGGATCTCTTTTAAATTTGATTTTTATTAAGATTTAAATTCCATTTACTTAGATATAGTTTACAAATCAGAATTTTACTGCACTTTCAGTTTTGAAAAGTACAAATAAGAATAAATACCATTATAATAGTCGGCAATTTAAATGACAACTTACTTTGTCTTAAACCTTTACTACCTATAAAGTATAAAATACTTGATAAGAATTCTTTATTGTGTTGTTATAAAATTGACTATAACATTGAAATGATAGAAGTAATAAAGCCAGAGAATGGATCCCAACTTAAAATCTTTGCAGAGATGTCACTATATTTTTTTCAAAATGTGAAGCTCTAAGAAGTATATAAAAAACTTGAAAGTAAGAAAATAAGTTTAAGACAAGATAGGTAAAGCAACATGCTGAATTTGCATCAGTAAATCTAATGTTAATTATAATTTCTTTTTATATAAATCTATGACACTTGAAAAAATTGTGTTTTCTATCATATTGTAATATATTAAAATTATTTACTATCAAGGATGTAATTAAGTAAAATATAAATCTATATTTTATTACACACCTTTAGTGTTTTCCCCATCAATTTAATTGATGCATTTAAAAACCTTCAATTTTTCCATCCAATCTAAACTCTTTCTTGAAAGACATTACTTTTTAATTATAGGTCATGACCTTTAGTTATGAAAAAGAAAGAAATTTAACAAACAAAATACCTTCTAATTCAATATTTAAATAAAAGATCAACAGAATTATCTTAATTCATTTACAGAAACAATATTGAATAATAACTTAATATATAATTTCAAATTTTGGTTTTGGAATTAAAGAGAATCGATGTTTTATCCAAATAATTAAAATAAAAATGAAGAAACATTAAAGTGCCTTGACCTAAGTCATTCAACTTGTAGGTCACTTACAATAGATAACAAAATGTATTCTTAAAAACTTTGAAAACCTATTTACTACTATTAAAAATTAGCTTTAAGCTTATTTATCAAAGCATGTAGACCCTCGGGGGGGCACCTCGAAATGAGGATGAGATGCTTCCGGCATGGTGGTTGGATCTCGCCACCCTGGAGGGTACACTAATAGGTGGGGGATCTGGCTCCTCCCATCGATGACGGGACGTACTTCCTTCGGGGAGGGTTGTACCTTGGCCGGTGACGGCCCTTAGGACTCAACCACAGTTCCCGCCAATTGCTGTTACGGCGGTCCGGTCATTCAGTTCTAGGGTTTAAATCCGTGTGCCTTAGGGCGGGTCGGAGAGTTAGATGGTTGACTTATCAAAGCATGTACAGAGAAATTTGATTTAAGTAAATTTCAATTAGATGATATCTTACAGCTAATTTTACAAGAAACCAAAATAATTTCAACTTTAATAAGTACTAAAAACTGAGCACAAAAATTTTGATAATTATAATTAAATGCTCTAATTTCTTAATCGCAACTTTATACATTACTTTAAATTTAAATGTAACAATATTCAGATTCAGAGAATTTATAAATGATAGAATTACATTCAATATTTTAGCAAATAAAGCATTTACATCATTTTATCAATATTAAACAATTTGTTGTTCTTACAAGTTTTGCATTTTTTCAAGGTCTTCGGAGGTAAACTTTGTTTATGATTTGACTATAAACATCTGATCAGATAAAATGCGTTTATTATTTCACTATTTTCAAAGTCAACAAAGAATTCCAGAAATTTTTTTTTAAATGATAAATTAGTGTTTTTTTACTGATATTAAAATAACTACAACAACTTTGCAAGGAATGATTTTATTCAAAAATGTTTGAATTATTTCTAAATTATTAAAATAAATTTCTTTTATTGTTTCAATTCATTAATGAATAAGAAATATATTTCTTTGAATTCTAAATAAATGAAATTCAAATTATAAAACAGCTATTGTTTATATCAAACACTGCATACCATTGTAACCAACTTGTGAAATATTAAATTAGAATTTTATTTCGGCTTTGATTAGCAATTTATGCATCAAGATTTGGAATTAAAAGTAAAAATAACGTTGTGTTGCCAGCAGTAAAAATTCCATTTTAGTCGAACATGGTAATATGTACTTTTATTTTTATAAACAAATTATTTTGTATAATACCTACTTAAAAGTAATTTTTTTTGGATAACTCTTCCGTTAAGTATAAAAAGTTACTGAAATTTCGCCAAAAATAAAACTAACTGTAGAGGAAAGAAACTATCCTGCAGAATCATAAACATGGCTGCGATAACAAGAATTTTAAATTAAATTCCTAAAACAAAATTCAGCCAGTGTGTAACATAATTTTTAAGCTATAATTTGATAATTTATCAAAACTGTTCCAAATGAAAAACTTAAAGACTAATACTGAATTTTTTAAATTCATAATTTATTCATTATCATAGATGGTTTTAACACTGATAACACCTCGTACGAATAACAAAATGGTTTAGAAAGAAACTAAACAAATTTACAAATAACACTTATTCATGCAACGGAATGTAAATTTAAACAACTAAAACGAAAGAAAAACCCAGACATGTACACAAATATTTTTTTCTTCTATTTTAACCGGTAAGTACTTACATGTGGACCAAATGCATGGTATGAATTTTTGGCCTTGTCCGGCTATTTTAGTTATAGAAACGGAAGGTTTGGCTACTTTAAGTAGCGAGGTAGAGGCCCTCGAAAATGCTCTTAACATGTTTGCTGGTTAAATGTACTCTAAATTTTTAAACAAATAACTTGTAACTTATGTTTCCAATATGACCGAATCGACCTCTCAAGTCGTCGGACACGCGACGAGCCCGGATGAAAGTGGTATTGCCAACTCGAAACTTGTATGCGTACAAATATGAATTATTTTTATTGATGGTCTGGCAGAAATATGTATCATCTATTTATTTATTTATTTTGTTATACGAAGTAGGTCAACAGGAATCATCTATTTAATTTTTCAAAGCTCCTGTGAACTCAGTTGATTAGTTTTTTTTAACTTAAAAAAATTGTTTCCTACAAATCAAATAAGATGATAATGAAAAGTTTTTCATTCTAATGTTCTTTAGCTCTCAATCCTAGATACACACGTAAAAAAATTTTATAATTGCAATTTCGGAGTACTTTTTTCGAAATAATTACACTACAAATAATAGATATAGCTTATATCTTACATATGTATATTGTACTTAGCAAAAATTTTTAGATCTTTATTTTTCTGCCTTAATGGAACACAATTTCTTCCTGGACCATTATCATTTCTTTGTTGCCTTTCCCCACAAAAGAAAATTTTAAGTACTACCGTTCTTTAATTAATCGCTTTGTTAATCACTCATTTTCATTCATCTATAAAGAGATGTCAGCATCCAAGAAATGCTTATTCTGAATTCCGAAGATCTTAATTGTTTTGATGTTTTCCCGATTAATGGTGAGGCAGGAATCTCTTTACTTTATTTTTATTTTATTAAGTTAACTTCTTTTAATATAGATAACATTTTGGATCTCATCTGATATGTATGAAACCAGCTTAGCCTATGAAATAAATTTCTATAACGTTACATTCCTCTTCTGAATGTAGTCGTGTATATTATAACTATAGATTTCTTTGCGTTATGCTATGACTTCGTGATATCTCCTCGTCACCTACAAGATATAATACAGATTCCAAATGTTTTGTGTTATATTTGACGTGCATTAAATGAGCTTGTATTTATTATTTCATTTTGGAATCAGTGTGCTTCTTTCAGAATGAATAATACCATGATATTATAGTATGACGTACGACAAGGTATAGTTATATAACGTTTATAATATAATATTTGCCATGTAAGTGATTTTACTCGAATCAATTTTTTAAATATAAAACTTTAGTAGGGTAGTTTGATTATAAAATAATATGATGGTGATTTGAGAACCGGTAAGTGTTCATTCTAGCGATATATAATAGAAGTCAATTTTTAAAAATTCAAAGGAGACTCGAACTCTTCCTTAAAAAAATATTTTTTTATGATAATAGTATTATAGGCTTGTCTCACTGATCTTTATTTGCTCTTAACTATATAATAATGAGCATGTATTATATCATTTCATTGTGATGATATTATTACCCGCTCAGCACGCACAGGACAGATCGTACAACAGTCTTTCTTACGATGACACTATTCGTACTAGGAAGCAAAATTACAGGTTTGTAACAATATTAAAACTGTATTTAATATCAACACAATGAACGTCGTCAGAATAAATCCAGTAAATAAAACAATGAAGAGTATTGTAAACATTTTTTAAAAAAAATTATTAATATTCAGGTAAAAATTGTACAGAAATAACAAATTATCACGAGGAAAACTTATTTTTTGAAGTGGCCTAAAAAAAGAATTTTGTACAATAATATGTCCAGGAGTTATTGAGAAAATACAGTAACACGTTGAGAACACTTTCTTAATGACACCTACTATCCAAATAAAGTCATGCCAATATTTGGTAGCTAAACACTAGTAGCACAGACAGAGTGACCTGAATGCCATTTTTAGAGGGTTCGAAATCGAGGAATAAATTTGATGCCTTTAAATTAGAGAAAAATATTAAAAATATATTCAAAATATTTTTAAAAAATGCATGCACACATTAATTTTTATTATTCATAGAAATAAAGATAAAATAAAACGTTAGCATTGTAGGCAAATATGTGCAAGTTTCAATGCTTAAATTAATATTTTATACAGGAAATGTACATAAGAATTTAAAATTTCAATTTAATTATTGAATTTATTTGATTTTTGTTATGCTGAAAATAGTAAGACAATAAATAAATACAAAAATAAAAAGGAAAAAAATGTTATTTAAAAGTGCATTACTGTTTGAACTATGCATAAATAAAATGAAAATGCACAAAGTGTTTTGTAGCTTAAGATTTAGATCCTTATATTTAACTATTGAAAAGGCAGTTGGCAGAATGACTAGACATTTCAAAATAATATGAAATTTTACAAAGATTATTTATCATTTTGGTCAATCATGAATTTCATTTAAATGCCAATAATTGTAATTACTTATTGAATTCTAAAATAATTAACTGGCTTTTTCCCCCCCTTAGTTGAAGAGACATGTTGACTATGCACATTAAACTAAATTGCAAAATTGTGTAAGGATCAAACAAAATATTACAAAAATTGTTAAAAAAAAATCTTTTGGTTAAAGCTGAATAATGCTTGTATCAGAAAATAAAATATTATAATTATAAATACATATTTCTTTAATACTAATATAAAACTGAAGAACAAATTAGTCACTACGAAGGATTTTACTCTGAAACCAAGCAAAATTACCATGTTAGGAAATATATACTTGAATTAAAAAAAAGAATTGTCATGGTTACCATCTTTATCTACATAAAGAATACATTGCATACCAAAATAATTCCGAAATATAAATTATTACTTAATTCTAATCACATACATAAGAATAAACGCTGTCGCAATCATTAATTGCAACTATTAAAAATGTTAAGTTCTGAATAAATAATTCGAGAAAAAAATAATTTTGATATATATAATGAATATATTCATTATATATATTTGATATATATATAATGAATTTCTTTTATCGAATAAGTCACTAGTAATTCTAACTATTATTTCAATAACCGCATTTACTATGAGATAAGAAATTTAATATTTGGTTATATTACCCCCCCCAAAAAAACCCCCTTCAATCAAAAGCTGCAGATGCTTTAAATCGTAAAATGAGAAGAATTATCATTCACTTATGAAATCCTTAGTTTAAATATCTATACCTTAGAAGAATGAAAATTTCCTAAATAATTCATGTATTCTTGACAAATAAGATATAACAAACCCAATCCTTAAATTAAAATTACCTTATGCCTAAAATCCTATAGAAAGAGGAAAGGAGATTTAATAAAGGCTATAAAACCATTACTGCTTTTTAATTGTTTAAAAATAAAATCCTTGATTAAAATGAATTATTGGAAGTATAATATTCTTCAAAAAATTAAAAGCAATTTAGAAATTTTATAAACAGTGAAATAGGTTTGACTAAAATTTTAACAATTAAAACTCGTTATGAATTATATTTGGAAATATTTGTAAACTTTTGTGAAAACTGGGAGGAACTACGCATCAGTTTAATATATCCATGCAAAGATAAAATTATGATTTTTATAAGGTAATATTTTCAGAAATTATCACTACAATTTTTGAAATTTCATTTAGTTTTATTTATTAACTCTCTTTGCAATGTAACAAAAAAAAAAAAAAAAAAGGAAAAAGAAAAGAAAGGCAGAATTGTCCATATTCCATATTTCCAACCTTTAAAATATATTTGTGCCAATTTTAATGGCATTACTTCAGACGATTTGGTCTGAAATATGCAAAAGGGCAGACACATACATTTTCTCCTTTGGTGTTGAAGAGATAATTGAACAATGTGCTTTACATTCGAAAGACTCTTTCATGTAAGTCATCATTAGTATGTCTCATAGTAGTTTTTATAAAATCTTCCCAAGTTTTTAAAGAACATTTACAATATTTTTTTATTTATTAACACTTCAATCAATTCAAGTGTTAAATAAGAAATTCATTAACCAGTTATTTGTGTAAAAGTTATAAAGTTTTGTGATTACTGAAATGTGAAGATGGCATTTAAAACCAGTGGGAATGGTCTTTCCAGAACTTTCTCGAATACTCTCAAATAAAGGTATTAACCTTTCATAAAATTGTGGACTATGTAAGACCACAAATTATATTGGCGAACAACAGATACGAGATGTAAATATTTGGCTCCAATCCAGCATTTTTACTGAATCTATTGCAAGGATATGTACTATGGATGTCCTATTGACACTAAACTACAGTTCTAGTCACTATATAACATACCAAATTTCATTGAAGATTCTTTTACAGACATGTGAAAATATAGAACAAAAGATAGTCCACCATTTGATGGATTTGATTTAAAATGTCATTAGTATTTATATTTTAGATGATAAACCTATGTACCAAATTTTATTTATCCAACTCTTTGCTTTTTGTAGTTAATCAAGTTCATTTGTATTCAAACAGCTAGACTTTCTGTGAATGGATTTTATTTGGAGCAGGTTTGGAATTTTGGACAGAATGGAGCAGATTTTCTTCGGTGATTAAAATGAAGTTAATAATCCATTTATATGTTATTCTTTATACTGCTGTCAGCTGAAAAAATTACTTTATTAGTATTATCAAGAAGTACTACATGATACTCATCCTAAAATATATTAATAGAACAAAATATTTAATTTTTTTTTTTTTTTTTATAGAAAAGCAAAAAAAAAAAAAAAAAAAAAAAAAAAAAATGTTTTCACTTAAATTAAAGCTTAAAATTTAATCAATTCAGAAAATAAACTTTCAAGCAAATAAAAATTTTCCGAAATTAATCGAAGTTTTAAAAGTGATCAAAGCTGCAAATTAATTCAGAAATACTCATATTGCTTTCAAAATAGAAGTGTATATTCTTTTTCTTAAATATTAAAATCATTGTGTTGGTAATTAAATTGAGAGTTATTTTCTATAATAATATTTCTAAATGTTTATTTTTCTTAAAAATAACAAACAAACATTAAAAAAATATATAAACAAATTTTATTACAGATAAAAGCAATGGGTAAAGTTGGCAACAAAACAATGGTTATATGGACGTTTGTTTGATTATATTAATGTATATGAAATGGCACATTTTCTCAGTCATCAATGCTTTGCATTTCATCAAAATTATCTTCTCGTTTTGATTGAGATTCTTGTCCTTTACGAGAATCATCAGAAAAATCATCTGATTTTACAATATCTTTTGAGATAACATTCAATTCTTCAATTGTCATTTGATCTTTGTCAGGTGGACAATCTAAACACCTGAAAAAAAATTTAAAATATTACTAGTAGTTCAGTTTTTTTAAATTTATATTTTTTATGGTTTAATTTAATATTCTGAACTGCACATTAGAATAATTACTTTGATCTGTTAAAACTGAATAAAAATTTTGGATGTATAATCAAATAAACACATTTAATTTAGAAAATTATTTTAACTGCATTATTTTTTATGTATGAGCAAATCTATGTTAATAGCATTGGATTGAAAACATAGAAAAGTTGTTTAAAAAAAACTCCTAAAAGAATATATTGTGCATGTTATTATATAATAAAATATAATTCAAAAATAAATTAAATACTTGAAATTAACACATAATTAATATTAACATTATTCAACCACAAAATCGTCCTTTATATAAATATTGGAATTAAATTTAATATGGAAGAATGAAATGTCAGGGACCTACCCCTTCTCCTCAAAATTTAAATATTTATATAAAAATTAAATTTTAAAATTCAATAATAAAAATATCAATTTATAATATTCACAAATTAAAAATTTTTATAATTTTTAACAGTGATAAGTTTATCACCAACACACAGATTAAATCTTCAACAGGTTTATACCTTAGACTAAAAACATCAAAATAAAAAAAAATAAAAAAAATGCTTTTTTTCTGTAAAATTAATTAAAAGAATAAGAGGAAGAATAAGAAGCTTCAATTTCACAGAAAGAAGGTATTATTTTAAAAAGTATAATAGTAAAAATAAAATATTCAAAGTTTTCTGGATTATTTTTCATCTTGATTATTATATGAAAATTAATATTTTCAGTACAAGCCTTTTATAAGTGAAAGTATTCATATTCACTTGCAACAATAACATTTTTTTCCAATACAGAAATAATTTTATGATCTTTCATGCATTTTGAGCAAAGTCATGAAATATTTACAAAATTCAAACATTCTTACAATATTACATACAAACAACATTAAAACAATTTTACATCTTCAACTCTTAGTTTATCTATTGAGAGATGAAATTAAAGCAGAAAGTACTCCTAAGATTTAGCCAGTACCTGCAATCCTCTCTGATTTCTTTTATACTTTATTTTAGCATGATGTTAATAACTAATAAATGAACAACAAATGTAGAAATAGATTTTGAAAAATTAACAATAAACATAATGGAACTCAAGATTACTTTTTCCAGATATTTAAAATTGAAAATTATTGTGATTACTATGATTAATTATTAACAAGACATATGTCTATAAATAATAATTTTCACCACTTATTTTAAATAAAACATTAATTTCTTCAAAGAGTTATAAAATGCCCATTGTCTTTCAATTAGAAGCTATTATTACCTGCTTTCGTTTATCCCATAATTGACACAAGTTGATCCAACACATTCACAACAGCCATCATGAAACCAACGATAACTTGAAGCTCCCATAGAGCAACATGAATCTTTACATTTGTTCCAAGGCATACACTGGGACATATAAGCCACAGTGCAGTTAACAGCCATAGGCTCCAACTGGCCTTGACCTCCATTACTGTCAGTTGTTTTTGCTATGAAATACAATAATGAATAGTTAGATATAAGATTGCTAATCTGATAACAGATAATTATATTAAGGAAAATAATTTGAGAAATAATTTTTTAAAATCATAATTTAATTATATGATTACACAAAGAAGTAAGTTGTATTTGTTTTATTAGATCAGGGTTAGAGTGGACAATAGTTATTTCCGTTGAAAACAGAAAAAAATTAAGAAGTTTGTTCTTAAGTAGTTAATGCAACCTTTTCACTAATTTATTTCATTTTATGGAACAATTTCCCATTCACAGTCCCTTTTTGAGTAGAAAATATTTTTATTACACAATTCCAATCAAAAAAAGTTTGCTGCTAACTCCTGAATTGAAAAACAAATTCATAAAAATTAGGAAATTAGTTTCAATTAGGAAAACATTATAAATAATTTTTCTTACAAGTATTGAAGAATATGAATAAATAAGCAAAATTAAGTTCTCATGACCCTAATATATTCTAACAATTTTCATGGAATTGCTATCTATGATTTAGGAAGCTATACTATAGATTTATTGCCCAGACCTTAATTACAATTGAGACAGAGTCCCAAAGACCAAAATTTAGAGGGTCAACAAGTATATATATAAAAGTATATATAGTAAAATCATATATGTTGTTTTTTTATGTTGCTGTTTTTTAAAAAAATTGAAAAATTAAATTTTGCTCATAACTTTTAATTGAATTTCCAAGTCTTCAAACAAGGATAAAAGAGATATATCTATTTAATCTTTCTTAAAATAAATCGTCCACATACAAAATGTAGAATTATAATGAATGATTCAAACCAAACAAACAACTCTTTCTGAAAGATGACAAACAACAAAGTCAATCTCATTCTAACATATATTGAAAATTTTACAACTAAGACTGCATTTATATTAAACTGAAATTGATTATTCTAGTCAAAACCGACAATGAATGGTAGGCAAATTTATTGCCTACCGTATAAAGTCTTATCCTTAGAATATATAATTGTCCAGAATCTAGTTTAATAGTTTTAAAAGATGCTATTGAAGGATATACAGAAATTTATTGATTTTTCCCAAACAATCCAATACATGTAATCACAGCATTATTTGCTGGGAAGAAACCACATATAAAAATAATGTAATAAAGTAGATTTTATTAAAAAAAAACTATCTTAAATCACTGGGCTGGCATATATAATAAATAATATGAATTAAAGCATGTTTGTTAATGCAGAGGAATGTCTCAATTGTAACACTTTGACCAGTAAGAAATGTATATAATAATAATAAACTAAAGGAGAGAGAGAGAGAAACTGGAAATATATGACTTGACATAATTATACAATGTGAAACTTTAGAATATCTAAGCAATGTTTCAGTCTTTGTAATTTGAAACAGCAGATCTATTATTAGAATATATCTTAGATTACATTAAATTTAACAAATTCTTTTTTAAAAAATCAAAGGTTAAGGAAATGAGAAAACATTAAGATGAATTATGTAAAAATGAGCAAATAAAAGATCTAAAATCTTAATGCGACCGTGTTTAACGCAATCATTATGCAGTTAGCTTTATAGGTGTTTCAAAAGCAAAAAGTTTTCCACAATAAAATATTATTTTTATGCAAAATATTCCAGAGGATTTATCATTAACAATGCCATTCCAGTCATTTTTAGTTAATTCGTCATTTAAATTTTGTTTTTTTAAGCTTTGTAACAATTTTTTGTTGTTTTAAGTTTGTAACAATTAATAATGTTATAGGATAGTAGAAATGTGATAATAATTACAATTCATTTTCAACAAGTCTTCCAGATGTATGGACGGCAAGCATAATGTTATAATTCTCATGACTGTAGTTAGAATTGAATAATCATTTTCAACATTGAAATTAATAAAAACTATTCACAACTATTTAAAAGAAATCTGGTAGTTTAGCTTTTCTCTGAATTAAGAATAATAACATCTGAAAATTAATCCTGATAAGATCATTATGAGTTTGTTTCCTTAATAAATAACCTTTTTTAACAGAATAAAAGCAACTTATACATTTTAAGATGCCAGCTACCAATATCTTTTTTTTTCCTGAAATATAAGAATTAATTGGGAAAAAAGAAAACATATCAGCACATATAAATAAGAAATTTTATCAAAAAAAATTCTTTTGATTTAATATATAAAATGACTTATTATTGGTTGTTTTAACCCCCCCCCAAATCTCCCATGATGGCCCTGTTCTTGCATAAAGAAAAAGAGAGAGAGAGAGAGAGAGAGAGAGAGGATTGAAAAATTTTATCAAAAACAGGGAAATAAAAACGGAAAAAAGAATTCTAAATTATTAAAATTTTAATATAATTTTTAAGTAAATTTTTACTACATTAATAATGTGTAATAAAATTTCCATTACATAAAGTTAAATCTTAAGTAAAGTATCAATAATTTGAATACAGACATAAACACGATAGGATTCTATTAAGGTTGGCATGCAAACTCTGAAGGACATCTAAAAGGCCTAAAATGAACAAAGTTCCACTGTGTTGAAATTCTCTAAGCTATCTAACTACAAATTAAAAGTAATTTTCACTCATAGCCATTTAAACAAACAGAAGAAAAAAAAATGAAATCCTATTTCTAAATATTAATAAATTTAATGGATCTAAACAGTCCAGCAAAATTATACTTTTAAATAAACAGCAACTTTTATTACATCTGATTAAATAAGTTTTTTAAATAAAAATATAAAAGCAAATAAAAAGAAACATAAATCTGCATGTAGTGATAGTTTGAATACGACAATTTAGTTTTTGCAAATTAAAAGAATTACAAAAATGAATTAAACTTTTTTAACATAGTAAACAAAAATATACATTAATACAATAGATGTACAAAAAGTACCTGTGACAAATTTGACATCTTTATCAAGCGATATAAATGATACTTCAACTGGAAATGTATAAGATGTCCATCTTAGCAATGAATCTTTTTCCTCTGTCAGAACACTAAACAAATCAGGAAAGGGTTCTGGTAAATCTTCAACGTGTGATTTCATACTCAAGTAGTTATCCGATTCATTGGTCTTCGGACACATCTCTAATTAAAAATATCCAAAACAGCATAGTTTAATTGGAATTATTCAATAATTGACTCAAAAATATTAAAATAAAAAAGAACACCATAGCTTTTATTCTTTTATGATACCACATCTAATTAATATATAGAGATAGTTTGTAATCAAATAAAAAAATAGTTATTTTCTGCTATCACAACAGCTAAAATAGAAGCCAAATATGTCTTTTCAATTAATAAAAAAATAACAAAATGTACTTAATGAATTAAATTCATTAGTTAAATGTAATTTAATAATGGAAAGTAATGACAAACCATTTTGTCATTAATCCTAATCTAATGGTTACACATCTTTCTTTAGGTCTATCCCCCTTCCCCCCCCAATACATTAGGCACTTACTGATGTTCAGAGATTAAATGCTTTGCAAGTAAACTACTAGAAGAACTATTATAAAATACAATTGTTTCATTTTCTTTTCACAAATACATGTATTCAAAGTTGATCAAAAATATTGTAATCTAATAAGATATTTGGATTTTTGTATAGTCCGTTACTAATTGATTTATCATTAAAGTGGTGTTCTTGTATTTTTTTTTGGGGGGGGGGATAATCCTGAAGAGTTGTATTTTTGTAAAGTATATTAATCTATGTAAGGGCTGCCAATTAAATCAGGGGGGGGGGGAGGTACTGTGTTTTTCATATTATGTTCTGTATAGATAGCATAAGAGAAAGCACACAAATGTTATTTATGTGCTAGTTATAATAATATTCCTGTAATTTTAATCATTGGCACAGCAAAGGGCAGTTAACAACAATTCAACATTATCTGAAACAATAATATACTAAATTAGTTTTATACTGACAGACAGAAGAAACATTTCCACAGTTATTGATTAGAACTTACAAAAAATTAAAGATTCGAATGGAATAAAATACAAAATAACATTCAAAATACAAACTATTTAATGATTACTTAAAAAAAAATATTATAAAATAAAATTATTAATATTCTGCCAGTTCACATATTTAAGCACCAATTTCAGATAAATTTTTTTCAATCAACAGTTTGCTTTTTTTCTTTCGCAAAATTTAATTTGCAATACTGTTTTGCATTTGTTGTACCCTATCCTTTTCCTGTTTTTCTGAGGTTTCATAATACCTCCAAGCATACTAAATTTGCAGGTATCTTGAAATTCGAATATTTAAGATACCTGCATAAAAGTTTATTACATCATACAGTCAAGCATATTTTTATTGAAACTAATCCATTTATTACAGCTGCAAGGTCGTGTGAAATAAGAACTATTTTTACAACTTCCTCAAAATCAAAAAATTCTTTGGGACTCCAAACATTAGAATAAAAATCATCTAAATGAATTTCTTTATTAAATGAATTAAACTGTTCAATATATTCAATTTTAATTTTTTTTGGAAAATTTCAAATTAGATCTTTGCAAAATTTGTGTTTTGGAATAAAGAAGATATACTACATACTTTCACATACTACTACATTAGCAGCAGAATTATGTGAAAAGTAAGTAAATGTGGATTTAAACAAAATGCATGCTTTAAAACAGCAAAAGTTTTGGATATATACCTAAATATTTATTCTTGTATTATTCTTCATATACATAAAACTCTCTGCTAAGAAGTATCTTTTTTCTAATTTCAGTAGTTCCATTAGTATGCAAGTAGATTATAGTCACTATTCCTATACAAGTATTTTTTCACAGTTTTGGAAATAACTAATCTATGAGAAGAAAAAAGAATCAAGTAAAAAAGAAGCGAGCTTTGATGAATTAATAGTCACAAATGATATTATTTTGCGCTTAGATCTATGTCTATTATCTTTTATTCTTGTAATGTTTAAAGTGATTGATATTTTTTAGACGAAAAAAAAAAAAAATCAAGGAATTAAAAATTTCCAATATTTTCCAAGTTTTTAAAGAAAATTTCAAAATTACTTCCATTTACTCTATCTATAAATGTTTTTTAAATTGCTTATATTTTTCCCAGAGCCCACACTATCACTTTTCTCACTCTCTCTCAAAAAAAAAAAAAAAAAAAAAAAAAAAAAAATGACATTTTTAGCTCTTATAACTTATTGTCAAGATGATCAGTACTATATTAAAGTATACTACAAAACTGATTATAAGACATTGCAAATACAAAATTCAACATAAAATTTAAGAATTTTCTTTAAATTTAATTTTAAAAAATCAATGTGAATATTCAAAACAAATTTCCATTATAGGTTTAAAAAAAACTCGAATGATATAACGGTTTGAATTATGCCAAAATACAATTGAATTGCAAATTAATGTCACATTATAATATTTGTTATGTTTAGATGTTAAGCAAAATTATATAATTTTGAACTGCCTGATTATAAAGTACAATGCCTGAACTTTTCTACTAAAATTTATCAATAAGTAAATGATAGAGAAACAAGCCAAATGAATAATTTTACAAATGAACATATATCAAGAATCTAATATCAAATAAATAATTCATAAAAATGTTGGAAAATAATGCAAAGGAAAGCACAAGATAAGCGATATCAAACATTTACTTACAACAAACTTTGATATTTCTCCATCACTAAAAAATAAGTTTTTTGAATTTTATTTATCATTATTTTTCTTACAAGTCAGAAAAATAGTAAGTTATATATATATAGATAGGAATTACTACAAAAAATATCAAATATTTCAAAAATTTACTTAAGATCAAATGTTTATCTTTAAATATAATATTTAAAAATAATTTATGTTGTAGAAAATGCTAGAATTGTAATGTACACAAAAAATAAATGAACATATTAAAATAAGATTACACAGAAGTGTAATTATTAGTGATTAACATTTTCAGTTAAGAATCAACTTGTTGCAATCTTGTCTCAAACATAAAAATTCATATTTTTTTCAACCTAACCTTAGCATAAAAATGCCTGATTTGGTGTAATCTCTAGTTAAAATTTAAAGGCATTTCATCTTTATTATTGCAAAAGTATTTAAGATTTAAAATATGATTATGAGAAACATATATATATATATAGTAAAAAATGTGTCTTAATTAAATAATCATATGATTAAGGCAAAAAAGGAAACGCTAGGCTCTAAAATCACAAACCCTCAATCCCAATGAATTACCTTGTATCTACCGTCTTATAAAATTGATTAAATTATATACTATATTTTGTATTATAGAATTTTATATTATCAGATGACACAAAAAGTGAATTTCAAAACACATATGATTTAAAGAAACTAAAATCAGAATTTGAGAAGGACAAAATATACACAAAGACAAGGAAAGGAAATCGCAACAGAAACATCTAAAAATAATAAAATACATGGCAATAATATAATCTAAAAGGTACACACCTACACAAGAACAGCATTCTGAGTATAAAAAGTCTAAACAATAGAAACAGTCTTTGCTGCATGATATATTTTTGGCATCACATTTACACGATTGAGTCAGCATACATTTACTGACAATAGATGCACATACTGCTTCATTGCAACGGCCACCAAATACTACATATGGATACATGGACAATACACAGAAGAAAAAGATAATACATGACACTGAAATGAAGATCTGGAATGAAAATAAAAGCAAACAGATAAAATAACAGGAAAAAGTTAAAGCTTTACAAATATTAACAAGTTTACACAGTTGAGTTTCCATTAATAAAGTAAAGAAGAAATTTTTTCAGTTAAGAGACTGATGGTTTATTTGATAAGATTCACTTAATAAAATTTAATAATAAGTTAGCTTCTGCAATTATTTTGGGCATTTTACTAAGCTGGAGGACTTTAAAAATAAGACAGTACAAATAAATACATTATATCTGCACTCAGAGATTATACACAAAAGGATATAATGAGTCTTGCTTTATTTATAAAACTATAGATAATTGTTCAAGTTATTTATTAATAAATATATCTATTTCAATAAATAAATAATAAATGCATAAATTGTGAATATTAATTAAAGAAAACAATGACTGAAAATGGGGAAAAAACTGAATGAAAATCTTTAGCTTTAATTATATTAATTTATTTATAAAATAAAATTCAAAAGTTAAAAACACTAATCTTGACATTTAAATTTTAAAATTATACATGAAATCAAAAATTTTCGTGTAGAAAAATAAAGTAACGCAGTAACAATTTTTAAAAAAAATTTAAAGGAAAGGTAATTTTTAAAAAGTATTTCAAATCCTTACATGATTCCGGTGGAAATTATCCATACTGAAATGTTTAAATTGGAATGTTTTAAGTATAAAAAGAAAAATTTACGTCTTCGGGAAAAATTGAAAGTTTACATATTTAAGGCACTTTTCTTACAAAATATTTTGCTAACTTTTTCGCTTCACTTCTTTAACAATGAAATGACATTCCGGTTCCCTAGTTGCATTCGTGATTTCATTTGCCATTGAACTTCATTCATTTCCTTATTTTGAATTGACAAATGTTAAAATCAAAATAGGTATGATCATTTAAATTTAAAGCCGCAAATGGCTCTCTTTTAAGTCAGCAATAACATTTCAAAGTTGACTTTTACAAAAAGACCTCAGTACAATACTTTGCAGCTATTAAAAGCACATAATTTTAATTCACATGTACATATTTATACTGCTGCTCTGTTATTAAATTTGGTATCAATGATAAAAATCTTTCTAACAAAGAATCCTATAAGGTATCTTGAGGAAATAAATATGAAATTAATCGTAAATGGTGTGCTGACAATGACAAGGACTTATTCCGTAGAGCAAAAGATGAATGTTTCAAAAATTCATTACAGACTATTTTCTATAAAATTCTATAAATATGCGAATGAAAGTATTGAAGTATGATTATTATTTGCAGGAAAGTGAATGTTGAATTTATATTTTTAAAAAAAGGGCGGGGGACTATCTAACCCTGGACTGATGTTCGATTTAACAGGTAAGCCGAACTTGGTGGCGCAGAAGGGTCATTCAAAAAATATTGTACTATTTCATTTTTATCATAAAGTTTACCATCAATTTTTTTAAAAAAATAATCTCAGGATAATCATAATAATTAAAAAAAGGTTTATTCTCTTGACTCTCTCGTAATCTTTCCTAATTTGACATGTATTGCTTTTTAACGTCTGCCGTACGATGATAATAGAAAACGCCTTTTGGGCCTCTTCTCTTCTATCGATTGTGTCCAGAATTCACGCGATTTTGGTGATAAACCTATATGCTTAATTTCATCCATCTAGCTTCTGACTATAATCATTGCAATCGCATATATACTGTTGAATAGACAAATGTAGTTTCAAAACATCTTTTTTGGGGGTGGGTGGGATTATAGAAACTATAAAACGAGGAGAATATTAGGAATCAATTATCTTTCTTTCTTTTTATCATACTTTGTATAAAAGAAAGCAAAAAAACTATGTTTATACTAGCAGTGAATTTAAAAACAATCTTATTTTTAAAAAATTGAAGTGCGCATATAGTTAAATAAATAGTTCGGTGAAACTACGTTTAAACATCATCTCGCAAAAGCAGCAACACAAACTGTAAAAAAGTGATTTCGTAACAAGCAATGTTTCGGAGAATGAATGGCGGGGAAATATCGTAACGTCACATGATGGATTAGGTTGTATCAGCCTCAATTGAGAGCTTGTTTGAAGAGAACTGATATATTTACATCGAAGAAGTTTTGGCCGAATACCGTTGTCGAAAGCGTCTCAGAAGGATTTGTGCAAGTGCCTATGAATCTTTAATCGCCGACATTTTGGGATAGAGGTGGATAGCAACGACATAAATAAGCTAGTGGAATAACATAACAACAGCCGCCAAAGAACTTATGGAACTACATTCTATGTCACTTAGAAACTTTGGTCAGGAGAGGAAGAAATAATACCCGCAACAGAGCAACAACTTTCCAATAAAATAAATTGTATTGTAGTAGTACCTCAATGTAGATGAAGAGCATTGCCATGATAAGAAGTAGCTATGCACGCTACAAATTCATTTAACGATAATGCTGCGTCTTAGTTTCGTCGAATTTTAAAGGTCTATTTTTCTATTTAAAAAAAAATAGGAAAAATTATATTTGTTAAGTAAGGTGCCACTGTAATATAAAATCGAAAGAAAAAAAAATCTTTAAATGTTCACATTAAAAACATTTTTAAAGGATTATAATACTGATTCCTTGTGATAAAAAAAAATGCCCAAACCAAGTTTACGTTAAAATAATCGAATCACGAATAATTATTTTTAATCCTCAAGAAGAATCATTTCGCAAAATAGTTTAGCCATGGTTTTTAGGCATTGAAACAAGTAAAATTATTTCTCAGTTTATTGCAAATTTGAAAAGAAATATTCAGAAAAAATTTGTCAGAAATTATAATAATAATAAAAAAAGAAATTGTAAAGGGCAGACAATAAACGGGATTTAAGAAATATTAGTGAGGAGTTAAATTAACAAAAGGAAATTTTTAAAGATTCGTATGTTAAATGAATTTATTGATGACTAATAACATCAAATTTGTAACCTTATAAAAAAAACACGAAAGGAACGAGAACGATTTCATTTTTTTTTTTTTTCAAAATCTTATCACATCTGTTGGGCGACTTGGATCTCACAATACAATTTTGCTAAATAAACCAACTTTTAAAACTGAAGTAAATTAAATTTTATTAATATATATAACACAATTGTTAACAAATTCTTGCAGAAAATCAATGTTAATCGGGAAAAGTTATTTTCGGTTTAAATGTCAACTATGAATGTTCAATAGAATATTATTCTTCACTGATTAGATCCAAACAAAAGCATTTTTCAATTACATTAAACATACAATCTAAAATGTTTAATTGCATTTGTTACATTGAACACCTATGGTATAAAATAACAAACTGTATTATATAATAAAATGTATCTTTGGATTTTTTATTTTATTCATTAAAATTTACGCAAAACAGAATGATTTGATCCAACAAAAGTTCATTTTTGAATTTTACAAGATGATTCATTAAAATTAAAATACTAATTGATATAAGAAAATATGATCTTAATTATAATTTTTCATTATTAATACAAAAACTTTGGTATCAGTGTCATAAATGAAGGTACAATAGAAGGAAAAACTAATATTATCTTCAACTCTTTGTTCGTTCAATGTACAATCATATAAAAGTAATTAGAAAAATCTATTACTATTAAACAGTTTTGAATCATTATTAAAAATAATAAAAAGGAGAAATTTAGTTTATATTTAGTTTTATATATTATATTATTTATATATATTATATTTAGTTTTATATAGACCCCAGAGAGACAGAATGAAACGTAATGAAATTAAAAGTTTTCTCTGCACTATATTATTAGAATTTAAACTATTAAAAAATAATCTTTATGACTCCCTATTTGGGCTCCTTGCCAAATCAGTAAAGTAAAACTTCTCCAATGGATGAGATTTAAAAAAATCATTGAACTCAAAATTAAAAAAGCAATAACAAAAAAGCATTTCAATTGTACTTAATTTAAAGAAATATATTCAAATAATGAGCTAAAAAATTTGAAAAAAATAACAGAATTCGAAATGTCAGAATTTCAGTTTTAGTTCTTACATTTTCTTGGAAGAAAGATTTAAAATTCTCAAATTTTAATAATGCAAAATTCAAATGTTTGACAAATGCTAAACAAATGTCCTTAAAACAACAATTATGTGTTCTTTTTAATGGTGCATTGGTTTTTGTTGCACTATGCATTACCACAAAACTTCAGTGCTTCACAATAAATAAATAAACTGAAACATATATGCAGGAATCAACACCAAGATTTATTAACTAATCTCTTTTCAGTTTCAGCTCAGAAAGAAGAATTTTCATTATAATGATTTCAGTATTTTTACATATGGCAATCACACTAATATTATCATTTCATGCAAATCCCTTTTTTTTATGTCACAAAAATTTATTTTCAGCACATCTAGGTATGCAATAACTAACAGTAGCTGCTGCATTTTATTAATAAACTCTTAAAAATCTATATTGCTGTGAAATAAAAAAAAAAAAAAAAAAAAAAAAAAAAGGTTTTGCTTTAAAAACTTTGAATACAATGTTGAGCAAATTCTTTCAGAAAAATTTAAAACAGAAACCATGTGCACACTTTTAACATCTTTAATTTTACAATTTACATCATAATCCACAATCAAGATAACATTAATAAAAAATATTAGCAAGAAGAATTAAAAAAAAATATTTTAATATGGCAATGCAGATCATTAAGATAGAGGTTTAAAATCACTTTTCAGCTCTTACCATCTAAATAACTACAGGTATAAAATTAAATAACAGTTATAAATAAAAATTTCAATCCTCCACCATTTCATCCCCTTTTGAGCTAAATAACATATCTATAATCTTATCCAAAGTTTTATTCTCCTTACAATATATTCCAGGAAGGTAAAATCCAATCAATATTATTCTAGTTATTATGTTTACAACAAAGAGTGGATTTGAGGGACCATGGTCAGTGAAAATTCTACAATATTCATGTTATGAGAATCATTATAATTGGTATTCTTTCTATAAGGAATCTACTTTAAAGAACTAAAACTCCAAATTGTCTTTTTGTTAATCAAAATCACAACTAATGTTATAAAATTAAAAAAAAAATCATAATGGTATAATCTTGAAGGTTTTAAGACACAGAAATTTGGAAAAAGTCTACCAAAATTTGAAAGAATCAGATGATCATATAGAAATAAATTTATAATTAAGATGCCAAATATATGTGATTACATAAATAATTTAATCCAAACATAACTTGGAACTAATACCTTTTTTTTTTATGAATGAATGCTGTTATTACCTAGAACAAAATTCATGAGAATTTTTTTTTTAATTTTATCTTTAAACTATTTGCCTATTCAATTTGATTGCGATGAACTGATGCACTTGAACATGGATTATTACTCTAACTGCCATTAAATTCCCTATATAGGATTTATTTTATGATCTACTAACATAAATATATCACTCAAAATATTTTATATAAAAGCTAACACACTTAAAAATATATTATTTTAATACATGGAAGACATTTCATGATCACTTTTGTACTTTAAGAAACATCACAGGTGTTAAAATTAGATAATAGTTGAAATGATTTATTTACAAAACAGCATCTCAGGATTCCATTATAAAATTATATCATAATTGATACATATCCATTATATCATAATTGATGCATTATATTTGCAATGTATATTTAAGCACTGAAAGATTAGCAATTCTCAAATAGTAATTTTTAAGAATGAATTTGATTTTTAAACTAATTCATATAACATGGACACAGAACAGAGATGATTGTTTTTTTCTATCAAAGGAAAAAAAAGTTGAAATAACTTCATAATTCTATAGCTATACATTTATCCACTGTTATGCACAATAAAAATACATATATTTATAAATTTTGACATATATAAATATATATTGATTTATTAAAAAGAGTATAAATCACTATAGCAATTTCTAATTGATAAAAAGAAACGAACAAATATCACAAGTAAAATATTTTCAAAAATAAACAGTCAACATATCTAAGAAAGGGGAGAGAAAAAAAAAAAAAAAAAGACTGACATTTTTAAAATTTGAGAAAATGAAATTGCTCTTTACATTCTTACAAATTAAGAATAACATTATTTAAATGATTTTCAAGACAAGTCATGCACAGATATAACTGTCAATAGTACAGTTTAAGAATGTATCATCTATAATAATTGTATACTTTAAAATTATTTCTTAAATGTATAGTTTAAAATTATGCTTTTAAATATTATTATTCTGAAACAAAAATTCTAGAGGTCAGCAATACTAAGAATGATTCATTCAAACACACATTTTAAATTTTTAAATAAATAAATTTTTAATTGATTTATTGAAAAATAATATGTCCAGAAGCCTTACTTAAATATATTACTTTTAATATGAATAACAATCTATATAACAGACAACAATACTAGTTTTAGATCTACTATTTCAATGTGATTAATAGCTGCACATTTGCATAGCATTTATGTACTTGTATTACAACATTGAAAGCAATAGCATACACAGTAAAAGAAATTTTGCCTCCTTTAACAATTATATCTAATATGAGAATAGTTTTCATCACACATATATATATAAACAATATATACATAAAACAAAAATTTTGAAATAAAAACATTAACAATTAAAATTTATAATTTCAATACCATTCCATTTATGCCTTGATCTAACATATGCAGAAGATAAAAACTTTACAATAAATAATTTAACAATTTTATATTAAATTAAAAATGAATCAACCAAACCTAAACATTTATTAGATGATGTATTGGAAAAACAAGAAACAACAAATAGAGAATTCCAAAATAAAACCAACAAAAATATATATTTTCTGATTCATATACATATATATACACACTTCATTTATGGTGATAAATATTCATAAACCCATCCATCTTCACCAGAGTATGTCTTTTTCTCATCAGGAATTTCATTGGGAAGTGGACGTCTAAATTTTATCCGATCATGCAATCTGTCACTACGGCCACACCAGAATTCAAAATTATCAGGTTTAATCAAATATCCACCCCTGGAAAAAAAAGCATAAAAATATTATATGAATTTTCAATATTTGGTTTACCAAAGACTTCAAAAAGAGAATAAAGTTTATTTAAAAAAAACTTTTTAAAAGTGTAAGATTTTCAAAGTGAAAAGAATAATTGTTACAATGAAAATGAATTATCATGACTTTATATGACACTCAATAATTATATTTTTTTTCATCGAATATCCAAAGAGTTACAGAGAATATAACTTTAATGCTTTAAAATTTGTATGCAGCTTAAAATAGTTCTAAGTTTGAACAGCCTTAAGTCTAATAGAAATAATTAGTTTATTTGAGGTATCTATGTTTTTTTTGTTAATACTTTGAGAAATTTAATTAAAAATTCATTTATTTTGCATAATTACTTTCAATCAGTAAGTTTATTAGAAGTAAATTTACAGAATCTAAATTTGTTTCATTCAGATGACCACAGAATTTTTTGCTTGGGGCTGTTTCACTGAATTAAATTTTAAACCATCTCTCAATAGAAGATTCTATTTTAGCCATCCAACCATTCTACTTTTTATTTCAGCAGAAGTATGAGTTAATAAACAATGTTTGATTATTTTTTTAAAGCCAATGCCTCAAACTTTTTAAAACCTTTTACTAAATTTTTTTAAGTAAAAAAATACAAAAATGTATCTGTATGTAAAATATAAAATGTTTTTAAATTGTAAACAAATTTTATGGAGACATTTTTTAGTAGTACAAAGAAAATTATTTTACAACCAAAGAACTTGTGAACATTTTCCAGATAAATCTGATAGACCAAATTTAAAAATGAAAACTTGCTAAAACATAGTTATAAAGTTTTAATAGTTATATTATTACAGGCATTATTTAAATTACAAAAAAAAATCTGCTTAAATATGATAAATAATTTCAAAAAAGAAAAGAAAAAAAAATAAGAGAGAAAAGAAATAAAAAAATGAAATGATCTTAATAAGATTGATTAATGAGATCAGAAATACCATTATAATTATCACAGACATACTTTCTAGTTTTCAGAGTCTAAATTAAAAATTGGAACTTTTTGATGATTTTTCAAATATAAATACAAATATACAGAATATTGTAATGAAAACAATAATTTGGAACAATAAGGCAGTTAGTTGTTCTTAATTAGAATTTGAAATAAAAATCAGATAAACATAATTCAATTTTGCTATCTAAATCTTACAATGCTATCAGAAATGTCCATTTTGCAAATTTAATTGAATAAAAAAATTTAGTAAATGGATATACAATAAAAAAATATTATGGGCAACATAATAGAGGTTCTATTATTAGATATTTCTAGGGAAAAATAATATAAAAAGTGCAAAAAAAAATCATGCTTATTTTTTATGCAAATAAATATCAATAAAAACTGTATTGTCTATGCAATAATATAACAGCCCAGTAGTGAGAATTTAAAAAAACATATACTGTTTGTAGTTCCAACTGAACATATACTTTCTTTTTCAGTTACTTATAGCAGTTTATGATATCTGTAGTCAGTGTATTTATTATTTTAAGTGTCCGATATGGATTACAACATGCGATTCAATTTTTTTGCATACTTTGAAAATAAAAAATGTTTTGAAGGATAAGCATTAAATATGATGAAAAATCAAAATAATTCCAAGAAGAAAAAAGTTAATGAAATTCAAAAGTGAAAAATTTCATACACATTCATTTAAAATTAATATGTAAATAGGTAAAATATCACACAATGTTAATAACTTAAGAATTGTAAATAAATTTCGGTGAAGTTTTCTTCCACTAAGTTTAGTAATAAGAACCAAGACATTAGTTTACAATATGAAAACTAGGATTGATCACACAATAATAAGGTCAAATGGACACTTAGTATCCAGGAATAAATGGTCTGTATTTAATTTTAGGACTGGTATAGAGATCATTTTTATCTCTATGCAACAATACAATAAAGCCTATTATATATTTACAAGAAGTTGGAAGTATCATCTAATAGAATCTATTCAATACAGCATTTTTTTAAGAAAGTGAATATATAACTTATAACTATAATTCTAATAAGAATAGTAGAATACATATATAAAGATAGTGAAAAACTTTCTTTTTGAAATGGTTCATGTTCCTATTGTTTAATTTTTAATTTCCTAAATGTCCTAAAAAGGAATTATTTCCCATTTCAAATGAAGAGAGGTTAAATTCATAAGTAATCTGCATACATTTGTTGATACATGTTAATATATCTATTATGTAAAATGTTCTTTATAATATAAAGCATATAGCATCCATTTAAAAAATATACAATGAGATTTAATAGTTAAAGAAAACCATTAAAATATCTCACCAATGATCAGGTTTGGGAATTACAGCTGATTCATCTGCATACTTTTGTTCCAGTTCTTCTCTCTTCTTAATTAAAACCTTGACAAATATTATATTATCAGAGAACAGATAAAATAATTGGTATAATTTTTTCAAACAGACATAGACATAACAGTACAAATATAATAACACATACAGTAGAAAATAGAATCCGCTGTTCAGTAATATTTGGCAACATTAAGGATTATGCCATAATCATTTCCTAATTGTTCATTAATGCATTTAAAAGATAAAATAGATAGATATTCCTTAAAAGTAATAAACAATTGAACAGCGTTTCAAATCTAAAAAAAAAGTGATTACATGAAAAAAAAAGAATGATGTTTAATTTCAGTTGTTTTACAACAGATAAAGGATTTCTTGAATCATTTAGGCATCAAGCATTTGTTGGTATTGAATACAGATAATATCTAATAATATGGTTATTTAGAGACATCATAGAAATATAATGGTAAGTTATGTTACCTTTTACCGAATTTTATGCAATTTCCTAGTCAACAAATCTCTATAATGTCAAAAGAAAAGAAAATTTTTATAGTAATGGTAACAATTTGAATATTAATAAAAGCTAAATTGCAAGAGGATAAATGCACAACAAAGCAACATTTTAATTATTTATTTTTAAACATTTTTTTCTACAATTTTAAATTTTTTTCCCTTTTAAAATTGCATTTAATTTAAGACACCCAGTCAGTTTTTACAAAGTACACTGAAACAAACTTATATAGTTAGTACCAAATTGATTTGAAAATAAAATTTTATCCAATTTTATATTTGCATTAAAAAAAAAAAAGAAATTAATATTTGTGTAAAGTTTTATTAATACCTACCAAGTAACACTGCATTAAAAATGATATTATCTTACAAATACATTTAATTAGTTCTGTCATAACTAAACACTATTAGCAAGCCAGTATTAGCTAAAGGATGATCACATAGATATACTTTGATTGTGAATGAAATATATTTATAAATGCTCAGGCATGAATATTCATTCCACTAGACGTGCTTTATAGGGGGGAAAAAAGTATTAAATGCAGCAATTACCTCCTTGTTTTCAATGACTTCACTCTGATTGCTAACCACTGCAGAAAGTTGGCTGCTTTTTGGTCTAGAATGAAAATAGTCTTCAGATTCCTTTTGACTGTGTTTAGATATTGAGCCTTCAATTCTAATCTAAAATATAGATTTAATAATATTAATAATTTCAGTAATATTTTTTTTAAATATGACTTTCAAAGATATGCTTTAACATATTTCTTATATATAATAGAACATCAAAATATTTTTTCTCATTACTTAAAAGTACACATAAGGGAAAAAAATAATATTTCAAAATGGTGACATTCTGATTATAAAATTTGACAATAGGTGACATACGCCTCTTGAAATCTATTTAGGAATAAGGGAATCTATATTGATAGATTGTTAAAAAATGCAAAGGATGAAATGGTGGAATGTCATGACAATGAAACATTAATTATCCTCAACTGAGAATGCATATTAACGAGTTAAAAATAATCCCCCATATAAATTCATTCTTCAAAGTTCTAATACCAAACAAGATTTGAAATCTTATAGTCAAAATTTAATTTAAAGCATAAAAGTTGACTTATTTACCTGACGACACAGAGGTTCCCAATAGAACAGCAATGCAACTTGGGGATTCTCAGCCTAGAAAGAAGAGTTTTAATTGATAAGAAAATATCTACAAAGGTATTAACAGTGTATAAGTAAAAGTCTATTTTATTTCTTTTTTAATAGGATGGCTGTTTTAATCCTATCACTTGGTCTAATGTATCTAGCAAAATCGCCGAGTCAGATATTTATATTAAAGGGATAGTATAGCATCTGCTGTTGATCAAACTGACCATAAAGTATCCAAGGTATTTTTGGAATAATAAGAATAAAGCCATTCTGGAGGTTTTTTAAGGGGAAATGACCTATGTTTATGTTTCACTTACAGGAAAATTACATGTTTTAAATAGATTCTACATGATAGTAATTTTTTCAGATAAAGGAATGTAAAAATCATGATTGTGCATCTCCAAGACTTACTGTTTAAAACAGCAAAACAATTTTCTATCATTTAATGTAAAGTGTATAAAATTTAAGTACATGCACTTATTTAACCTTTTCTAAATAATAATAGGAAAAAAAAGCTTATTTTCCTAACAACCCTTCAACAATTTTACATAATATTATTTTAACAATATTTATGGTCATTCTTAAGATTGTAATTGGTAACATTGGTAAACAATTCACCATCACAAAAATAAATAAATAAATAAAAAATAAAATTTAAAAAACTGATCTTTTATTAAAATTAAAAAAGTTTATTAAAAAAATGTTGATGCTTAATCAGGGAAGAATAGATGTTTAATCAGAAAAGCATAAACAAATTTCTAACATTGATTTATGCTTTTAGAAAATGAAAATATTAAAAAATCTTGTAAAAATGTATTACATGAGAAAAGTTACAAACATATTATATAAAGTTCCATTTCAAATTGTATTATGATGTATATCAATGATGCTTTAACAAAAATATTCTCCATGTATATATTAAATATAATCATACACAATTAAAACTGATAGGATGTATTCGCCATGGACTTAACAGTGGTGAGTGATGGTATAAGTATTTTAATGAGATAATATAGTTTAATGACTGGAGATCAAGCTTCAAGATAAACTACTTTCATTTTTTAATACACATGCTGATTTCTGCTACTCTAAATGGAATTTATTTGAAATGCAAAAATTACTTTTCAAATGCTTTAAGATTACAACTAGGATTAATCAAGAATCTATAATAATGAGGGATCAATACTTGGATGAAAGTATTGATTGTTGTGGTCCCTGGTTTGACCTGGGATAGAAAAATCCCTGGTTTGAATCGCTATTTTAAGGTGATCCTTGATAAGTTTTCAGGCTGAATTCATTTTTCCCTTCATATTTTTAAAATTTAAACATTATATTTCACTAATTTGGTTGAAGCTATAATAATTTATTCTTGTGCTGTCAACAACTAAAGACAAATTAGACCTTTTGGAGGATAAATATTGTTTTATTATTAACCCAAAAATTATACTCGTTCAAGATATAATACAATGCAAGTTATGATTTTAATGATCATTGAATTCTTAAATATTACAAAAAAAAAAATTTAAATTAAATGAGGAAACAAAAAACTTTCCTTACTTTTCACAAAATGCAAACATAATTTCAACATTTTTTTTTTTTTTTTTGCATCAGTGTCAATACTAATGTTATTATTAATCAAAGAACAATTATCATTAGTTGGATATTAGCTATCAAACATCAAGTATAGTGGCTTAGTCTATTCTCTACAATTTAATCTATTTTTATGATTAAGTCAACAGAATTAACTATTAAATTTGCTGAAAAAGTCCTGGACTCAAAGAATAAAAGTTAAAAAAAAGTTTCTAATATTTTTATAATTTTTTAAATTATAAGAAAATATTTGAGAAACAATCTTTAATAATAACATATGATTTTAGATTATAATAAGAAACAAAAAGAAATAAATAGAACTTACAATTTCTCGCCCTTTTCGACTGTTGTAGTTAGTATAAAATATGAAACCTTCCTTACTGTAAGATTTCAAAAGCACATATCGCACAGACGGTTTCCCCTGCCTAAAACATTATGAGCAAAAAACATATATTTATTTGAATTGTGTACTGAAAATGAGAAAAAAAACTAAAGAACAGCATCAATATTCTAGAAAACAATGTCTGAAATTCTAATAACATTCATTACATAAAAATTCAATACATGCAGAAAATAAAATTCATTAAAAGAAAAGATAAAATTATATTGAACAGCATTTCAAAAAAAAAAAAAAAAATGCAAGAACAACTCTTACTAGCAAATTCTGTACATTTTTTTTATTGGTACAAATTCTATCAACATAAATGTTTTTAAAATTTAATTATAGATTGAATTAGGATTTCTTATAATTTTTCTACTTTGGTTTCTTTTTGAATATTACTAAAGCTTTTCGATTCAAGATATATTACTAAAACTTTTGTTAATTTTCAAATTTATTAAATAAACAAAAAAAAATGAAACTTAAATAAATGATATCTAAAAAGAAATTCAATCATAAAAAACATTATTTTAATAAAAGTTTCTAAAATGATTTTCTTGGTCATTTCTGCTTGTTATGAATGTTGTAAATACTGCAGATAGTGAGTGAAGGTAATTTGAAAAGTTTTAAGATTCTTATATTTTTCTGTATATTTATAAGAACAATTTAAGGAATCTTGGTTTATAAAATCACAGGTAAAAGTAATTCTATTATTACAAAAATACATCTTGAATGCTAGTAACTTACTGTTAAGGAATAATAATTAACATTTAAGAATGAGAAGAGAATAAAATTTAAAATGAAGTGAATAATTAATAAATAATTAATTAAATTCCATTACAATGTAAAACGGCCAAAACTTTACTTGTCAGCAGTTGCAACAGCCATGGCATTTGCTTCACGAATCCCATCCGTTTTACAAGCATCATTGAACCACCTATCAAAGAGTTTTATTGGATCCTTTGAAGAAAAATCTCTTTCAAGCAGAGGTTCATACGGAACCCTCATAGCTAGAAAAATTAGAATTAAAATAAGGATGAATAGGTTATATAACTACTTTGTTATATTAAGTACAAATAAAAACATAAAGAAAATAAATGATTCCAGTACCACCAAGATCCATCTTTCCTTCAGGTTCTATATCCATTGAAAAGTTTTTGAAACTATTCAAAATCAGATAACTTTTAGAAGATAGAAATACTTCGCTCGCTTTCTCCCAACTACAGCTGATTGTTTTCGTTATTATTCGAAGCATGACCGTAACGCATGTTGCCAAAGTGTATTATGAAATTCAAGAAAAAGTAATTTGGGAAATTTATCGTGCTGCCATCTATTGCATTTTACTATTAAAATTTATTAATTAAGTTGCGGGAGTGGAAAATAGCTGCTTGTAGTAAACGATATGAATTTAAATTAAAATCTAATATTTTTATAATGGTTTTAAACTATTTTCTGCGAAATATGAGATTTAATAGTTTACATTACGCTCAGATTAAAACACTTTATAGGACAAACAACTGGATCTAGAGCTACGAAGTTTGTCAATATTTCATGGGTAATATGTGCTCTCTATTAAAAGATTTTTCAATTTCTCTCTATTAAAGAAATATTCAAAGATTTAAACGAGACTTTTCATTGACTAAAATTAATCAAATATTACAGTTTTTCTCAATAACTCAATTGGTGCATTTTGTTGCTTAAAAGTAATTTTCCGAGAAATTAATTTTAAGCAGATGTTTAGTATTTTATTCAAATGGTGTTATTCTTTTGTTTTAGAATTTTAAGATTTCCATTACTGACAAAACCTTAGCTTTCAAATATCGTAAACTAGGAAAACTAGAAACTTAGAAACTAGTAACTTTCAATGATACTAGTTTTATTTTCAGGCATTTTTTTCTCTAATTTTGATAAATTTTTCTAGATTAATTTTAAATAGAATTTCCAACAATGCATTTCATTGTTATAATAAAATTAAAATCGATTTCTATGTTTTATTATACTTGTATCTGTACTTTCGACGAGAAAACATTTTCTTTAATAAAGGCTTTCTCCAAATTTTAATTCCAAAACAAAAGCTCATTTTCTGCCATGAAATTTGGAAAACAGGTAGTTGTAATAAAAGCTCAATGCACTTCAAAGGCGGAATTTTAAAATAAAGATAGAATTTTTTTAAAATTTAATATTCTATCTTGTTTTGGGTTATTTTTTGCACATATTTGCTGTCAATTTGTATTTAAAGTTCTTAGAAAAAAAATTAACAGCCAATCGAAGTAAGCAAAAAATTGCCTGTTCAAAAATATTTGTTTTGAACCTCCGATATAATTTTAAAAAATTTTAAAAATGAGCAGCTTTTCCGAAAACTTTTTCGAACTAAAAAAATTCTTGCATCCGACATTCTAATTGTATTATTTTATTTTTTCCAAGTCATTAGTCGAGCATTTCTCTCCGACTTAAAATAAGAGTAATAAAAATGAGCATTTTTCTTTAGTTTTTAATAAAATTGATTCTCTGATGAATTCAAAAAGTGTGGAGAATTATTATTTCTAATGAATCCATTGATTTTTGACGGATTTTTTTTTGTCGTTAATATGAATTAAATTCAAATAGCATTACTTGCAACGAATTTTCGAATCTCATTGTCTTTTTCTTTTTGTTTTTAAATACATCTTCATTTTCAATTATTGTTTCGATTTTATTTGTCAGCTATATTTCACCAGGTAATAATCAATATTAAAGTATATTAATGATATGATACAATTCGGTTTTAACGGCGGCCAAAAAGTGACAAGAAAAAATTTCGCCAAATTATTAAAATATACTCAAGTGCATTATTATTTATTATGAAAAATTTTGAACGTACGAATCGCATGTTACATAGTTTGACGACTGAAATCGCCAAATTGGCGAAATTTTTTCTTCGGGCTTTTTGTTCGCCTTTACAATCGACAAGTACCAATGATAAATATATTAATAATCAAGTAATAATAAATATCAATATTATTTTTGAATTTGTTTTTATAATTTTAATTTGTGTCGCTATAAAAAATTACTTGACATTCATAATGTCAAAAGCAATGCTGCCCTGTTTCTGCTAATAAAAATAAAAAGCAGGGAAATTTCAAATTTTTGAGCAGTTATATAAATTTTGATTTGCTTTAAGAAAATTAAAAATTGCTGTTTTCACTATAGATCAAGAATTTATTTCTAATTCTTGCAAGAGAGAGTAGATATAAGATTAATGTCCAGTCATAAAAGTTGAATCATTTTTGGGAGATTTCTCAACGCATGTAATCTTGCCAATTTTTTTACTGCAATCCTATAAGTGGTTTGTTACCATTTATTGTAGGTTCATCCAAATTGGAGTGTTTTTTAACCGTTGACACGATTTTGCCATTCTTGACGAGAAACTAGACAAAATTTTAAATCTATAATTCTTATATTATTATAATTCATTCTGGCGGTTAAGAGTTAAAACGACAGTATAAAAAAAATTGTGACGGATGCATAAAGAAATATTATAAGGTAGACGGAATGAAGAGAATACAGATAGATAAATGTACGAACGGACAAACATACTTTCTATAAAATGGTTGATACAAACTGATAATATAATTATGTCAGATGACAGGAGATAATTTTTTCTCATTTTTTTCTGACCTCTGCATCAAATTATGCATAAAAAAAGAAAGAAAAATGTTGCTTTAATATTGTTTCAAAGCGAAAATTTTTGGGTTAATGTTTGTTAGTCCAAAAGCCTTAGTTTTTCCTTAATTTTTGCTTTAATTGTTTCTTTATCTATTCAGTCAGAAAACATTTCTTCAAATAAAACATTGATTCGGTGATTGCGACTTCATATTAAAAATCCTGTAAACATGTGTGACGTACAATTCTGACATAATATCGAATAGTTAAGAATGCTAATATGATGCACATACATGCAAGTATATATATATATATATATATATATATATATATATATATATATATATATATATATATATATATATATATATATATATATATATATATATATATATAACAGTTTGTTTACACATCATTTTTCGAAATAATTGTTGAATTCGGATTCATTTTGAACAGAACAGGTATTTATGGGAATTATTGAGTTTACATTTTTACTTTCTGATATACGTAGCAAAGGGAAAGTATAGTAATCGTCAAAAAATTCGAACGTGAGATTTTGACGAATCTCCACGAAATACATTTTTGAATAATGTATTTAGAAAGGTTCATGTACTCTATTAGAATGGTTCATGTGCGCAATGAGTGGAGTATGTGTAAGACAATTAAAGATAACATATCTTTAATATCTTTCAATTTCACAATATTACGGAATCGAGGTTATATCTAAACATATCAATTGAAATTAAAAATAAATAATATTTCCGGAAAACCATCTGGTAGGCAAAGGCGACTAAAATAGTAAAGATGAATGTACGTTCGTGTGTGTACAAGTGCATTGACGCTCTTCAAGCCAGGCCAGTTGAACCAGAACTATTAAATTGGGTATATACATATAATTAATTAACTTTTTTAAAGTGGGAATGTGCACCTCGGTGCAATTTTAAAAATTTTTGCTGGACTTTTAATTAATTAAAAATGAAGTAAAATTTCGAGGTTTTTCTGTGATAACATTCGGAAATATTTTCCAGTGATAACACAGAAATTATTTTTACATCATCTAACAATTCAAAAAATTATTTTTTTTAACGATACCAATTTTTTTAACATAAAAATTCAGTTTCTACTTTTGAAAAATTAAAAAAAAAAAAATATTTTAAGCATATTTTCCGACAAAAATAAAAACAACTTGAATGAAAAAACCCAACCTCTTTAAAACGTTCTCGCATACTTTCTAATAAAAGTGTTATCCCAGAGAATGCCTTGCATGGCATGGTATACAATAGTTATGAAATATTAACCTTTTGCGTGAATTTAACATCTATCATGTGATCCTTGGCGAGCGTTTTGGAAATCAATCCCTGGCATGCGGTTAATAATATCCAAAAATCAAATTTGTATTTTAGACGCGTTTTTTCCAACCGACTGAAAAAAAAAATTGGCACAGAATTACAATTGTAGTCACAAAATACCATACCAAATTTGATATATTTCAGTCACTGCGTCTTTGAGTTATCACGTTTACATGTTTCTGAAAGCGCAGACCGACAGATGGTCAATCTCTAGTTCGATTTGTCTTAAAATTTGAAAGATGTCTAGACTCTAGATGTTGATTCCGTGAAATTTTATCAATCTAGCTCTCTTTGTGTTCTAGTTATCGTATTAAATTATATTCGAACAGCCGGACAGACAGACTTCCACTGTGCGAAATTTGCTCAAAATTTTGCAACAAATATGGCACAGAGACCATATACCAAATTTTATACATCTAGATCAAAACGTTTTTGAGTTATCTTTGTAACAGACTGATATTTCTCAAAAAATGTGTTTCTTGAACACAGTAAGGTCTAAAGCGTGGAAATTTGTCAAAAAATTCGGGGTGAATTTTTTTGACAATTACAATATTTTCTCTATACTATGTATACGAGAGAGTAAAAATTAGTTTTTCAGCATGTTTCCCTCATTTTAACTAAAGTTCATATTAAGTTAACTCTTATGAAAAACTAAACATGAGTGAAACAAGGGTGAACCTGAGTTTAACCCCCTTTTTCGCCAAGTTGTGATAACACGCCAAAGCTGGTAACCTATTATCTTTCGCCTTTATTATGCGCTATGATTGGATATCTGCTTCCTCGCTTTTGAACATTTCGCAAAACACGGCGCAAGACCGTTGTTGGTGAGTTGGTGGTTTTTGAAAATTGCGCCAAGCAAGGGGTTAAACTCCGGTCGTACCACATGTAACAGTGTAATTTGAGCACTTGTTTGTAAGGAATAAAAAAAGAAAACGAAATATTATATTTTCTGGAAAGATAAGTACAAGAAAAAGTGAATGTGAACTTTTAAAATATATATATTATCAATTCATCAATTCTAAATTATTTAAGACAAATATAGATTATGTATATATACAGGTCCCAATATCTAATTTCTAAGTTAGTATGAGGCATATACATCTAATAAGAAAAATAGTCTAAATCAAATGAAGACTACAATTTTATGTAGTTTAAGTCAATAAATATTATTATGGATAACAAATTTTATATTTTTATACATACTTTCAATCTTATGAGTCATATTTAGTAAAATAGTCTTGAAAAAGTATTATTTTAAATGAAAAGAAAGATCCATTCTTTAGAAATTGAAATTTAGTAAATTATGAAAATTTGAATATTACTCTCTTAGTAGGGTTTACATTCAGCCAACAACAATCCACCCAGTAAGATAACGCATGCGCACAAAATGTGTAGTAGCAAATATTTGTTCCGTTGAGACAAGAACTTACTATCGTCCGCTCTTTCAGAGCAAGTGCAATTTTTCTCCTGCGCATGCGTGACTTAATGGAATCTTATAACTGGCTGTAACGCACCTATAAAAAGCGAAATTTATGACTACTTTATTGGCCACTTCAAAGTAGCAAACCAATCAGTGCCTGGAGTTCCTCCATGACTGATCAGCCTAAAATTATAAAAATGTTCAAATGTCTCAAAGTAGTGATACTCAAAATTTCATTACTCAGCCAGATTTGACCTCCGAAAATAGAAACATATATATATTTTTATTTATTGATTTAAAGATTGGAGTGTCTAGAATATTTTTCCGAATATGAATCCTTAGAGCCGAAGGATGGAAAAAAAATTGGATTTCATGGTTTTTTTTTAGAAATACATTTATTGACTGAAACAAAATAAAATATTATTATTTAAGTCCGTGGCATCAGCATTTAGTATAGATAAAATATTATAAATAAAACTTCTCTAATTACCAAAATGCTGGGAACCTCAGATTCTTTTAAGCCGTAAAATTGATTTGGAATTTGCTTGTGTGACAAAGTAAAGCTCACAATTGTAAGAAAATTTTTTTAAAGAAACTAATATTTTTGAAAAAAAAAGAAAAAAAAAAAAAAGAAAAGAAAGAGTTCTGAAAGAATTTTCTTAGATTATTGTTTGTATTTTTTAAAGAAATTGTTAAGTTGAGTTGCTTAAATTAAATCGTACACGCGACTAAGTCATATAATTTTTTTTTGAAAGTAAAACAAAGTAGTATAATTCTAATTCATGAGAATGCCAGATCTTTGTTTAAAACCAGCAGGAGTGGTCCCTCCAAAACTCACGAGCATTCTCTCTAATAAAGGTGTAATCTTAGAGAACACCTTGCATGACATTGGCGTACAATAGTTACGAAATATTAACATTTGGCGTGAATTTATCGTGTTTACTGAATCTATCATGTCATTCTTGGCGAGTATTTTGGCGATTAATCCACAGCACGTGGTTAATATTATCCGAAATCGAATTTGTATTTTCGATGCGTTTTTTCTTACCAATTGAAACAAAAATACGGTGCAAAACTACAACTGTAGTCACAAAATACCATACCAAATTTGTGTCTTTGAGTTATCAACTTTACATGCTTCTGAAAGTACAGATCGATAAACAGTCAAGCTTTAGATGGATTTGACTCAAACCTTGAGATGTGTTTAGACTACAGAACGATTTTATAGATGTTAAACGAATATTATGTATCTAACTCTTGTGGCGGATTGGGACGAGCGGGGATAGAACTTGGAACCTTGTGGTTCGTAGCCCATTAACATGACTACAATACAAAAGCAATTGCTCTTGTAGCATAGCTGTTAATTGGCTTATAAGCTTTCACCACACACTCTTCGTTTTTGCAGTTATCGTTTTGAACTGTATTCGAACAGCCGGGCAGACGAACTTCCTCTGAACGGATTTTTCTCAAAATGTGGTAGAAATCTGCAAATTTGATGTAAAGATCGTGTACCGAATATCAGCCGTCTAACTCAAAGCTTTTTTTAGTTATCTTTGTCACAGGCAGACAGACGAGCATTTCCAAAAATATGTTTTTCGAACTCAGGGAGATCCAAAACGTGGAGATTAATCAAAATCTCGTGATCGAATTCTTTGACGTTTTCTATACTTTCTCTATATTGCGTATAGGAGGAAGTAAAAACAAATCCAAGTCACTTTTTGAGTCCTCGTTTGAAGTGCCTCGCATATCTCTGGTGATTTTGAGCCGATTTGCTTTACATTTCAAAACTGAGGATCCTCAAATATGTAGAATCGTTTAAAAGTCGGAGAAATTGAAGGTTAAAAGTGGATAAATTCGAAGATTACACAAAAGTAAATATGTATATGGTCTCTTACGCAAATACAGTTTACATATTTTTTAAAAGGTCATTCATCGAATCGAAAGACATTTTTAACTTGAATTTAACTTAATATATTGCTATCAATAATAATCATACGTTTATTTTTTCATGAATTTTATCAGAGTCTATGGCTATAAATGCGATGGATTTGTAAAAACACTACACACATGCATGCATCCAAATTTCCATTTATAAGTACAGATGAAGGAAATCCATTATCAGATACGAAATTTAGAACGAATTACAAATTAATATCTTTAATGTGCGAATTCTAACTCTTGTTACTTATTTTTCGTAGTACTAGTCGCTATCCTGTGACGGATTGAGTTTGCAATCGGCCAGTAGGCAGCGCATGCGTAGAAAGGTCGAAAAATGCTGCTCGGCCAATGGCAAGTACTTGTCCTAACGGGGCAACAATATGCCGCTGTATTATTTTTTTTTTCTTACTGCGCATGCGTTTGTAGAATTTTGTGGGATATTTAGGCGTGAAAAAACTGATCACTTATCATTGATTAATCTCGACATTTTTTTCTCTTTGTTCTTTCTGATGCGAAACTATGTTTTTTTTTTTTTTCATTTTATTTGCCATTTTTATTATTATGGTTTTCCTAACTTAGGTATGTTGATCTTCTTTTTTATTTACCGTGTTTCTTTGTGTAAATATTCATTATTTTAATACAATACGCAGTGAAAAAAAATTCCGGGACGCCAAAACGGTAATTTATAGCCAAGCACAGAATGCCTGAATCCATCTTATGAAATTGTGGCAAACATTAATCAGCCCTTTTCTGCGCATGCGTTGTCGTACTGGCCATCTTATAACTGACAGTGTGTAAACCCACCCATCCAGCAGTAAAAAAGACATCGAAAAGGTAACAAATTGAAAACTCTTGAAATAGAAATTTGACCGAGAGCAGAAGAATTTTACCAGATAGTTTTATTGTTGAAAAATTTACAAATATATTTATTGCCTGTTGTATTTTGTTTATTTTGTGTCAAATGAGATTTCGCTTCTCAATTTTAATCGTTTTAATAGCCGCCTTTGGCGATTATCTGTTCATCCATCATATTGATAGTAATAATTTAGTCATGCCAACCAATATCATGAAATACATCTTAACACAACAACAGAAAGTAAAATTTTAACTCTTTGGATCTAGATGTATTAAAAACTGTTTCATTTTTTGCTTAACTTTTTTTATGCATGGTGGAATATATTTTAACCCATCTCGAAAGGATGAAGTTTCTCATAGTCATACAGGTTAATATAATAATTTAGTTTTTCCTTCAGCTGCCGATGCTGTACATCAACTGTAAATGTATAAATAAATGAAAAAGAAAAGTGGAAAAAGAAATCTACCAAAATGCATTAGTAAGTTGTGTACGACTGTGATCAGGGTTTGTGCATTGTGTGATTTATAACAAAAACTGTAACTCGAGTTCTAAAGGAGATGTTGCTATGATTCTTGAATATTCTGGGTGTTTCATTTTTGCGGCCAAAGACACCAAATTTGTTACCAAGACGCCAAATTGTTACCAGTGCTGCAGGTCATTGTCCTGCCATCCATTTAGTATCCTTTGGAACTATCCATAAAATTCTTTCTCTCCCCTTTTTTTAAATCAGGAAACTAAATGCATTGCGAAGCAATACAAATTCTTAACAATATTGTATAAAATTAATTTATTTAAACAAATTTCTAATCCATTTATTAAACTACTTAAAACTGAAATTCACAACTAAATCAGTCAGCAAGAATTAAACATAAATTAACGAAAAACAAATCTCATGAAAATTTTTTGAAGATAAAAATTCAAAGGCTCAACACATAAGTTAAAAGGAAGAATAAAAAAGGAAGAATTTTATTCAAATCAATTCAATGAAAAACTAATTTATTTGTTCATAAATATACTAAAGTCATGGTGATAAATATTGATAGATCCACCCATCTTCACCAGTATGGACTAATTTTTCATCAGGAATTTCGTCAGCAAAGGGACGTCTAAATTTTATGCGTTCGTTAAGTCTGTCTTGGTGGCCACAAAAAAACTCATAGCTGTCAGGTTTAACCACATATCCACCCCTGGAAGAAATAAATTGAAAAATAAAATGAATCAAACATTATTATTAAACCATCACTTGTACAAAATCCAGCGGGAATGGTCTCCTCCAAAATTTCTCGTTATACCCTCTAATAACTCATATATCTCTTCCAAAGCATAAAACTGAGAACTTTTGGTAACATTGTAAATGCCAAAAGTGCACAGAATTTTATTTTTCACATTCTTGTATATGTAGTATAGAGAAAGTATAGTAATCGTCAAAAAATTCGAAATCGTAATTTTGACGAATCTCGAAGTTTTCGAACTTCTTGAGTTGGTAGAACATGTTTTTAGAAAATGCCCGTCTGTCTGTCTGTGACGAAGGTAACTCAAAAACGTTTTGAGTTTGGCTGTTGAAATTTAGTATACGGTCTTTACACTAAATTTCCAGATTTCTATTAAAGTTTGAGTAAAATATGTTCTGTCCTGTAATAACTGTCCTGCTTTTTTTACTGTTTGTCAGCAGTTCAAAAATAAGTTAACACTATAATTACAAAACGAAGAGAGTCATATAGATAAAATTTACACAGATTAAGCATCTATAGTCTATACTGTGTAAAAAAAAAAAAAAGAAGGACAGTCGTTTTCTGTAATTTTTTTTTATATTTTTATCTTGGTTAACAGATTCTTATGAATAGATTGTTTTATTTAACAATGCTTTCTTTATTTTTATGTAAAAATGTAATAGCTACCAATAATTATAATTAGAAAGACGAGAAAATATAATTTACAGTGTGTAAAAAATGTAGAAGGACACTCTCTACATTTTTTATTTGGTGGAATGTGCAAGAGTAGAAGAGTAAGTATTATACTTTTTTGAAATTGGAAAACTCATTTTGTTAAAAATTTCACTGATGCTTTAATTTCAGAAAGCCTAGAAGTGCACCCTTAAATGATTTTCAAAAGGGTCAAATTGTTGCATATAAAAATGAAGGCAAAGGCATTAGAGAGATCGCTCGTATACTGCATGTCAGCTCCAATACAGTTTCTAACTTAATTAAAAATCCAAACAGAAATGGAATAAGAAAGAAGAGTAGTAGGCCTAATAAGTTAACGCCTCGTGATGAAAGAAAACTTGCTTATGAGCTTAAAAAAGAGAAGTGGAAGTGTTGTAAAAGCTCGAAATCAAGCAGGACTTATCAATGTGCCCAAGCAAACAGTATACAACTACATCCAAAGATCCAAAAAGTTCGCTTCCAAAAAACGAAAGCCTCATCCAAAGTGGAAACAAACACATATTAATAATCGTTTGTAGGGATTGCAATACCGGACCAAAATTTCAATACCGGTATTCGGTATTTTTTAAATCTTAATACCGGGATACCGGTTTTAATACCAGTATTAGAAATTTTAGAAAAAGAAAGAAAACACAGGTGTTTCTTTGTTTTATTTGACAGTTTTATTAGATTTATTTTTATTATCACAAAAAATAATTTCTAACCTATAAATTATAACAGTATATAAAGAATCAGAAAAAAGTACCAATTTGCACTAATCCAACTTTTTTCATAATTGTTGCTCCATCAGTCGTTATGGATACAATATTTTCTTTCAGGGATAATCCATGTTTCGCTGATTTAGATTTGCCATTAATTAAGCCATTCATCAGCTAATTAATTTCGCCCGTTAGGAAGACATAAAAACAAAAACGTATACTATTTTGCTATGTTCGCGATACCTGAACATATAATGGAGACAATTTTAAAAATTTCTAGTAAATACCGAAAAACCGGTATTTAAACTTGTGAATACCGGTATTACAAAATTGTACAAATGGCTCAAAATACCGGTATTCGGTATCCCGGTATACCGGTATTGCAATCTTTAATCGTTTGTCTTGGGCTAAGGAGCACATATCATGGACAACAAAATGGACTTCTATGATATTTTCAGATGAAAAAAAAATTTAGATGGTCCAGACGATTACCAATACCACTGGCATTTTCTGGAGAATGCAGAACAATATTATTCAACAAGACAAATGGGAGGAGGAAGTTTGATGGTGTGGTTAGCAGCTGGTTATGGAGAAAGAACAAGTTTGGTCTTTCTCAATGGTAGGCAAAAGCAAACAGACTACATTAATGTTCTGAATTCTGAGCTTCTTCCTTGTGGCTCCGAATTAGGATGTTTAGAACAGTGGATGTTTCAACAAGATGGAACCTCAATTCACACCATCACTGGCGGTAAAAATTGGTTTGCTGCAAATAATGTGCAGGTTTAACCATGGTCAGCTAAAAGCTCCAATCTGAATCTAGTAGAAAATATCTGGGTAATGCTTGTTCGTCAAGTATACGCTGGTGGGAAGCAGTTTGAATCGTTCTCTGAGTTTCGAGTGACATTAAATACCTCATGGGATAATTTTTGTCAAACCGAAATCCAGTCTTTGTGTGATTCTCTTTCAAACAGAATATTTGATGTCATAAAAGCTGATGGAAAGAGTATTCCTTCCTAAATTCGCTTATATTTTGTTCTTTTATAACTGTCCTTCTACTTTTTTTACACGGTTCAAATGAAAGAATCCATTTTTATTGTCATTTATATTTCATTTTTGAATATCAGGGTAATGATGCTCATATTTTTTCGGTCATTGATCTAAAAAATAGTTCTTATAAAAATAATTGCAGTACAAAAAATCCTTATTTTTTTCAAAATCTAGTGTCCCTCCACATTTTTTACACATTTTAGACACCTATCAAATTATGAACCAAATCCAACAAGGAATTGACCGTCTGTCGGTCTGCACTTTCAGAAAAATGCAAGCAGGATAATTCAAAAACAGAATATATATAAAATTTGGAAATATCTGGCAAATATAAACATATCAAATTTGGTATGTAATTTTGCAACTACAAGTGCAGTTTTCTGTCAAATTTTTGTTTCAATCGGTTGAGAAAAACATATCTAAAGCACAAATTCAATTCTTGTTGTTGTTGTTTATAATGGCCTTTGCCATGGACAAGCTCGCTGACGAAGTCAGCGATTTTAAGCTAAGGGAGCGTCTCTTGTTTTAGTAGCACCAACTAGGGCCAAGAGTACGTCTTAGCTACTCACTCATCACATTCTTTTTCACAACCCCTTTTTACAGGGGAGCACATTCACACACCTCACAGACAGAACAGATGAAGAACAACCATGCCCGAACCGGGACTCGAACCCAGGACGCCCAGATCACGGGGAAAACGAGCTACCCCTATGCCAGAACGCCGGCATTTGATTCTTGGATACTATTAACGAATGCCATTAATTAATCGCCAAATAACTTGCCAAGGAAGTCACGATAAATTCAGTTAAAATGCTAAATTCACGCCAAAGGTAAATATATCGTACGCCAATGCCATCCAAGGCGTTCTCTGGCAAGACAAATTTATTAGTAGCATGTGAGAAAGCTTTGGGTAGACCACTCAAGCTAGATAACATAAGAATTGTATGCTTCGGTATGTAATAAAGAAATCCAGTGCTTGTGTATTAACTACATGCCATTGGCGAACAATAGTAACGAAATAGTATCTATCTATCCCCTTTTTCCTTTAATCTCCTTAAATTTTTTTAGCTGTCGTGTTCACTTGTACTTGGCTAGATATTCCTCGATTGGAATTTGTTCAAAATTTGACAGAAGACTGCAAAATTGGTGTTTTTTTTTTTTTTTTTTTTTTTTTTTTTGTGAGTTTTTTGTTTAAAATTGGTGAGTTTTTCTGTTACCTTTTGAACTAATACCAAATCAAGTTATAAATACAAACACTAATCGAAATAAAAACACTATAGTTAACAAAAGGATATTGTTGCTAATCATATGTTCAATAATTGATTTTAAAAGCAATACAAATACATACATTACCATTTTGTAAAACTGAGTTACTAAATTTTCTTAAATTAAATAATGAAATATAAATTAGCCTTACCAGTGATCAGGTTTAGGAATAACAGCGTGTTCATCTAAATATTCTTGCCTTAGATCATCTTTTTTCTTTACTAAATCCTTGGGAAAATTAAGTTTGATATAGTCAGGAAACATAATGTTTACTTATAAAGAACAAAAATATTTTTAAAAAATCTTATTATAAAAGGACACACACACACACACACACACACACACACACACACACACACACACACACACACACACACACACACACACACACACACACACACACACACACGAAGGAGGGTGGGGATTATAGATTGAACATATTAAAGTCACATGATATAATTTACCAAAAAAAATGTGGATAGTTTGAAAATACTTGGAATCTACCATATATTACGATAATAGAGATTCTGGAAAAGATTTACACTGAAAGCTTTGTAGACAATCTTTAACGAAAGATTGATTATGATAATAGCGATTCTGGTGAAGAGTAGCACTGAAAGCTTTGTAGATAATCTTTAATGAAGGATTGATTATGATAATAGAGATTATGGTAAAGAGTTACACTGAAAGCTTTGTAGACAATCTTTAATGAAGAGTTGATTATGATAATAGAGATTTTGGTGAAGAATTACACTGAAAACTTTGTAGACAATCTTTCACCAAGGATTGAATTGCCCTTGACCTATTAAGGCTTTGAAGATAAAGTAAAGGACTGACTATCTTTGTGGTAACAGGAGCGATAAATCGAAGAACTGAAACACCGGCTCTATTAATAGGCCGCAGACCCGTCCCGCTCGTCGAAAGTAAGTTCCATAAATAGAAGAATTCCAAACGTCTTCTCGAAAGTCACAATCTAATTCGACCCCTCACCGTTGTTTATTCAGTAAGAAGAAATCCTGAAAAACCTGTAGGCTGCAACTTTTGAAACTACGGCAATTTCTCAACGACTTGTACTACTCCACCCGTAAAATGTAAATTAAAACACAATTGGAAAAAAAAAAATTAAAAGATCATGATCATGTGATGATTGGGGTTTGACGGTTTTTTAAAGTAAATTTGTCACATTTGAAAACTGGTTTTCCAATACGCCTAAATATTCCTCTTCAAAAAAAAAAAAAAAAAAAAAAAATCTGTTGGGACTGATTTGTCTAGCAGCTGAAGGTTTAGGGCGACGAGATGCCAATTTATTAACAAGTGAAGGTATATTTAAATTTCTCTTAAATGAACTAAAAGATTTAAACATTGAATTAAGTTTGAAATTATTATATGCTTTAGAAGAACGAATTCAAGAAAGAAGACAAGTAGAATTTTGCTGTATTTGCGAAATCTACGAAACAGTTTTAATTGAGCGAAGAAATCTAGTGTATTTTCTTTAGCTTCAAAAACAAAAATTATTAAGTTTTCTGGAAAGATATTATCTAGAATATTTCCAAATTCTTATGTGGAAACCGATTCTAATGAACAGCAAATCGGAAAAACTACTCATCAGAGTAATGATTTTTTAAAGGAAGCCATGGAAAAATCAATTCATAAGTTTCTTGAAGACCCTGAAGAAAACTTACAAATCCAAAGACACTGAAAGCTGAATTTTCATTATTTGAGGCAACGAATAAAAGAACAAAGAACCTAGATTTGTTATTTGATTGCCATGAAAACTATTAAACTAAGCTCAGTAGCTAGTGAACGAGTATTTTCAATTTCAGTCAATATTTTGACCAAAATAAGAACAAGATTTAGCCACCGTTCAGTGGATATTTTACGTTTTTTTTAAAATCCTTTTTTCTTTGGAGAAATTAAAATTTGTGAAAATAACATAAATATTATTTGAAATTGTTGTTTGAGTTTTCGTTATTTTGTGTAAGCAATATGTATATGTAATCCCTAATTTTTTAAAAATATTTTGACTTTGATATTGATTTGTTTTTTGTTATTTTTTATAAATGAAATAAACTATTTTTCCCTATTCTATTTTTTTTGGACAAAAATTCGAAAACCGGCTAAAAACGTTTTTTTTTGTGTGGAAATATTGAATTCGAAAACCGGTTTTTCAAAAAGTCGGTTTTTGTATAAACCCTAGTGATGATCCGGGGATGACTTACCGTCTCCAATCCATCCATGAAGATAGACAACGTTTCAATAATTACTAATTTCACCAGTAAAAAGAGATTGTATTTCACTATGTATACGAAACATTTCAAATATTGAATGGATTATCATTTAGAGCAAAAGTAAAACCACAAACAGCTAAGCTTGATATTTATTACTTATGAGATAGACCGAGTACAGAATACAAAGGATCATTTGATAATTCTATCATACAAAATTGCTTTTACAAGTGGCCTATACATCCTATGATAAAAGTATTTGACGCATTCTTTAATTAATGTGGCGCGTTTTTCATTTGACGTGTTCTGATCTCTTCTGAAACTCTATGTTCACGCGAATGTCGCTTAACGCCACACTTGGCAAACTTAAAATTACGGCAACCTTGTTACCCGCTCTTCCGGTCGAGTCTTTCAGGGGTTCGCTAGAACGTTGACCCGCATCGGCTCCCCAGCCCCCGCAGAAGCTGTAAACAACTTCAGTTTGTAAGGCTTAACAAAGCCAACCGCAATGCAATACCGCAATCAGCCATGTATTATATGAACTACTCACCGCAAAAGGTGTGTATATAGTTGTAAATAAAGAAGTTTAAGCAAAAGTACAGTCCACTGCTCACTTCGAATCACCACTCTAGTGGCCTATAGATCCTATGATAAAAGTATTTGACGCTTTCTTTAATTAATGTGGCGCGTTTTTCATTTGACGTGTTCTGATCTCTTCTGAAACTCTATGTTCACGCGAATGTCGCTTAACGCCAAATTTGGCAATCTTAAAATTACAGCAACCTTGCTACCCACCCTTCCGGTTGAGTCTTTCAGGGGTTCATTAGAACTTTGACCCGCATCGGCTCCCCAACCTCTTCAGAAGCTGTAAACAACTTCAGTTTGTAAGGCTTAACAAAGCCAATCTCAACCAGCCATTATTATATGAACTACTCACCGCAAAAGGAGTGTAAATAATGTAAATAAAGAAGTTTAAGCAAAAGTACAGTCCACTGCTCACTTCGAATCACCACTCTATGTGTATGTGGTTATACATATCGATCTAGTTAATTCATGTTCATATAATATCCGGCAGTTGCTAGAGTTTGGATCTCCAAAAGAAGATCCTATACAATACTGTCCTATACTGTCTTTTCATTAAAAACTAGCATGGTTAGTTGCTATTGAAGAGGTAGGGACGCGTTAGGATAGAACCTGGGACCTTTTGGTTAGCAGTCCAGTAACGATCCGATTATGCCAAAACATCTGTTCGGGTAGAAGCGCTGTTACTGGCTTATATGCAATTCACCACACAATATATAGCGTAAATGTAGGGTCTGTACTTTCTGCAAATAGGCTCTGTGTGTGATGCTCTATTTAGCAAATCCACCAGATTCGTTATTAAAAATCACTTTTAATATCCCATTCCAGAGGTGATCTAGAGTAATTTACACAGAAGATGGATATCAAAACTTAACAATTTACCTCAATATCTTCAATAACTTCACCCTGGTTGCTAATTAAAGCAGTCAACTGATTAGATTTTGGTCTTGAATGGAAATAATCTTCAGATACCTTTGCATCGTTTTTGACAATCTGTCCTTCTATTACAATCTGTGTAACATACACATAGATCATAAGTTATTCTCGTTGTTGCAAATAATTTATATATAATTATACGTTAAATAAATTAATGCCGATTAGAAACCACATTGAAAATTTATATTTCCATTATATAAATAGAAGAATAAATAATAATAAAAAAATAATGAAATTAAACTGCTGACCTGACGAAACAAAGGTTCCCAGTAAAATGCCATTGCCACATGAGGATTTTCAGCCTGAAAAATGAGTATTCAGCAGGTAACAATAAGAAAATAACAAATAATAACGAGTAAAACATTCATTTTCGGTAAGTAAAAATAATTGGCGATTCAACAAAATAACAAATATTTATAATTTTGTGATAAAAAAAAAAAAAAAAGAAATGGACCCACCAGCCAAACAGGATATTTAATTGATAATTGAATTTTCATCTTTCGGTGCGTTACTTTCTTCAGTCTTGCAATGTAGAAAACTGATTTAAATTGTTTCATACAATTTCGATTATAATGTGATTATATTTGAAGAGTTTAAATGAATTATATTATGCAATTTAAATGATATTGAATTAAATTATAGCGTTAAATTATAATATAAAAATCATATGATAGCATGGATAGAAATAGAAATATAGAAAGCTTTGGTAGTGTGGAATGTTTTAGTGGAGAAGGTTGCAAATTGGGATAGTTAAGTTACATCCACACATAAAGAATGAGCGACGACTTTTTTTATATAAAAATAAACATCTTTTAATTTTTAACGCTAACACATCGACAGACAACAGATTTTTTTGAAAAGACCGGAAATTTATCTTTTTAATTCGCACAGCTTGCGCGCTTGATCGTAGATAACTGCTTCGTACTTCCGGTGCGCAGTTAGGAAAATAGTTTTTCGAATACAGTCATTTTGATGGAAGCAGGATCGCCACAGTACTCCCCCCTCTAGTAGTGCAGCAGGCACTGAAGTTAGAGGTAACGAGTGTTGAAGCGAACTCGTCGGCCAGATCTGGTCACATAAGGTACTGGAGTAGAATTTGTAGGTGACACAGGACTCGATGGAGACAGTTCAGGTACTGGTTTTGGTGAAGTCGGAACTGCAACTGGTGGTGATATTGCTGGTGCAGAGGACTGGTGAGAGTTCTCGAAGAACACAGGCTTTAAGCGATCAATGTTGATCGTGGACTGTTTGCCGTTCTTTTCAATTGTGAACATTTTATCAGTTCGTTTGAGTACGAGGTATGGTCCATCGTATGGCGCTTGTAAAGGTTTTTTAACAGCATCGTGGCGCACGAACACATGTGAGCAAGTGTCCAGAGCTGGATGAACGAATACTTTCTTGGTGTCATGAGGTGCAGTAGCAACAGGTTTAAGTTGATCCATCAAGGTCCGTAAATTTATTAGGAACTCATGAGGCTCGACGTTAATTGAAGGGGATTCAAAAAATTCTGATGGTAGTTTAAGGGTTGAGCCATAAACTAGTTCGGCCGATGTGCACTGTAGATCTTCTTTTAATGCGGTTCGGAGTCCGAGCAAAACCAAAGGAATTGATTCGGTCCATTTCGTAGATGCATGACATCGGAGGCTTTGTTTAAGAGATCGATGGAATCGCTCGACTATTCCATTGCTTTTTGGGTGGTATGGGGTCGTTCGGATCTTTTGGACACCCAAGAGTTTGCTGAGCAAAGAAAACAAGTTGCTTTGGAATTGTCGTCCTTGATCTGTCGTGATTATTGAAGGCAAACCGAAGCGTGAGATCCAATGAGTTATGAATGCACGCGCAACAGTTTCAGCAGAAATATCAGGAATGGGAATTGAATTTAAACGACGGTAGTCGCCACACGGTCTCCATTCTCCATTAGACTTTTTCACCATGTGTAGAGGACTTGCCCATGGGCTACTAGAAGGACGGATAATACCTTGAGACATTAAAAATTCAAATTCCTGACGTGCAATTTTTAGCAACTCGGGAGATAAGCGACGAGGTCTCGAAAATACTGGTTGACCAGTTGTTTCAATAAAGTGATGTATTTTAGTTGATACTTTGCTTTTTGTTGGTTGAGATGGATTAGTGAGGTCTTGGAATTGCGATAAAATGTCATAGAATTCTGAATCACCAAGCAAAATGGATATACCAGAAGTTAATGAATCTGTGTTTGTATATTTGCCTTGAGTGGTTAATTTAGTTATGCCATCAATCAAACAACCACTTTTAACATCAACCAAAAGATTATAGTGTTTTAAAAAATCAACACCTATAATTGGTTGGTTCACATTTGCAATTATGAAAGACCAAGTAAAATTTCGCCGTAAATTTAAGTCTAGCGTAAGGCGTTTTTTACCAAAAGTAGCTATTTTTGTGCCATTAGCAGCTAAGAGGAGTAATTCATTAGAGGAATCAGCTTTAGGAGCATAATTGTGTGGTAAAACAGATACGTCTGCGCCTGTATCCACTAAAAATTTCCATTTACTAACTTTATCGGCCAGCATAATTCTATTAATTTTGCGATCGTGGCCAAGGCCAGTGGACGACCGCCGATTTAGTTTCCCGAATTCTTGAAAGAGCAAGGCAAACTACATTTTTTTGCTTTTGTGCCAAAATTTGTATGATAAAAGCAAATGTCATCAGCAGGTTCTTTATATTTTTTTAAGTGATCACGAGAGCAACTACGACTGTTTTTAAAAGGTCGATTTCTATTTCTGCTTTGAGAGCGTGATTGGCGCATTGTTGTAGTAAGCTCGCCAACTAAAGTCGTCAAATGGGCGACTTGTTTTTCAAGCTGGGCTATTTGATTATTCGAAGATTGAGGAGTAACGGAATTAATGTTTGAATGGCCAGCCAAATCATTTATTTTATCTGCAACTGATGCTAAACCAGCTAAATCTTCATTCAAAGCAGTTAAAATAGTTTGTGTGCTGTTTGGCAGTCTTCCGAGCCAAAGAGATTTTAAGAGTGGCTCGCCAACAGTATCGCCCGCCAATGTTTTCATACGAGCTAATAACTGAGATGGTCGTTGGTCGCCAAGTTCTAGGCCTTGTAGCAGCGTACGTATTTTCGAAGCTTCACTTTCAGAATGCAACTCAATTAAACGTTTTTTTAATGTTGGATATTTATCAGTATCAGGAGGTTTCAATATTATATCGCTTACACAATTCAAAATATCAGAATCAACTGCAGAAACAACATGATTAAATTTTGTATCGTCAGCAGTAATTCCCGCCAAGCCGAATTGCGCCTCAAGTTGAACAAACCATAATGCAGGGTTAGCTTTCCAGAAAGGCGGAAGTTTGACGCCAACACGAGAAACTGTTGCGTCGTTGTTGGCGGAATTTGGAGTATCTCCTGGCATGTTTTATTCAAGAAATCAAAGGCACGTTATAAATATAATTTCACAAAACTGCTTTGAAATACGAAAATACAAATAATATACTGATAATCAGAGTAAATAATATGAAAATGCTAATCCAAATTATATAACAGAAGTTCCGATGGAAATTATTTAGGCTGTGAAAATAGAAACAATATTCAACGATACGCTTACCGCCATTAGGAAGAAATGCGCTATGGCGCCATTTAATGCATAAAGAAAACTGGGAAAGTTATCCTTTCACTTTTCGAGTCACCAAATGTGGAATGTTTTAGTGGAGAAGGTTGCAAATTGGGATAGTTAAGTTACATCCACACATAAAGAATGAGCGACGACTTTTTTTATATAAAAATAAACATCTTTTAATTTTTAACGCTAACACATCGACAGACAACAGATTTTTTTGAAAAGACCGGAAATTTATCTTTTTAATTCGCACAGCTTGCGCGCTTGATCGTAGATAACTGCTTCGTACTTCCGGTGCGCAGTTAGGAAAATAGTTTTTCGAATACAGTCATTTTGATGGAAGCAGGATCGCCACAGTAGAAATAGATAGAAAGCTTTGGATAGAAATAACAATTTGCAAATCTGTACATACATAGATCCATATGTACACACACCCATACATTTAATCTACTCTGCACCTCTTTGCCCTAAATATCCACTTTCTTTCAACTATATTTTTATACCCCATTTTACTCTGAAATATACACAACTAAACCGACTGGGTTAATCTGGGTATCACCTCTGACTTGATCCGAAGATGAGAAGAGAAAAAATCCCACACTTCTTTATGGGACAGGGTTAGGATTGAGTTTTGTATTGATCGTACTTTTATCAGACCAACGTACCAACACCAGGCCACGTGCACCAAGTTTCGTTAAAATTGCTCCCCCCCCCATGTTGAGTGAGAATTTCTTCCTACTATATTTTTACTCTCCAGTGAACATATCGGACATAGAAACAGTATATGTCTCTTTTTTTTTCTACACTTATGAACTTGGGTGACAGATAAAATTTAGTATGTCTGGGAGTATGTGAGCGCGAAACACTGAGGAAAAATATTCCCTTTTCTTTATGCAAATTATTAATTATAATTTGTGTGAACTGAAGCACATACATATTGTTACAAAAATTTTTCTACAACAAAATACCGTCGATCAATCATAATAACTCAGCGCATTTAATTGCTATAGTTCAGCAGCTTGCTTGCTTGCTGTCTAATCCTTTCCAATTTCTTATTTTGTCGGCAACTCCGACTGCTCTCACTCACGACTTTTGACGATACATACGACTTCTTATACACGACTTCTTTCGCAGCTTCAGATTGCCCATCTTTTATAGTTCCGAGAGGCGGGGCTAGAACCTTCAGACCAATCAGGACGTATCTGAGTGTATCTTGGTTCCTACTGGATGGATCTTGAAACTTCTCGAACTTTCTAGCATGATCCATTTAGTCGCCAAACTCACCAAATTCGTCGCCAAGTCGCCAAATTCGTCGCCAAGTTGCCAAATGGTCACCAAGCTCAGCACGCACAGGACAGATCTTACAAAGGTTTTAACGGTTTTTCCAGGATGACACTATTTGTGCCGGGTAGCAAAATTACAGATTTGTAACAATATGCTGTTATCTACAGCGGCAATTTCCGACTAGGAAAATCAGGTCGCTACCAATGGCCGCTGTGCTAAGAAAGCGCTGCAGGCAGCATGGGGAAAAGAAAAGAACTCTTTATTTTTCTAATTTTCAGATGAATAAAATTTGTAAGAAACACATTCTATGAATTATAAAATATTCGAATAATATTAGCATCTTAACTATCAAGTAAAACTAGTAAAATTTCTTACATGTCTATTACGTTTATTTAGTTATTATAGTATTTATATATATTGAATGTCTACTTAACCAATATCTATATATTTAAAATAAAAAGTAAAACCAATGAACAAGTCACTAAATTTCAACCACTGATCCAAATCCTTTCGCCAATTTTCGATTCATATGCGAATTCATGATCTCTATATATGCCAACAAGAATAAACTGCTTTCTACTACCCTTCATTATCGGCAAAAATCGAAAAAACAATTCATTGTGCATTTCCTATGGAGAAATCCTGCCACAGAATTATCCAGTCTCAATCATTTGACCGATTTCAAAAAGCTCCATGTCATATGAAGAATCGTAATTCTTAGATCTGTTGATGGCTTCCCAACATTCTCCATTTTCCTGGGAAATCGGAAACATAAAAACCCACGACACTTCTTTAAGGGGAAAACCCGCGATAAAGTTAACCAGCTCCGACCATTGAACTGATTTAGAAGGGTTTTTTTTCTTTCATATAAATGCTTTTGACCCTTTTATACCTTATGAATGTCATTTCATTTGTCACCATTTCTAGAAATATTGAAAAATAGAATTCTGGTTCAATGCTCAATCTCAACAACGAGAAAGATTTCGATTATTTTCGTCGCCAACTTGAAAATTTCGCCAATTTGAAGTATAGCAAAGTAATCAGAATATTCCATCCACAATGTGCAACTTCCACTTATATTATTGCAATTATAATTTTATTATACTTTAGATAGATATAATTCATCACATTTGACAGACACGACTAAGTTATCATTAATAATATTAGTCAACTTCAACAACTACATTAAGAACATTAATATTGTCATATCGATGAATTTCGATGAAATACATCTAATAAAAACCAAAGAAAATACTACTTAAGATTATGACTGCATACTGAAGATAGGAAGCTCTAATTGTTTATCTATGATTGTTTTCCAAACAGTTTCATATAAAAACACTGTATTAAAATTAAAAAAAAAAACATCCATAAAAAGTGAACTTACGATTTCCTGCCCTTTTCGACTGTTATAGTTAGTGTAAAAAGTGAAGCCTTCTTTATTGTATGATTTCATCAGCATATATCGAACAGAGGGTTTCCCATCTCTAAATAAAAAAATAAGGAATAAAAGCACCATACAAAGTTAGTAACTAAATCTGAATGAAAAGTAAATCAAGTGCATTCAATAAGCGAATAAAATTAATTTATGTAGATATCTTTAACGCAGACTTTTTTATGAATTCTATCTCTACCATTAATAAAGTGAATGCGTGTGTGTTTGTGTTGGTGCTGTACAAGTTAGAATAAAAAACAAGAGACGCTCCCCCAACGGCTTAATAACGCTGTCTTCGTAACAGCGGGCTTGTCCATGGCAAGTGCCATAAGAAACAACAACAGCAGGTGCAGTCTCTCACAAGCTGTAGGGCCCTTACTATTCTAATGTCCTATATATTTGGCCTCGTGTAAAGAGAAAAGATGAAAGGAAAACAAAAGAGCTGTGAACAATAATAATGATTCAAAGTACTGATAATCTTCATGCAGGTTACAAACTAAATAATAAGAAAAGAAGAATATGAGAAGATAACGATTCTATCTTTGTTGTGGTTGCTAATCTAATGGGTTACATATAAACATCAAAGACGAATAACATGTATACACATCTTACTTAGTCGCAGTTGCAAGAACCATAGTTTCCGCATTAAGTATCACTTCCGTCTTTTCAGCCTCGTTATACCATTTAGTGAACAGTTCAAAAGGGTCTTTAGGAGAAAAGTAGTGTCTAATTTCATGTACAGGCTTTGTTTTAGCTGAAAAAATACAAATATTACTATAATATTCAGTAAATTATGTCCAATTCACGATAAAATTTAAAATAAACTTCTTTTTCAAACTAGTAACAGTGTAAACAATATTTTCACTTATTAAAAATAATTAGAAAAACCAAAGAACCATTTTCCAGCTCCAATCATCGTTGGATAAAGTTGAATTTTATTTTAATATGAAAGCTTATGAAGTCGATACACCATCGACTGCCCTCCACCTTCCCGTTTTCGAGAAAAATTTCAAAAATACTACTTCTTCGCTCATTTGCCATGGGGATAAGGCACGACAGAGATCTTCAACCCTCAACCACTAAAGCCCCGTTCCTATGGCCCGTGCGAGTCTTGAGTTCAACGCATTTTGCCCTCTTTCCCCTCACTTGAGTTTCCTTGGGATTCTTTGATGTCTGTTTATTTTATCGACAATTTATGGGATGCTCCCAGTCGACGTTCACAGGCGAGAGTGGTCCTACAATCGATCAGATTTACAACCATATCCATAAAAATAAAGAATCATGGGAACGAGACTTAAGAGGTGGTGAAAAAAATTGTTCGGGGGGGGGGGGAGAAGAGGGGAGAAGACATCACCGACGGAGGGGGAGAAATTTCTTTAATTTTGTTTCTAAATAATACACAGTGATTAATTTCATATTTATTTCAAGGCAATTGAATATTTAATATTTAATTTGATTATAATAAATAATTATTTCCAATAAATAACAATTTGTATGGTCTTAGGGAATAAGAATTGTATGAATAAACGATGAAAAATAACAGAAAAGGAAGAATCAGGAAAAATATCTCAAATTTAATGTAGCGAACAAATAAGGAAAACAAATTTTTTCATTTTTAAAAAAAATTATAGTAAAATAAGAAAATTGTTAAACTTGACTATTGAACGATACATATTACGATATATGATATATGTTAATTAAATTGATAATATTAAATATAAAAGGAAATTAATCAGAACAAATAAAAAATAACTTCTCAAAATCAAATTTGGATTTTTCTTAAAGTATCAATTATAGGCTATGACTATTAATTTTTGGCAAAATAAATAAATACCTATTTAAAGTAAAATAATCTGTTTTTTTACTGAATAAAAGTTAAAGTACTTATTCTAAATTTTTTAATTATAGTATTTTTAGGATAATATTTTTTAATCGGAAATTTGTGTTTTTTTGACTCCTCAAACTAAATTATATATAAATTCTTTTAAAAAATAAGGTTTAAACAATTTGGAATAATATTTATTTGATGCGAATTTTTTAAACATACCAATTATTAAAAAAAATCCCATAATATTGACGTGCGATAAAAAGTAGCAGCAGAAAATATCTGGGGGCATGGCAGTGCCCCCGCCAATTCGAGCAAAAACAAACGGCACGGCCGTACCATCCTTTTCTCGAAGCAGTTCAGCCCATTTTCGAACCCCTATAACTTCGTTGTGGATAAAACTAGAAGCCTGAATTTAAGTAACAAAGCAGGCATTATATAAACACGGTATATTTCAAATTTCATTAAATTTGAACCAGTAGTTTAAGAATTATAACTAGTCAAAGTTTGTGAATTTTGTCACTGACTGACTGATTCACTGACTGATTGACTGACTGACCGATCATCAAAACTCTAAGGCACTTCTAGCAGACATAGAAGCTTCAAATTTAGAATACAATTAGTGTTTAGTGTACAAATCAAGGAAAAACTAAAATATGCGTGAAATAATGGACGGATCGATAAATTTCTCGAAGTTTCGAGCATTATCCATTTTGTCGGCAAATTCGCCGCCAAATCGCCAAATGGTCGCCAATTTTGTCACCAAGCTCTGGGATTACTGGCTCGGCATCTGACAGCATCCAATACAGATTACTGTAAAATGGTCTTTCTTATGATGACACTATTTGTTCTGGGAAGCAAAATTACAGGTTTGTAACAATATCAAATTTGAAATAATTTAATTTGAAGCTGTGGAAGCTGCAAACGCAATGGGTGACTTTCAGAGAATCAATCTGGTAGAAGAAGAGCAAATTGATCTTCAAAGTATGATCGCAAAACTTAATGTCAATTAAAAAAGAGTCTTCGATATGATCACAAATAAAATGGACACAACTGATAATAACGCTGACGTTTTACGCTGTCTTGTGAGTGGAACTGGAAAAGGCTTTTTAATAAAAACTATGAAAGTTTGGGTAAGACGTATTTAAACAAAAAAGTGGCAGTTAGTGCTCCAACAGGAATAGCTGCATTCAATGTGAATGGATTGACTATACATAGACTGTTGCAGCTGCCTGTAGAACACAAGCAAACACCGAAGTACAAGTCACTTTCTGATGAAGTGCTCCAAGTTCTGAGATCAGATTTGAAAGAAGTAGTGTTGTTTATCATAGACGAAGTGTCGATGATATCCAATGATACTTTAACATATATTCATTTACGCTTATCTGAAATATTCGACACAAGCGACGATCAGAATGGGTGGTTTGGAAAAAAAACTTCTTGTAGTTTTCGGAGTTCACTTACAGCTTCCGACGGTAAGAGGAAAGTCATCTTTTGAAAAACTATCAACTGCTGAAACTAACAAATTGTTAGGTTCCCTCAGTATACCGAATCTGTGGATTGAACTGTTCATATACGATGAACTGACAATTAACGTGCGACAGCTCAATGATTCTTACTTTGTTCAAATGCTGAATAGAATAAGATTAGGTGTGACTACACAAAAAGACCTCGACTTACTCTCGACTAGATTAATAACTCTCAAATCCAATTAAAATGAAAACAGATTAATTGAAATAATTGAACACCTATCGAAACTTCCTGATGATGCCGTTTGCTCATTACCTACAAAAAATCTGTGTCAACAATTAAATACTGCAATGCTTAAATCTCTTCCACATCCCGAAATAAAACTTACATAGATTGCACTAGATACCTAACAAAAAAAGCTCGTGAATGCATAAAAAAAATATGAAGACTATGCTTCTATGACTGCAGGCCTGGAAGAGAACATAATTATAAAAATAGGAGCAAAAGTCATGTTAAGGCGAAATATTGACGTGAGTCCTGGTTTAATTAATGGTTCTATCGGTATCATGCAAAGAGTAAAGGTTGATCCTGAAAATACAAAAATAATTAAGAAAATATACATTGCATTTAAAAAAGAACATGTTTACGAGCTTAGTCCGGTCAAAACTAAATTTGGAATTATTAATAGAGCTTATGTTCATCGCGAACAGTTTCCCATATGTATAGCCTATGCTGTAATAATGCACAAAAGTCAGGGCCTAAGTCTAAATAATGCACTGATGGATATCGGTTCTGCAGTATTCACATCCAGTCAACCTTACGTGGCACTTTCGAGAGTTACAAGTCTGGACCACTTACATCTAATAAATGTTGACTTTGGAAGTATTAAAGCGCAAGAATATTCAATTTGTGAATACAACAGACTAAGAAGCATTTACCGTCCAGACTTGTCAAAAATTGTAACATCAAAGCTTACGAGAAAAACCCATAGAGTCAGGGAGTGGGCTTTGAGAAAAACTGTAGCTGAAGCTCAAGAATTAGTACCGGAAAAGAAAAAGAGGAAGACTGCATACAAAAATAAGAAAAGGACTATCAACAAAAAGAAATGAGATGCCATCAAAAACATAACTTGTAAAAAAACCAAGTCTCGCAACTCAATTCTTCTATCGTAAAACGTTGTGAGATCCATGTAATACCAAGTCGGTCAATTTATTCAGTTCATACTTAAGGGTCCTTCTATCTTAAGTTATTACGTAATTAGCTAACCTAACAACATCTTATAGTGACCATATCAATATTAAAAATCTTTTATGGTTTAAATAAATAGATTGACTTGGCAATCGCACTAAACAATCTAATTTAATGTAATATGTTAATGTAATCTAATGTAAAGATGCATTGTGCTTTCATGCGATGGTCAAGTCAATCTATTTATTTAAACCATAAAAGATTTTTAATATTGATATGGTCACTATAAGATGTTGTTAGGTTAGCTAATTACGTAATAACTTAAGATAGAAGGACCCTTAAATATGAACTGAATAAATTGACCGACTTGGTATTACATGGATCTCACAACGTTTTACGATAGAAGAATTGAGTTGCGAGACTTGGTTTTTTTACAAGTTATGTTTTTGATGGCATTTATTTGAAACCATAAATTACAGTGCTAAAATTATGTTATAAAATGGAAAAATAATTTCAAAACTTTATATTTATTTGCTTTTTTTTTTTATTAAAACCATGTCTTTGTGATCACTATTACTGGATTTCCTTTAAATTCTGAAATAAAAGAATTCTGCAGAAAATGCGCTGTTCTGTGCCTTCTACTATAAAATCAGAGTATGCGATGCCTTTAGCATATGAACAAGGTATTGGGCAGACATTTTTGACTTAAAAATACATCCTACGACTGCTTTAGCAGCGGGAGCGGGAACCTAAATTTTTCGCCAGCATATTGAACTTAATAAATTCTGTTTTTTTAAATAATACAAAAGAAGTGGGATAAATTGCGTACGCGATGCCTTGATATTTGAAGAAGGGACCGGGCTGAAATTTATAATAATATATATATATATATATATATTCGCTTGAAATTGAGGATTCCGAGAATAAGAGAAATTACACATAAAAAAAGAAGCATTCTTTTCTAGTAATTCTGGCTATTAGAGACGGATGTTCTTAAGAAAAAATGTTAGGGAATAAATACACTTACTCAATTTAACTAATTCTTTATTAAGATAGGAAACAATTTAGAAATTTCTGTAAAAAAAAAAAAAATGGTGGAATTTTGCAATATATAGATGTTGATCTGTAGTTGAGATTTATATCTCGTTATGCAGGCGTCGTATTCTCCAATACAATATCCCTGATAGTATTTGTGATCATAATATTTTGATCATTAAATCAACAGATTTCAATTTTTCAACAATCACAGACGTATCGAATTAGCATGGGAAATCCACGAAAAAAAAATAAAGAATAATTACGTCAGAATAACAAGATAATATTAAAATGAAAAATTTGAATCAAAGCCAAACGATTTCAAAAAACACGAGCAGACGCTTTTAAATTTTTTGTATTAATTGTTTTGACAAATTTCTTGAATAGATTATTTTAATAAATTAATTCTTTAAGAATTAATAAAAGATAAATATTATCAAATATTAACTTGTAAATTTATTTAAAAACAACACTTATTAACAATAATAATGCATTCCACTATAATACGCAATTTAATTCAATTCTTTTTTGGATGTTTATCAATGGATTATTTGTGATTTTCATTTCTTACAAAATTATTGTAGTAAGCGGAAAAAATATTGAACAGATCAGTACTAAGGTTTCTAAGAGAATTAGCCCACTTGCAAGTTTGGGTTACCAAATTGGCGACAAACTCAGGGACACACTAAAATAGGATTCAACCCTAAAATATTGTTAATTTGTTACGAATAATATCCGGTCTCTTAATAATCATACCAAAATTTCGCCAAACAGCGAAAATGTCCATTTTCTTGGATTACAATGGACGGTTTAAGTTGCAATAAAAATTGTTTAATTACTATATTTGGCAAGAAATCTCTTCAAAATTCCATATTTTGGGAAAGCATATTAATCTTAAGTTGAGGTGATATTTAATTTCTTATTTTTTATTTTCTGGTAATAAATTGACATTAAAATATTATATATATTATATATAACTCTGTATTGATGGAAAAAATTACATCAAAGTTTTTCATATTTGAAAATGGCAGTATATTATTGAATAAATTATAAGGTATATTGCAGTCCAATACTTATAGCTCTTTCGGTTGTTGAACCCAGACATTTTTTGATTATTCAACTGAAATATACGAATAAAAAATTTTAAAATCGTTTTCAGTTTTGATTCTCCAATTTTCATGCATATGTTTTCAAATAGATTTAAAATCAGCTTACCTGCCATGATTTCAAAATAGTGTAAGCAGAAGTTAAGAAAAATGTAGTTAAAGTTACTTTGGTAGTAAAAATCACAGACTTGAGAAACTATATATTCATCTGATATTTTTACATCTCAGTACTATCAATTGTAAATTGTAATGACAACAAAGATTAAATAATTGAGATCATGCAGAAATTTAAACACATAATTTCTTTATATATGTTGCCATTTTTATGAAATTAAAAAAATAATTCACGAAATAATTTTGAGTACTTGTGGTGATCCTGTTTTCATGAAGATGACATCGCAGTTTAAGCTGCGTGCTTGTGCAAGTGGATTAATCATGCAATGCATGAGCCAACCGTATTTTTTTTATATCGCCAAAATTTCTCTATCATACGCATGTACGTTTTTTGAGACTTACATATGCGAGTTCGCAAATTGTACAGACTAAGTCTATGGCAAAGGATACCGACGTGCTCTGATTGGTTTAAGCCTTGGCATCTTTTTGGCAATGTTTTGCACTCATAATAGTCTAGTTTTCGCTTATTTGGCTCAAACCTTGTACCTTTCATTAGTTTTATGGAAGATATGAGTGAATATCAACACAATTTAATTTTTATTAATATAATTGTTTTCTCTAAATATTACTAGTAATACTGCCAATAGTAATTAATAATAATAATAATAATAAATATTACTCATAACACTAGTAATACAAGTAACTAATGTTGTTTATGTACAGAAGTATAAAAACTAAATGAAAGTAATGACTCAACATATAATGCAGCAAATAGATAATTCTTATTTTTCTATGATTTTCGTACCTTTATTCAATAATTTATGCAGTCATTGAAACTTGTTGCTGAACGTTTGTTACTTTCCCATCAACTACATATGGGAAGATGATTACTTAATGCCCAAAACATATAAATATGTAAGCTTTAACGGAATATGTGATTCCGTAGCTAATTTTTTAATTATATCAAAATAATATTAAGAAGAAACACACACAAAAATATTTTTAATAAATTACAATTTTTATATTTCCTGAATTTAGGTTTCACGATTTGATCTTTTCTGCTGTATGTGTGTTCCAGATTAATATTACAAGTAAGCCGTAAAAAATAGGGGGGGGATAAATTCACAAATTTTATTTATTTTTATAAAAATATATTTCGGTATGGCATCTTATACTTCTGTACATAAACAACATTAGTTACTTGTATTACTAGTGTTATGAGTAATATTTATTATTATTATTATTATTAATTACTATTGGCAGTATTACTAGTAATATTTAGAGAAAACAATTATATTAATAAAAATTAAATTGTGTTGATATTCACTCATATCTTCCATAAAACTAATGAAAGGTACAAGGTTTGAGCCAAATAAGCGAAAACTATACTATTATGAGTGCAAAACATTGTCAAAAAGATGCCAAGGCTTAAGCCAATCGGAGCACGTCGGTATCCTTTGCCATAGACTTAGCCTGTACAATTTGCGAATTCGCTTATTAACTAGCATAAGCATCTTCTTAATGGTTCCTTTAAATAAAATTTTTTTTTTAATACAGTTTGCTCGTGCATCGCATGATTAATCCTCTTGCATGAACACGTAGCTTAAATTACGATGTTATCTGGATGAAAGAAGGATCATAACACACTATGGTATAATTGTTTAATAGAAACGGTTCACATATTTAGTAATTTCTGATTGGCAATGTTTATAACACAATAAGCCAGCCATATGGGCAGCCAACTTGTTCAAAGGGAATATTAGTTGTGTTTTATAAAATTAATTCTTACACATTTATGTGGATTAATTTTTATTTTACAGACGAGTCTAAGCTGTTTCTGGGATATATAAAGTCCCGAGCTTAACTCCAAAAGGGAGACAGCTAAAGTCATTAAAATGGTGTCTAGTTAAGGTAAAGTGGCTATGCATCGCTCGACGAGACCGCTTATAGCGCCATCTATCTGCAAAATTCGGAGTCGGGGACGGAAGGTACCTCATTAAGGATTTCATAAATAATGCTTTATAAGAGGAACGCAATCTATTAACGACGTCACAACTTTGTAAATTTAGACCAAGTTATTGGGAACTTTGCGTATTTAGTTCTTAGCATTTATTTATAAAAATCCTTTTGCTGTAAAATTAATGAGGTTCAATATTATGGAGATATTTTCCCTCTATATCATTTATATTTTTTTAAATAGCAATTCTAATTCAAAATTTTGCGAATAGATGGAGCTATAAGCGCCTTTATCGTATTGCATATAGCCACGTTGTGATATTTATATACTTTTTTCACCATAACTGTCATCATCCTGAACTCAATGCTGATTAAAAGGAAGAGTGATTCTAATAGAGATCTGTGGCGAAGCTTTATAAGCCAGATAACAACTACGGGACACGAGTAATTACTTTTGTCTTGTGGTCATGTTAAATTGCGAGTTCGGGCCCCGCTATCGCCAATAGCAGCATTGGTGACCCGGACTTGAACACGCAACCTTCTGAACATTGCTAGTTCGGTCCTTGCTATCGCCAATAGCAACAGATCCTACATTAATTTTTAATGTTTATTGGTTGATTGCGCTTTGAAATGATTTGTTATTATTGTAGGATCACGAACAAAAAATGTTTTTGGATTTTGTTTGGAATATTAAGAATTAATAAGTTAATGAGTAATAAGGAATAATTAAATATCTATTAAAATATTTAGATTAGTTATTAAAATTCTTGCTCTTTACTTTCACATGATAATATCATTTATCGGAATATAAGGTTAAAAGATTGAACCACTGAAAAATCTCTTTAAATAATAGTACGCCAAAATTCCATCCTGCTATTGAATGAAACCCTTCCGTAGCACGTACATAAAGAAATTTCTTTTTATTTATTGTGTTTCTATCATATAATGAAACATATGATAGCGACTTGCATATAATAAAATATTCCCTTCAGAATTCGAATAATTTAAGCAAACTCAAGAATTGTAAGATAGATTTTAATTTTTAACCAATTTTTATTGCAATTTATCAACAAATATTTATTGCAAGTAGTAAAATAATAACAAATCAATATATAGTAAGATTACATAAACATTATTTTAAAAACAATAGCTCTAATATAAATGAAATTAGAGATGGTAATAAGAGAAGAAATAGCGATACTTTTTAATTTGAATATTTGGTATTTTCTGTTATGCCCACAGCAAATATCACTCTATAAAAAATATTGCTTTTCTGTTAATGCCATTGTCGCTAAGTCTGACAATCTTCCACTTTAAAGTTTCAAATTATGGCGACATTTTTGGCGTATAGTTAAGTTGCTGGCGCCCAAATGGATATGAGCCAATTATTTTATTTATGGCGAGAGATATTCGTAAACCCATCCATCTTCGCCAGTATGAATTAACTTCTCATCAGGAGCTTCACTGGTGGACGGACGTCTGAATTTAATGCGATCGTGAAGTCTGTCACTACGACCACACCAGAATTCAATTGTGTTAGGCTGAATTCGATAACCACCCCTAAATAGAAGTAAAAAAAAAAAAATCATAAAAATGTATTCAACACATTTTATCAAAAAGATCATCTTTTAAACTTTAAGTTGATGCATATATCATATTTGTGCTGTTACATTTTCGGAAGTTATCGCTAAAAAGTGCCAAAATTTCACTTAATTTTTTAAATTAATTACAGGTTTTAAAAAATAACTCTCATTCTCCCATTTTAAGTGTATATGTGTCAAGATAGTTATAGGCCAAGCAATTTTTTTCTATAAAGCGCCAACACACACGCTGATACATGCACATTCATCTTTTTTAATAGTAGAAATGAAATAACTTTAGGATAAACAAATATAAAACTGTGGTGAAGCTTTATAAGCCAGATAACAGCCTCTGCACTTGAGTGATTACTTTTGTCTAGTGATCATGCTACGCGGCTACGAACCATAAGGTTACGAGTTCAGTCCTAGCACCAAAACACTTCTATTTGTTATTTATGCATTGAATAAAAATTAATCTGTGAAATCTGATAAAAGATGATAAGATTAAAAGAAAAAAAAAACGAAGCGTTTTAAATGTTTTTTTTTTGCATGTAACTATTAACATGTTTACTGTTCATCAATTTAAAAAAACTGTTTATTTCTTCTAATTTATTTCTCTTTTGATCAGTTGTATTAAATTTGAAAAATTGATTTTTACTTTCTGGTATACAAAGTATATGTAAATAAAGTATGGTAATCGTCGAAAAACTATTTGTTATTTTTTTAATTAATAACTCAGTTATTTTTCCTTTCTTTGAGAAGAAACAATAAAAAAATTATTCAGCCTATAAATTAAAATGGCGAGAATTGTTTCATGATTGCATTGTCCTCGGTCATTACATATAGTTATAGTCGGTATCAGTAAGAGCTATTGCAGTTTTACTTTTTTTATTTTCTTGTATACAAAGTATAAAGAAAGTAATGTTATCATCAAAAAACTGGAAAGCGAGATTTTGGTGGATCTTCACTTTTCAAAACCTCTCCAAATCTGAAAAACACATTTTTGGCAGTATTTCTGTTTGTCTATCTGTCTGCGAGCACGATAATTTAAAAACGCTTCGAACTAGATAGAGGAAATTCGATAGATGGTTTTTAAGCCAAATTTGTAGATTTCTATAAAAATGAAATTCACGCAGGAAAGAGTTTATCTGTCCGGTTGCCCAGATATGATAACAAAAAAAAAAAAAAAAAAAAAAAAAACTGAGTGTAAGATCTGGCGGATTGTTATGGCTGTGGTGCCTAATGCGCCTGTACCCATTTGAGTAGCGCCAAGCGCTATGGCGAGCGTGTGTGGGTGAGTGGTTGCTGTTGCGTCAAGTGAGTCTGACGGCTTTGGTTGCTGCGTCAAGTGAATCTGACGACTTTCTGTTGCTATGGGTAGATGGCGCCACAACAGTTGTACGAAGGTTGAAAGTTCATCGTCCGAGTTCACCAGTGTAGCGAATTGTGATGAGCGAGGATAGAACCTGGGACCTTGTGGTTCGCAATCCAGTAACATGACCACAATACAAAAGCAATTGCTCGTGTAGCGTAGCTGTTAACTGGCTTATAAGCTTTCACCACAAAGATAATTAAAATTTTAATCAACTCATATTTAATATTTAAAGTGCAGATATGTATCAAAATTGAAATCAAATCCATCAACAGATTGGCAGTCTGTCGATCAATACTTTCACAAGTATGTAAACGCGATAAAACATATAATATTTGGTATATAATTTTTTGGTACTTTTCCATTAGCCGGATCAAAAGCGAATTTGGCGCTAGAAATTTGGTTGAATTCTACATTATTTGGCGGTTTTTCGCTTGCTCCCGGCTAACGGATTCAGAACCAAACGCGAATTTGACCCAGCATTAATAGTTAACGATCGCACACTAATATAATCTTCCGTAACTATTATTCGTCAGTGGTATGCGGCTAATATTATGATACACAAATACATTTTTTAGAATAAATGGAAGAATGTGTAGAAAAGACTTTTTCATCGGCTTATTTTGGAGTGAAGAATATATTTAATCAAGTAAAATTAAAAATTTTGAACCATGCGTTAAATGTTACGATGTTTTTTTATTGTTATTTACTTAGACAATATGTTGACATTCATCATCATTTGTCTGTTTCAATTATTAATACTGACAATAAATGGAAAATCTGGATTTGAAAATTTTGAGTAGGCAATATAATTTTCATAGACAATTTCATTTGTCAAAAATTAAGAAAACGTGACGGATAACTGTAACTTTTTCAGTTAAATTCATTTTTTTTAAATATTGTAATTAAACTAAAAAATGTTTATTAATAGCAATGATGGAGTGTAAAAGAGTGCAACTTGAATATTGTCTTTTGTCTATAGATGTCTTTTTTGAGCTTGTTACATATCCTTCGTTAATGGAATTTTCCCAAAATGTTTACATAACTTAAGGCAAATTTAAACAATTTTTTCTCAATTGCGAACATTTGTTTAAGCAACTTTGCAAATCAATAAAATATTTAATTAAATAATTAATACTTTAATTTCATATCTCATTGAATTAATTCATTTAATTTAGAAAATGGGAAAGATATTTACCAATAATCAGGCTTTGGAATAACAATGGATTCATTTGCATATTTGCGATCCAGTTCTTCTTTCTCCTTTACCAGAATCTGAATAAAATGAATAAAAATATTTTTAAAATGTTTTTGCACTTGCATAAACATACTTAAAAACAGATTTTTTTAAAAAAATTTAACATTTAATTTATTATCTGATATTAGGACGTTTTCAAATCGTTATTTCTGAAATTCTTCACTAGATGGCACCACTCGCATGGAATCATAATTTAATTCTATTAATCTATGAGCAGACAAGTTTCAGTTAACTGATCACAACTGATGGATGATTCTGGATTTTTAAAAATAATATATTACGATCGACGAGATTGAAGATCTTTACAAAGATGAAAGGATTCAATTTGAATAAAAGCATAAAAGAAACGAGTTTAAAGTATATATTGTTACGAATCTGTGATGCGGCTTCCCAGCATAGTGGGTTCCATGGGAGGTCCCAGAGCTTGGCGATGAATTTGGCGACTTTGGCGCCAAAATAGATTATACCCGAAACATCGAGAATTTTCCCGATCCGTCCAGTCCGTCGTGACCCAGCAGTGGTGAACCAGGGAGTAGTCGAAGAGTTGTCGGAAGCGACAGTGCGGAGTCGTCGTCGGAAGCGATTGAGAAGAGTCGTCGTGAACCAGATCGGAGAGTTGTAGTCGGAAGCGAGAGAGAAGAGTGGTCGTGGACCAGTGGAGTCGTCGTAGTTGTGAACCGACGGTGATTCGAGTGGTGAATTGAGTAGTCGGAAGCGACAGAGTGAAGAGTAGTCGGAATCGACAGAAAGAACTGGCCTTCCAGAGATTAGCGGTGCAGCGACGGAGTCAAGTGAGTGCTGAATTAAGTTGTGCGCTGCGGTCTGCATTAGAGTCTGTTGTGTGCTGTTGTCTGCACGTCTCGGCTGAAGATAATTGTGTGCTGTATATAGTTGTCGTCTTTGTGTTGTCCTGTGTGTCTTCGTGTAAATAAACGTCGTTGTTTCATTTTCTACTGCCGCCTGCTGATTGAGTTTTCTCCACACCATATCACTTTCACTATCCAAAAGAACCCCGGAAATTTCGTAACAATATATAAAAAACATAGCTTACACTTCGAAATTCAATACAGCCAATATAATTTAAGATAGTAATATGCGGAAAGCTGCATGTGATATCATCACGCATAATTAAATAATCCTGAATATGATCTTAATGCAAAGGACATTTTTCAGCATATTTGATCATAAATTAGTTTTTAAATTAAATAATATATATTCAGTGAAATGAAACCTTATATTTAAAATAAACATTCTTGGTTTTTTATCGTATACTACGTATACAAAGAAAAAGTACTGTAGCGATCAAAAAATCCGAAATCGAAATTTGACGCAGATCTCCCTGAATGGGGGAAAAATATTTCTGGAACAATGTCTGTCTATCGAACTATGAATTCAATATCTCAAAAATGCATCAAACAACAGAGCATGAAATTTTGTATGTGACATTTTTATCAATTTTGTAGGCGTCTGTTTAATTTTGGACCAAATATGTCTATGTTAAGTCTGTCTGTTGCTTCATGCATACATACCATGATAGTCCAAAAACGCAAATAGTTAGAAGAATGAAATTCAGCATAAAAATTTAGAAATGTATATAATTAGAGTTGATGATGTGTATGAAATTTTGGATCCAACATACCAAAGAATAGTCAGTCTATCAATATGTATCTTTATGAACATGATGTGAACGCTATAGTTTGGAAATGCAGCGACACAGACAAATGAAATTTGATATGCGTTCTTTAAACCAACACATTACATTAGTATAAAATTTTAGACTCAATAAATGAATTGGAATATATAAAAATTTATAATTTTATTCATTGTATTAAGAACATCATACTTAGTTTTCTTCAATGTATTAGATTTAATTTGGAATTGCAAGAATCAATAGGCAGGTTATATTGCGGGAAACAGATTGTTTTCTCTAACCCAAAACTCACATATTCTCTATTTTGCATGGAATTTGGAGTACAATAGTTACGAAATATCAACTTTTGGCGTGAGTATAGCATTTTTTACTGAATCATGTAATCATGGCGATCCTTGTAATCCTTGGCGAGTTATCAAGCGATTAATATCTGACATGCAGTTAATAGTATTCGAAAATCGAATTCGAGTTTTCGATGCTTTTTTTCCAACCGATTGAAATGAAAATTTGACGCAGAACTGCAAATGTAGTCAAAAAATCCCACACCAAATTTAAGTAATATTTAAATCAACGAGTCTTATCAATGAGTACATTTACAGGCTCTTCATGTTTCAAGCCAACAGACAGTCAGTCTCTTGTTGGATTTTGCTCAAAATTTGACATGTGTCTAGATTATAGATGTTGATTCTATGTTTTGAATTTTATCTACTTAGATCTCTTCGTTTTGCAGTTAATGTATTAAATTGTAGACGGACAGACAGACTTACTCTGAACGGATTTTGCACAAAATTTGATAGAAATATACTGTGTCGAATTGTGATGTGCGAGGATAGAACCTGGGACCTTGTGGTTCGCAGCACAGTAACATGACCACGATGCAAAAGCAATTGCTCGGGTAGCGTAGTTGTTAACTGGCTTATAAGCTTTCACAACAGACTCTCCCTCCAGTAAGTCGGAAGTGAGAAGAACGATATGGCTGTTGTATTAGCTGTTGATTCTAATGCACGTGTACCTATTTGAGTAGTGCCAAGATTTATGGCAAGCGTGTGCGGGGGAGTGGTTGCTGTTGCTGCGTCATGTGAGTCTGAAGACTTTGGTTTGCTGTGGGTAGATGGTGCCACAACAGCTGTACGAAGGTTGAAGGTTCATAGTTCGAGGTCACCAATGTGGTGGATTTGCGACGCGCGAGGATAGAACCTGGAACCTTGTGGTTTGCAGCCCAGTAACATGACCACAATACAAAAGCAATTGCTCGGGTAGCGTAGTTGTTAACTGGCTTATAAGCTTTCACCACAGACTCTCCCTCCAGTGAGTCGAACGATATGGCTGTTGTATTATCTGTTGATTCTAATGCACGTGTACCCATTTGAGCAGCGCCAAGATTTATGGCAAGCGTGTATGGGTGAGTGGTTGCTGTTTCTGCGTCAAATGAGTCCGACGACTTTGTGTTACTGTGGCCTTTTTGTGTTGCTGCGTCAAGTGAGTCTGACGACTTTGGTTTTCAGTGGGTAGATGGCGCCACAACAGCTGCACGAAGGTTGAAGGTTCATCGTCCGAGGTCACCAATGGCGGATTTGTGATGCGTGAGGATAGAACATGGAACCTTGTGGTTCGCAGCTCAGTAACATGACCACAATATAAAAGCAACTGCTGGGGTAACGTAGTTGTCAACAGGCTTATGAGCTTTCACCACAATACAAATTTGATATAAAGACCGTTTACTAAATTTCGTCTATCTAGCCCAAAGCGTTTTTTGAGTTATTTTTGTCACAGGCAGATAGAAAAATATTTTCCAAGTATTTGTTTTTCGAACTCAGGGTGGTTTAAACTGTGGAGATGGAAAATTTGGATTTCGAATATTTTTTACGATTACTATACTTTCTCTATACTATGTATACGAGAAAGTAAAAAGAAATGTCAATTAGAATGTCAACTATTTTAGGATTATCATGTTCTAAGCATAATGCGAAAAATAGGGAATCTAGGAAATATAGGCAACAGGCTTCGCATGCTCAAATAAGAGGGGTTCACGATAGATAAGTTGGATGCCGATTACCATTAATTAATTATATAGCATAATAAATATATCTTAAAGCTTTAAAATCATTATCGTTTGGGCTTTGTCAAAGCGGACAAAATCAGCAAAAGAAAATCAATTCATATTATATTAGTTATCCTTCATTAATTTGCGAATTATATAAAGCAACAAAAGCACAAAATTATAGTATATTTTTCTTACCTCTTTATTTTCGATGACATTCCCGTGCTTGCTCACAACTGCAGCGAGCTGAGCATCCTTTGCTCGAGTGTGGAAATACTCCTCGGATTCCTTTTCGCTGATTTTCACAGCTACACCCTCGATTCGAATCTAACGTGTATATATTCATTATGATTTAAATAATATTATTAAGAAATAAATTATAAAAGCGTGTTAATTTTCAGATGAAATTATTTTAAACTTTCATATAGCACATTGTTAAAATTTAGATATTTTATTTACCTGGCGACATAGTGGTTCCCAATAGAACACTAAAGCCACTTGGGGATTTTCAGTCTAAAAAAAAAAAAAAAAAAAAAAAAAAAGAACTTTACATAAAAAAAGGGCACATTTCTGAACTAATAAAAAGATAAAATCATTAAAATATCTTTTATATAAATAGAGAAATAAATAATAAAATGCAATAATGGAAGAAGAGTTAAAAATCAGAATAAAGTAATTTTTCACAAAATGTAGGAATAAAAAAAATTAATAATATAAATAAATAAAGATTTAAAAATCAGTATAAAGTAATTTTTCGTGGGTGATGTTCGAAAAAAAAACAATACTGAAAAAATAATGTTTGAACTATTCCTACATACTTCATGCAGATAGGTTTTTGTACAAGAAAAATTTTAAAATAATGAACCCCACAAATATTACCATATTTATAGGCTTAATACTAGCTCAAGTCGCGATATACAAAAATCATTAAAAATAAATCTATAAAGTAAACTAATAGACTTAGAGCTACCAAATTTGGTAAGTGAGTGCTGACAAAATGATTTCTTAAGTTAGTTTTTAATTAATTAAAATTTAATGGAAATTTCAATTTTTTTTTCATAATTGAAACGATATTATTGTGCAAAAACCTTGTTGCATTATCTCAACTCCCCCCCCCCAAAAAAAAAAAGACTTTTAGTTATAGCTCTTTTAACTCTTATTTTCGTATATTTTTTCATTAATTTTTATAAATGTTTAAACTATTTTTAAATATATTTCGCAGAAATATTTTTCTTTGTTTGGTTTCTGCGTTTATAAACACGTGCATTACAAATTTGTCGAATACATTTTTCTTGCATGCAATTTATCGTTGTTATATAGTAAAGAGGAAATATAAAAATAATATGAAAACATATGAATCAGGCCTAAAACATTATCGTATTATTATTCTTCAAATTGGAGATTCGAATTTCAATTTAATTTTTGCTTTGAACTAAATTCTTACAATTCTGGAACTGGCTATGATAAACTTTTTGGATTAATAGGTTTTGGATAATAATGGAAAAAATCATACATATTCAGACGGCTAGTTTGTAGCAAAAATGATTAAAATTTCTCAATAATATCAAAAAGAATAGTTATAATGCATATCCTGTTGACTTGACTTGGGTTAGGGCTTATTGGTAAAGAAAAGAC